>NC_092719.1:76934896-77234896 GCF_047496885.1 Scyliorhinus torazame
AGGCCGGAGGGAACGTTGGGTGGGCAAAGTGGCCCCCCCTTTTTACAGATGAGTGCCTGTCTGTGCTGGTGCAGGAGGTCAGTGCCAGGTGAAACATTCTGATACCAAGGGACGGGAAGAGAAGGTCACCCCTCCTGACAAAGAAGGCCTGGACCAAGGTAGCGGCCAAGGTGGGTGGGCACGAGGTTAGGCGGCAGCACCTGCCTTTAGTGCTCCAAGAGTAAGTGCAGAAGTAGCATGAACCTGTGCCAAGACGTGTGGTCAGATGTCTGTTCCCCTGGGCTCTCAGGGATCAGAGTGTGTATGCCAACTGGCAATGAAACCTGCCCTGCCAAGGCTGGACTGTCAGCACAATAGGCGACAATGCATTTGAGGGGGGAGGTGTGTCACAGTGAAATGGCCCACTAAATGCCCGTGTGGGGCGAAGAAGCATCTGGAATGGACATCAAGGAAGATAGACACTAATGAAGCTTTCTATTATCCCCTGTCAGGAGAAGACAAGTCTATATAGTGTGGAGCACCGTTGAACTGGTGGGGAGCCCCCAATCTGCTGGACCTGGCCAGGAGTGAGAGAAATGCTCTGGATTTGGATTGCCATTGGCCAGCTCACTCCTCCAGTCATGGTGAGATGGGTGTAGGTCCCAGATGTATGTAGGTCCCAGGTGTGTGTGTGCCATGAGTACGGGAGAGTTCACAGGCCCCTCTTATCGGAAAGTGAGTTGTCCCAGTCAGAGTGCCTGTTAAAGCTTCAATGCAGAATGCACCATGCAGCTTCTCTCCATTGTCTCAGCAGGTCATCAAGCATATATAATGACGGTGATGATTACATTCAATTATTTTGTGCCTTTCTTCCACAGATGAGCCAACCGCACCAGCCACAGGTGACCCCGAGGACTCCCATCAGACACCAGGAGTACATCGTTCTTGCACCTGCAATACGCTGTGACCTGCCCCTCTCTAAGTCCCACCAGCAGAGTAGACTATCCCCATTGGAAAAGATACAAAGGACCAGTGCCTTGCAAATGATGGAACACTGGCCCCCAAATCTCCGGAAACCCTTCCAGGGAAGTCCTGAAGTGCTAAAGGTCATGCCTCAAATGCTAAACAATAACAAAAAATTCAAGCTAAACTCTATACTCACATTGGTATGAGCTCTACCACAAAGAAATTGCTCTGGGGGCCTTTTATCTTGCCCTTACATGATGATATTTGATTAAATGTAATGGGCATTCACCCATTTTGCCTGTACGGCAAGCTACAAATCACATGGGCAGCATTAAAATGGCTGTTGATCGGACTTTTAATGGCTTTAATTGGCCATTTAATTATTGGTGGGCACGCATCTGATTCGTGTACCTGCCCACCGACCTCAAAATTAGGCAAATGCACAAAGATGTCAGGAAAGGCTCCCAACGCCTTCTCATACAATTCAACACACTTCCGGGTCAGATGCACGCCCGCTCCGGCTACGTAAAGCACTGGCCCTGGTGTCCTGGTCAATATCAATTCCTCAATGAGCACTACAAAAACAGATTATGTGGTTATTATCACATTGCCGATTGTGGGAGTTGCTGTGTGCATATTGGCTGCCACATTTCCTACAACTGTAACCCAGAAGCGAAAAATCTATGTCCGGTTTTGGGCATGTTTAGCGAGGTGTTTCTTGGCAGATGCAGCGCTGTTAAATTGCCCATTAGAGTCTGTTTAGGTGGGGATGGGGCGGGGGTTTGGGCCTGGATAGTGTGTTCTTTCAGAGGGTTGGCGCAGACTTGATGGCCGAATGGCCTCCTTCTGCACTGTAGGCATTCTATGATTCTAATATGACCATAAGACATAGGAACAAAATTAGGCTACTCAGCCCATCGGGTCTGGTCACGGCTGATATTTTTCTCATTCCCATTCTCCTGCCTTCTCCCCATAACCCCTGATCCCCTTATTATTCAAGAACTTATCTGTCTCTATCTTAAAGAGACAAAACGTTTTGGCCTCCGGAGCCTTCTGCAGCAAAGAGTGCCACAGATTCACCACCCTCTGGCTGAAGAAATTCTTCCTCATCTCTGTTTTAAAGAATCATCCATTTAGTTTGAGGCTGTGCCCTCTGATTCTAGTTTTTCCTACTAGTGGATACATACTCTTTGCATCCACTCTATCCGGGCCTCACAGTATCCTGTAAGTTTCAATAAGATCCCTCCTAATCCTTCTAAACTCCAACGAGTACAGACCCAGAGTCTTCAACTGTTCCTCATATGGCAAGCTCTTCATTCCGAGGATCATTCTTGTGAACTTCCTCTGGACCCTTACCAAGGCCAGCACATCCTTCCTTAGATACAGGGCCAAACTGCTCACAATACTCCAAATGGGGTCTGACCAAGCCTTATACAGCCTCAGAAGTACAACCCTGCTCTTGTATTCTAGCCCTCTCGACATGAATGCTCGCATTGCATTTGCCTTCCTAACTGCCAACTGAACCTGCACATTAACCTTAAGAGAATCTTGAAAAAGGACTCCTAAGTCCCTTTGTGCTTCTGATTTCCTAAGCATTTCCCCATTTAGAAAATAGTCTATGCCGTGCCTTCAGTTCCTTCTTCCTGATCGTTAATGTATATTGTGAAACCTTGTGCTCCCAATGCCGACCCCTGAGGCACACCACCAGTCATCGGCTGCCATCCTGAAAAAGGCCCCTTCATCACCACTCTCTGTCTTCTGCCAATCAGCCAATCCTCTATCCATGCCAGGATCTTTCAACACCATGGGCTCTTAACTTATTTAACAGTCTCCTATGCGGAACCTTGTCAAAGGCCTTCTGGAAATCTAAATAAATCACATCCACTGGTTCTCCTTTGTCTAATTTCCTTGCTCACTCCTCAAAGAACTCTTTTTTAAAATAAATTTAGCGTGCCCAATTATTATTTTTTTCCCAATTAAGGGGCAATTTAGTGTGGCCAAATCACCTACCCTGCACATCTTTAGGTTGTGGGGGTGAAACCCAAGCAGATACTGGGAGAATGTGCAAACTCCACACGGACAGTGACCCAGGGCCGGGATTCGAACCCGGGTCCTCAGTGCAGTAGGCAGCAGTGCTAACCACTGTGCCACCGTGCCACCCCTCCTCAAAGAACTCTAACAGATTTGTCAGACAAGACCTCCCCTTGACGAAGCCGTGCTGACCCAGTCCCATTTTATCATGCACTTCGAAGTACTCCTCAATTATTCTATGATTCTATCTCACATTCTGCTTTATTTCTGGGCTGATCATAATCAGGGAAAGACCCCTCAACATACTGAGTGTGACGTGTTTGACTAATGTGCAGACAACCATTTAATTGCTTATTTCAAGTCTTTGAGGAAACCACAGCAATACAAACTCGTTATTATCTTAACTGTTGTACTTTTTCTTACTTGCAATATTACACTGAGCTTATAAAATACAAACTTACATTGATGTTTCCCCATTTATGCAATGAAATACCCACAAAGTGCCTCACAGGACCTTTATACAAGATTTAACAACAAGCAAATTAAAAGGTACAAAAGCTTGGTCAAAGAGTTAGGTTTTAAAAAACTGACTTAAGGTAAAGTCAAGGGGCAGAGGGATTTAGGAAGGGAATTCTGGGGCCAAGGAATCTGAGAGCAGGACCACCATTGGAAAGAATTAAAATTGAAGAGGCACAGGAGGCCAGAATTGAAAGAATGCAAATAATTCAAAAGGTTTGTTGCCTGGAGAACATTTCAATATTATATAGAGATAAGCCCATGGAGGGATTTGAACGCAAGGATGAGAATCTTCAAATTTAAAATGGAGGCGTTGTTTAACCTGAAGCTAATGTGACCACAGTTCACCATCTGCAAAGCACAAGTCGGGAGTATGATGGAATACTCTCCACTTGTCTGGGTAAGTGCAGCCCCATAACACTCAAGAGGTTCGACACCACATCCAAGACAAAACAGCCTGCTTGATCAGCAGCCTATCCAATGCCTTAAACATTCACTCACTCCAACACCAACAGACAGTGGCAGGAGTGTGCACCATCTATAAGATACACTGCAACAACTTGACAAAACTCCTTCAACTGCACCATCCAAAACCTCAAACTCTACTGCCTTGAAGGAACAGAGCAGTGGCCACATGGAAACACCATCATCAGATTCCCCTCCAAGCCACTCACCATCCTGACCTTGAACTATAAGGCTGCTCCTTCACCGTCGCTGGGTCAAACTCCTGGAACTCCTTTCCTAACAGTACCATGGGTGTACCTACACCACATGAATTGCAAAGGTTCAAGAAGGGGGCTCACCACCACCTTCTCAGGGACAATTAGTAATGTATAAAAAGTGCTCACCTAGCCATGATGCTACTATCCTAAGAAAGAATAAAGATTAGCAAACATAGGGGTTATCGATTGAGCAGAACTTGGTGTCAGCTAAGATCTAGGCAGCAGAGTTTTAAATCCATAGAATCACAGAGAATCCCTAGAATGCAGAAGGAGGCTATTCGATCCATTGAGTCTGCATCGACCCTCCGAAAGACTACTCCAACTCGGCCCACTCCTCCAGCCTATCCCCGTAACCCCACCTAACCTGCACATCTTTGAACCGTGGGATGAAACTGGAGCACCCGGAGGAAACAACACAGACACGGGGAGAAAGTCCAAACTCTACACAGTCACCCAAGGCCGGAATCGAACCCAGGTCCCTAGCAATATGAGGCAGCAGTGCTAGCCACTGTGCCACCGTGAGCTTATGTTTGTGGAAGATGGGTGACCATCCAGGACGCACAGTTGAGATTGGTGATAACAAAGATATGATAACAAAATTAAAGGTTATTCCATTTTGTTTCTCTTTTAATCCTCAGTGCACAAAAGGAAATGTTATCTTGGTGTGAAAATATGAACTGATGCAAACTCCATTTGCAGAGTTCTCCCGCAATTAGCGGTAGGAGGATTATCATGATGTGAAAGCTCAGGGATGGGGTTGGGGCGGAATATATCATGAAATGATTTTTTTGCTAAGAGTGCAATGTTTGCATTAAAAGCCCAACCACATTACAGCCTTTGAGACACAAACAGGGAAAGATCTGACCTTTGCCATGTATGACTGGCCTGCATGTGGCCAACCTATGGATCAGTACCTGAGGTGCATGTTAATAAAAGACGCTGGAAATATATGAGAACATTTATTGAGTAAACATGTCGCACCTCATCTACATCTGGTCAAAATGATAGTTTTAACCTTTAGCCCAGTGCAAATCTGAAAGTCCACTTGAATCTTGTGTGCAGATGCCTAAGGGTTAAACAGTGTCCTGAAGTCTAAGCTGCAACCTTCCATCAGCATTGTTGTCAGTGCACTGCTACTTCTGTAGTACCTGAGTGCATATCATTTCAATATGTAATATATAATTAAGTAATTAGACACTTCCCCTAGCAGTTTAAAAAAAAAAACATATAGTTAGATAATAACTCAACCCAGAGGATTTGGTGCAGTGCAGGAATGCACGGTCTGCAGTGAGGGAAGATGTCATTCCTGGCTCACTGGGAGGGACAATTTGCTGTGTTTTTTGCTTGGCCATGTTACCAGGGTGAGGTACTATGTGGAAACAGCTTGTCCATCCAGTTTAGTTTCCACCTACACTTTAGTGATAGGCTGGGGCTGCTGTGGGCTTGTTGCATCTTATCACAGAAACAGTTGCAGGAGCAGAGGAAATAATAATGGGTTTGTTTAAGCCTTTAATGGCTTGGTCGAAAACACTGGAACAGCTGCAAGCCTTGTCCCAGCCTGTCCTGTTCCCACAATGACTGTGGCATGCCAAGTAATGCTCCAGCCTATTTTCACTTATTCAACATTGGACAATGTCAATCCGCAGAGTTTACTAAACAAGGGGATTTTTCAATCAGCCCTCAACTGTTCATCCTTCACATTTAGCCCCCTTGCCTTGAAAATACTCTGGACAATAGTACTGGGTCCATCTGTGCTCCACATTAAACCCTGCTAATCCCGGAAACAACAGCTGGATGCTCTAGCTCGGCGCGCACACACACACAACAAAAAACAAACCTCTCTGGCTCAGTGAGCGGTTTGGTGACATTGCAAGTGTTGTGATCAGGGAGCGAGTCATACCGGGCGGACAACATGTTCTTTTCGAATTCGGAAAGTCTGCCGGTCACGCTTGCACATCTGCCAAACATCAGGACAAGTCCCAAAAGGTGGGGGGGGGGTCCAAAAAAACGAAACGTCTTTGTAAATTTGAACTGTGGATTTTCTTTTCCCCCCCAAAACAGGTTGTAATTTAGCAGCCTGATTGTATAGTTTAGCAGTTGTGAGAACAAATCAGCTATTGGTGTAATTATCCCAATTACAGGTCAGTTCCATTATGGAGACCAAGTTGATACATTTTTGGGAGCCGGTTTTGTGAATAAAACACAAAACTGCCAGTTAGTGACATGTGGGCACATCTGTTCCTCCTCGAATTCTTCAGTCAGGTAAAACATCAAGCCTTTTAGCAGATAGAGACTTCAAAACCCTTTTTTAAAAGTGTGTGTGTGGGTGGAAAATAAAAGTTTGTTTTCTCTTTCAAAATTCCGGCTTTGTGAGTGTGGGTTTTTTTCTCTCGGGCTGTCACAGTCTCCCCGAGTGCACAAGGCGACTAGTCTCTTGTTTCGCCTGGCTATATTTTGGCCGTTAATTCTTGAATGAGAATGGGCTTTTTGTTACTACTGCCGGAGTTCCTTCACACCCTCAGCTGTTGTGTCTGGTCACTTTGCTTCCTTGCTCATCAAGTCTGATGTGATCATCGGAGCCTTCCACACGTTAAAAGCTCTTCATTATTACAACTTCAAAAAAAAAACCCACACGTGCTGACAACCTCCTGCCCCGAGAGTAATTCATCTTCTCAGAGACACACACAAAAAAAAAATCAACTGCGCAGAACACATAACAGTCTGTGGCGCCCATCTTCAAAGGAACCAACCTGAAAAAATTATTTCGTAGAGTCTCCAATATGTGTCGAGGGATTTGCACCAGACCTCTCGACAGAAGCTTCAGAATACAGTCCCAGGCTCATTGAGAACATGTTAATTTACTTTGCCTCAGACAGACCATTATTAGTGACCCCCTCATTCCCAATCAGGAATAACGTGTTCATTCAGTTAAAAAGTGACCATGAAACTGTGGGATTTTTTAAAATCCAGTTATTTCACTAATATCCTTTAGAGGAGGAAATCTGCCACCCTTACCTGGTCTGGCTTACATTTGACCCCAGACCCGGGTCAAAATGGTCGACGCCTAATTGCCCTCGTGAAGTAGGTAGTATGTCACTCAGTTGTATTAAAATGTGCTAGCGGCGGTTCAAGAAGGCAGCCCACCATCGCCATCTCAGAGCAGCCAGGGATAGGCAATAAATGTCAGCCTCGCCAACAATGCCCACACCCTGGAAACGTACTTTATAGAAGCTCAGCTGCTGGTGGGATGGTTTTGGAGGCGGGCTTGTTTTGTGGTCTGAAGCCCATGAGAATGTGGGGAAAAAAATCAAAGTAATCAAATAATTGTTGTTTTGTAATATTGATGTAAAAAGAGACAAGCTGTTGAAGCTTTTCATCTTGCACTCATCAGGACAGATTCACAAGAATACCAAATCTCAAAAGTGAACAATTTATCCTACATGATACACCAATCAATTCCCTCTTTTCATGTATCAATTGTTGTTACCTTTGAGATTTGGTATTCTTGCGAATCTGTCCTGTGGGCAGTACTCAAAGTATATTGAAAAGTGTAGGTCTCTCTCATGCGAAGACCAGTTATAATACATATTTCATGAAGGTATCTCTCCGTTTGTCTGATTAGATACTCCTCATCTGCCTGCTGAGAACTATTGCCAATTGCCTTCTGCCTTCTTAGGGGAGTCAGGCGAACATGGTGGTGCAGTGGTTAGCACTGCTGTCTCATGGCGCCGAGGACCCGGGTTTGATCCCGGCTGTGGGTTAAGGTTATTGGGGTGAAAGGTTATAGGGGGTGGGCAGGAATGTAGGATTAAGGTTACAATCAGATCAGGCCATGATCAGTGCAGTGGTTAGCATGGCTGCCTCACGGAGCCGAGGACTGGTTTGATCCCGGCCCCAGGTCACTGTCCATGTGGAGTTTGCACATTCTCTCTGTGTCTGTGTGGGTCTCACCCCCACAACAAAAACAAATGTGCAGGGTTGGTGAATTAGCCAGGCTAAATTGTCCCTTAATTGGAAAAAAAGAATTGGGGGAGTCAGGCTGTAGAAATTTCAATGATCATCTTCAATTATGCTAATGTCAGTGATCCCCACCTCAAACTGGGTGAGATAGAGTCACCACAGCATGGCAGCACCTCCCAGCCTCTTTAGTCACTGTGAGGTTAGAATGTGAGATGTACATTTAAGTGAGAGTTAGGTATGTAAGAGAGAGAGAAGAGATGTGGTAGGGTGAGATCAGGCAAGATGGGAGGAGGTTCATTTGGAACATAAATACCAGCATGGGCCATATGGGCCAAATTAACTCTTTGTGTGCTGTAAAACAATGTGTAATCTATGTAACCCCCTGCGAAGAGGGAAAGTAGCAATATTATGGGCCACCTTCAAGTTACACAAGATCCTGATTTTTGGATCTATATCCTTCTTTCCTTATTGCCAAAGGGTTAAATCCTATAAAATTTGTTATCTAACAATATCATAGAAAAACCATTACCACAATGGACTGCAGCGAGCTCAAGGAAACGGCTCCCCACTGCAATCTCAGGCCATCCAGCAATGGGTAGTATATGTGGCTTTTCCAATATCACCACCCTACAAGATCGTCAGAGGAAACAAAATGCTTCTGGCAATCTGATAGAGGATGGATGACAATTTCCCAATCTGAGTTGGGAGGATTTATATCAGAAGATGTGCTTTCCTGTCCCAGACACTTGGGTACATAAGCCAGCCAAGCTGACATTCCAATGTAGTACTGGAGGAATGCTGCACTGTCTGAGGTGCTGTCTTTCAAACATGAGGTCACTTAAACAAAGGCCACTCAGTTCAATATGAGAAATCCCATTCTGTTATTTGAAGAAGACTGAGAGTGGGGGGGCTCCCAGTGTCCTGGTCAATACTTATCCCAAAATGAAAATCGCTAAAGCAGCAACAACTGACACTTATATAGCACTTTTAATGTAATAAAATGCCCAAGATTCTTCGCAAGGCATTATAAAACTAAATATGACACCAACCACATAAGAAAATATTGGGGCAAATAGGGTCAAAGAGGTAGGATTTAAAAAGTGTCTTAAAGGGGATAGAGAGAGGGAGGGAGATTTAGGGATTGGATTCCAGAGTTTAGGGTCTAGGCAGCTTCAATGGTGGACTGATTAATATTCACGGTTCCCAAGAGGTCAGAAGCGGAGTGGAAGAGTGGCGATATCTCTTCGGGTCGTAGGGCTGGAGGAGATAGAGAGAGAGGGAGCTTAGAGAGAGAGGGAGCGGGTGTGGGGTGTGTGTGGGGGAGGGGGTGGGGGGGTGGGGGGGGGGGGAGCAGGTTTTGAAGAGATTCAAAAAGGATGAGAATTTTAAAAATGAGGCACTGCTTAACTGGGGGACAGCGTAGATCAGCAGCCAAATGGGTTGATAGGTGAACAGCAGTTGTCGAGAGGACACAGGCAGCAGAGTTTTGGATGGCCTCGAGTTTACAGAGGACAGAATGTGATGGATCAGCCAGGAGGGCATTTGTGTAGTTAAGTGTGGAGGTAATTATTGCATGAATGAGGCTCTCAGCAGCAGAATTGCTGAAGAATGGGCCCTGGGGGCAAGTGATGGTCTGGAGGTGGAAATGGGCAGTCTTAGACATGGCAATGGTGTATGATTGAAAGTTCAGCCTAGAGTCAAAGATGAGGGAAAGGAGTTGCCGTGTCTGCGTGGGTCTCACCCCCAGAAACCCAAAGAATGGGCGGCATGGTAGCAAGGTGGGTAGCACTGTTGCTTCACAGCTCCAGGGTCCCAGGTTCGATTCCCGGCTGGGTCACTGTCTGTGCGGAGTGTGTACCTTCTCCCCGTGTCTGCGTGGGTTTCCTCCGGGTGCTCCGGTTTCCTCCCACAGTCCAAAGATGTGCAGGATTGGCCGTGCTAAATTGCCCCTTAATGTCCAAAAAGGAAACATAGGATTACTGGGTTATGGGAATAGGGTGTGGGATTAAGTAGAGCGCACTTTCCAAGGTTCCGGTGCAGGCTCGATGGGCTGAATAGCCCCCTTCTGCACTGTAAATTCCATGAAATCTATGTGCAGAGTAGGTAGATTGGCCATGCTAAATTGCCCCTCAATTGGAAAAAAAATGTATTGGGTATTCTAAAAAAAATTTAAATCAGGCCATGATCTTGTTGAATGGTGGGATAGGCTCGAGGGGCTGAGTGGCCTACTCCTGAATTCGTACTTATGGAACTTGATCACCAGCTAGGTGCAAAGCACCTTTCACCAATGTAACACTTTTGAATGTAGTCACTGGGGGGGGGGGGGGAGCTCCCAGAAACAGCCATGTGACAGTGACCCGACAATCCGTTTCAGTGCTGCCGACTGAGGGTTGAGCATTTTGGGGAAAGAGTGAGGCGGCAGAGGAGTGGGGGGTGAATGCTGGTCTCTCAGCATTCTTGCTCTGGTGCCAGCACAGAAAAGGGGCTGTGCAGTGGCAAAAATAACAATCGGAGCGTGTGAAAAGTTAGAAAAGGGAAGCGTCTGGGCTAATTGAGTTTGGCACGATTTTCAAACGCGAGAATAACGGGAGTGAAAAATAAATGGCTTTGTCCCATCCGCTCACTTTTTTTTTAAGCTCGTCCAAAATAAAAAGCAATGCCTGCAATACACAAACCTGGGTGCTGCTGTCACTGAGATTACAGCATTAAAACCCCCGGCTTCTCGCTCAGCACTGACCTCACTGAATGTGTCCCAAACAAAGAGAAATTCACCACTTTGCAAGCTGCTTGATGACATGAGCTGGACCTTCCCAGCAACTTCCCGAGTGTCTGGTTTCAGCACTCCCTCCATTCCTAACCCGTGGATAATTCCCCTGAACTTCTCCTTCAATACAGAATGGGAGGGCGGGAGGAAAAAAACGCCCCCACGGACAGTAATCCTCTTTCTCACGTCAGCCATTTGACAGAACAAAAAGCACCCTTTTTGTCTCTATTTCATTAGCAGCTATTCTGCAAAGGTGGCAACCTGCTGCATCCCTTTCTGTTGTTGCTGTTCGCAGTCTATGGCACGGTGGATCAGCCTTTACGTCAAGACTACCTGTGGGTGGGCATATCTTCGTGGCCATATGTTGGAGTGTGAATTTCCTGAAATAGCTGCTATTAAATGGGAAGCATAAGCTGTTGCCGAGCCATTGCTTCCGTGTGTTGTCAAGTGTTGTGTGGGCTCTGCAACCAGGCTCGAAAGCAGGTTCCTCACATGTTTTCCGGGGGGGGGGGGGGGGGGGGGGGGAGAGAGTCAATGCATTAGCAGCTGGAACTGCACAGCTCCATGTATCGGCTCCTGTGTAGGTGTGTTTCCTGCTGACATTTAGCAGGGCCTCAGGCACAACCCAAATTAAATAATATTGAGAGAGAGAGAGAGAAAACAAGGAAGAGTCGAGCAAACAAACGCATACTTTTAACACCCCCCCCCCCCCCCCCCCTCCTCCTCATCTCTGGAATTTAAAAGGAAAAGCTACCTCAGAGAGAAAAGTGACATTTTGCTTCCCCAATGATCAACCTTCCTCCTTCAGATTCGCAGGCAGGTGACACTAACCTCCACTGCCCCGGATCTTTTAGTCTTTTGCCATTTAACATTGCCTTGAGATTTTTTAAAATATAAATTTAGAGTACCCAATTCTTTTTTTTTTCTAATTAAGGGGCAATTTACCGTGGCCAATCCCCCTGCCCTGCACATCTTTTGGGGTGTGGGGGATAAGACCCATGCAGACATGGGGAGAATGTGCAAACTCCACACAGACAGTGAGACCGGGGCCAGGATCGAACCCGGATCCTCGGTGCTGTGAGGTAGCAGTGCTAGCCACTGTGCCACCGTGCCACTCCTAACACTGCCTCGAGTCATAAAGGACATTGGAGTTTGCTGCGTGTGCACAAACGCACACTTATAATAAAGGAGAAGCTTGCATTTAGCTAGCGTTATCCCCGCCACTCGGTGTTTCCCAGCACTTGACAACCATTGAAGTGTTTTTTGAAGTTTCAGTCACTGTTTAAATCAACGAACCTGGCTCAGAGTGTGTACGCCCAGCAAACCTCTACAAACAGTCAAGTGACAACCATCAGAGCCCTGTTCTTTTTGTGTGTATGTGATGTTGATTGAGGGATAAATGTTGTCCAGGTCACAGGGAATAACTGCCCTACCCTTCTTCAAAATAGCACCGAGGATCTTGAACATCCACCCGAGCAGGCAGAAAGTTTAGCATCAGGGGCAGATTCTCTGTTGGCTGATGCCAAATCGGGAAACGCGATTGGGAGGAAAATAGGTTCCAATGCCAAAATCACGGCAGGAAGCCAAATCGCAATTCTCCGTCATCTCGACTGCGGTGTCAATGCGGTTCGCAACGCAGGTACAGTAAATACCCGTAGAATATCATTGCCGGGTCTGACCTGGTATTCTCCGGGACCTCCACGGTTCTGCGCCTCTGATGGGCTGAGTTCCCGACGGCGCAGTTCACTTGTGCTTTTAAAAATCGTGAAATCGGTGTTGTGGCTGCTGAGGGAGAGAGAGGGGGTACGGAAAGTGCCCAACATCGCCGTAGTGTGCTGACAGCCGTGCCACTGGCTGGGGAGCTTCTGCCAGGGCTGGGGGGAGTAGTGGGGGTGGCCAGGAGGTGGGCTGTGGGTCAGGGTGGGTGGGCGGGCACGGAACACCATTGCAACAGCCGGACAGGCAGCTGCGCACACTGCTAACATCCCACTGTGGACATCGGGCCATGGGTTGTATAGGTCCCCCCCCCAGGCCAGGCCAGGCCACCCCCCCCCCCAGGTGCCCTCTCACCCCAGCTGACCCATCAGCTGGATGGACGTGCTCCAGCACACCCAGTGCCATCTTGTTGTCTGTTATGAGTGTGTGTGGGGAGTGTAATGTGTATATGAGGCTGCAGCTTGTCAGTCTAAGTGTCAATCACCGACCCGGAGAATCCTGCACTGTTTTTCATTGGACTCGATTGTATTCCACGTGGAGATGGTGCTAGCACCTCCACTGTCACTGAATCGATCAAGGTTCAGTGCCAGTTTTGCTTTGTTGAAAGTTCACAAATTCTGCGCTGGCGTCAACACTTCGTCTCAGAAACAGAGTATCCCACCCCAGAGATCCCAAAGACTGCACTCCTCAGTTCAGCAGCATGAGCCTTGATTCTTGTCCTCAAGCCCCTGGAGTGGGACGTGAACCAAGAAACCTGAGATTCAGAGACAGACGTGCTACCAACTGAGCCATGGCTAACATACACAAGTGCTCTGGTCACCATACCCAATGAGCAGAATGTCTGTCCACAATCCTCTCGGCTTCAGTAGATTAACCCTTGCACCTTCCACTCTCTGATGTTGCAACTCCAGAACATAAAACATGTGGGAAACCCAGGATGTGGCGTCTCCATAAAACAAGTCATTAGTTCCTGGGACTGACATGTGAAGCTCGATTTTCTCGATATTAAAGGGCCATTGTCAGTTAGCAGACAGAACAGGACAAGTTTAAAGGGAGGGTGAAGAAAGAATCACTGTTAGAGTTGATGGCGAGCCGAGATCTCGTACATGCACAATGGGGGTGAATGACCCCCTTCTGTGCTATAAAATTAAATAGGATTCTCCAGGATTTCAACCATACATCATCAAGAGTTCTGAGCCTGTGCTAAGATAGCATTATGGCAGCACTAATGCAGAAGATGTAGAAATAGGACTAAACAATTCAGCCCTGTTGGCTTGTTCCACTATTTAATTCTGTGCTGGAAGACACGGGGCGTGATTTAACCACTGTGTTGCACCCAGCACAGATCTGGGTGTGCCAGTTAAATAGCGGGAAAGGTCAAAATCGAGATTCAATCAGTTTGCTACCTAACCTGCCCGCTCCTTATGGCGAGTTCTGGGTCACGCCCAAATATGGTGAGCGTATCATTAACCCTCATTTGCATTCATTTCTGTCTCATTAATGAGATTGAAGTCAAATGTAACGGCCTCACAGGAATTAACTGGCTGCCCAGCGAGAAGTCACATGGCCATCGTTTAGTACTCGTTTTTAAAAACGTGAAACTGGCGCAGTGGCTGCCGAGGGGAACTGAGGATGTGAGTAGCCAGTTTCATTTTCTGGCATGCAGCTCAAGGGCCTGCTGCCCATTGCTGGGGTGGGGGGGGGGGGGACCTCGGGGATTAGGCTTGGGCTTGGGTGGGGGGGCTGAGTTATTCCAGGTCAGGGATCGCTCCAGGACCGGCAGGGCTTTTCATCTGTGAGGCCTTCAAGCCATCTTTAAATATTGTGAATACAAATAACAGGGGCAACTACAACTGCTGCCTATCTGTCCTACCAAACACTTCCAGGTCTGAGCCCTGCTCTTGGTTCTGTGCTGAAGGTCACTTTAACTCCCTTTGACTGTGAGCAGCCTCTAGCTTCACAGCTGAAGGATACTGCTAATGAGAAATTGGCCTTGTTAGTTGTGAGAGCACTTCACAGCTATGAAGCGATGCTGCAGGTGGTGTCTGCTGCTTGTAGCTGGCAATGCCTGGAGGATGCTGCTTCTCTTTCCTTCTTTTTTCTGCAGCCTGAAAGAAGGACAATTTTTTCGAAGATACCTGGAACACCAGGCTCAGGGGGACATATGAGTCCAGAAGACAATCAGGTTTGAAGCAAAAAGATGCTGCAAGACCTGGTGTGCAACACTTATCCAAATGAGCAACCGGATAAGGATGTTGAAGAAATGCTTTTGTTGCTGGTGTAGTGAGTGCTACATGTAACTATCACATCGCTACGGGTTAAACACGCTGGAAGTCGGGGATGTTCAACTGCACCTTGTGCGCCAGTGGAATATGTGGATGCCAGGATTTGGTCCCAGTGAGATTGGGCCGTGTGGGAGGCCCTGCACAATAACGGCTCATGGACGGAGAATGGTACTGATACATAGAATTTACAGTGCAGAAGGAGGCCATTCAGCCCATCGAGTCTTCACCGGCCCTTGGAAAGAGCACCCTACTTAAGCCCCATGCCTCCACCCATTCCTCTTTACCCCCGTAACCCAGTAACCCCACCTAACCTTTTTGGACACCAAGGGCAATTTAGAATGGCCAATCCTCTTAACCTGCACATCTTTGGACCTCCATTTCTGTTGAGGATCCTACAAGGGGTGACATGTGTGTTGGGTATGTTTTGTGAAATGAGCTGATATAGCTTTGCATTGGTAACAATATGGAATAGGGGCAGCACGGTCGGACAGTGGATTCGCCCTACTGCCTCACTGCGCCGAGGACCCAGGTTCGATCCCGGCTCTGGATCACTGTCCGTGTGGTGTTTGCACATTGTCCCCGTGTTTGCATGGGTCACGCCCCCACAACTCAAAGATGTGCAGGCTAGGTAGATTGGCCACGCTAAATTGCCCCTTAAAGGGGGAGCACGGTGGCGTAGTGGATAGCACTGCTGCCTCACAATGCCGAGGCCCCAGGTTCGATCCCGGCTCTGGGTCACTGTTCGTGTGGAGTTTGCACATTCTCCTCGTGTTTGCGTGGGTTTCGCCCCCACAACCCAAAGATGTGCAGGGTAGGTGGATTGGCCATGCTAAATTGCCCCTTAAGTGGAAAAAAGGAATTGGGTACTCTAAATTTAGAAAAAGAAATAAATAAATTGCCCCTTAATTGTAAAAAATCAATTGGATCCTCTAAATTTATTTTTAAAATAACAATTTGGAATAGAGACGTTTCCTTTTTGATGAATGGTAGTACCAGCCTCCCCGAGCAGGCGCCGGAATGTGGCGACTAGGGGCTTTTCACAGTAACTTAATTTGAAGCCTACTTGTGACAATAAGCGATTTTCATTCATTTTTCAGATGTGGAATGTTACATAGTTGATTTTGAAATCTTTGTTAATACTGACTGTTTTTCCAATAAAATATTACTCAAGTGGCTTTCTGTGGGTACACGTGCCATGTCTCAGATGATGATTATTGCATTGCATTTCGTTCAAACTTTGAAGCCTGAACAGTTTGCCTGACCTCGAGAAGAGTCAGCATCATAGAGGCAGCAGCCAACAATCGAACACTCAAGAACTGGCTGCAGCACTGGGGATATCCTCGCGACCAATGGATAAGTGTGTGGATCAGGGGAGGGCACCTGGGCACGGTCTCCCTAATGTTCCTGGCAGAGGTCTAGGGTCTGGAGTCTAGGGACTACTGCTGTGGATTTGAGGTGAGTTTGCAGAGCGAGGTTTTCCAGCAAAACTGTCTGGGTGGATGGAACTCTGAGGGAAGGTGGGGCACGTGGCTTGGGGATTTGAGGGTACTAGGGTGGAAGCCCTAATTCATTGTCGGTCTCTCTCCTTCAATTCATTACAGATATAACAATATGGTTGGTTTGGTTGGTCCCGCAGAGGCTGCCCTCGTGGTGCTGGTGGCAACCCATGCAGCCAGATGCCGGAGAAAGCAGCAGCATCGACGCAGGCTAGAGGGGGCACCCCACATGCAGGGGGCCCAGTTGCCCATCAGGCTGAGTAGGAACCCAGAGGGGGACGCCAGTGACAGCACAAGGTGAACATGGCGCAATGGTCGTGGGTTTGGAAGGTGCTGTCAAAGGATCCTTGGTGAGTTACTGCTTTGCATCTTGTAGATGGTACACACTGCTGCCACTGTTCATCGGTGGTGGAGGGTTTGAATGTTTGTGGACGAGTTAAGCAATCAAAGCTATGGGTCAAGTGCTGCCAAGTGGGATTAGGTGTGCAGGTCAAGGCCTTTCATGCATTGGTGCAGACTCAATGGGCCGAAGGGCCTCTTCTGCACTGTAGGATTCTACGATTCCGTGATTCTGTGAATTTAAACCTCCTCTGGCTGGGCACACCAAAATATATTCTCAACAGAAATTGGTTAATCAGGATCGGGAACTCTTTGGTTCCCTGAGTTGAGTCCAATGTGTACACTAAAATAAGCAAAGTACAGGGAATAGTGGACTCTGAAACAGACAGAGGATGCTGGAGATACTCAGCAGGTCTGTTCTCTCCCCCTACAGTTACTGCCAGACCTGCTGGGTTTTTCCAGGACCCTGTTGTTTCACATTCCAATTTGTAGCTTCTGTACTGCTGGGCTGGGTTAGTTCACATAAGTTCAGCAGAGAGCAGGATGTAACCTTTAAGGAATATTTAGATGAGCACTTGAAACACCATAGCATGCAGCGCTTCGGACCCAAGTGCTGGAAAATGGGATCAGAGTAGCTAGGTGCTTGATGGCCGGTGCAAACACGATGGGCCGAACGGCCTCTTTCTGTGCTGTAAAACTCTCTGACTCTGTGACTCTATGTGGAGTCCTGACACACTCTTGTATTGATTTGGTGCTTTTCAATGGGAGCCCCCTTACGTCAGTCACAGAACATTGTGTAGGCATTCTTTACATTGGTTGTACACGTACACGAGGCAGAAGCAGGGAGCAGTAGAATTTCTCAGTTCCCTCTTTTCCCAATCAGACTATGTGATTTCTGCAGGGGAGGGTCACAATTTCAAGGCCTTAAATCAAAAGGAGGGCAGCATGGTGGTGCAGTGGTTAGCACTGCTGCCTACGGCTCGGAGGACTGGGGTTCGATCCCAGCCCTGGGGCACTGTCCGTGTGGAGTTTGCACATTCTCCCCATGTCTGCATGGGTTTCACCCCCACAACCCAAAGATGTGCAGGGTAGGTGGATTGGCCTCGCTAAATTGCCCCTAAATTGGGGGGGAAAAAATAATTGGATACTCTAAATTTATTTTTAAAAATCAGAAGGAATTTCCTTGTCGAGACTTTCAGGAGGAAGTTGGTAGGGAAGAAGGATTGCTTGAACCCCTCAGGGCTGAGGATTCACTCTCCTACTGTATTATGCCTAATAGTTCATCAAAACAACAACCTAGACTAATGTTGCCAACCCTCAGGATTGACCCAGAATTCCAAAAATTGAAGATGTGGTTCCAATATCCGGGTGAAGTCCATAAGACCAGAAGACATAGGAGCAGAATTAGGGCACTCGGCCCATCGAGTCTGCTCCCCCATGGCTGATATTTTTCTCATCCCCATTCTCCTGCCTTCTCTCCATAACCCCCGATCCCCTTATTGATCAAAAATCTATCTATCTCTGTCTTAAAGACACTCAGTGATTTGGCCTCCTCAGCCTTCTGCAGCAAAGAGTTCCACAGATTCACCACCCTCTGGCTGCAGAAATTCCTCCTCATCTCTGTTTTAAAGGATCGTCCCTTTAGTCTGAGATTGTGCCCTCTGCTTCTAGTTTTCGCTACAAGTGGAAACATTCTCTCTACGTCCACGCTATCCAGGCCATGCCGTGTCCTGTAAATTTCAATAAGATCCCCCCTATAGAAATATTTATAGAGGCATTAAACAAAATTATTTTAAAATTTTTATTTTGCTCATTAGTTATAAAAATACTGGACCCTGGGTTAAATTCCATCTGATGGAGAGTCAAGGATCATCTCATCAGGCAATAATCCAGCTGGTGTGTGAAGGCAATGCATCAGTATGAGGATGTGTGACTCATAAGTCAGGAGGTTTGGAAACAGAAGTCATGTAATGGGATACATCCATCTAGAGGTGCAGCCACTCACCTAGAAAGTGCTCACTGTTGGGTTCTACAGATGGTCTCAAAGTTCAGTTTGAATACAGGCGTCACCTGTTTAAAGCCCGTTACATAAGTACCTTCTCATCTGAGTAAGGTTGCTAAATTAGGGACATTCTCCAATAACAATGCCGTCATTTTCATTTTAGCATAGTACTGGGCATGTTCAGTCTATTTTTTCCAATTGCTGTTTGCCGCTCCCCTCCTCTGCCTCTCCCGCTTGCTGACCCTCCCATTTGCTGCCTCTGGTTCACTGCCTCCCTCTCCAACCCTCCTGCTTGCAGACCCTCCCTCCCCTGACACTCCAACTCACCACCATTCCCATTCTCTACACCTCCCATTCACCAACCCTCCCACTCAATGCCTCCTCCACTTGACGACCCATCCACTCCCCAATCTTCCCGCTCACCGACTCACCCCCTCACTGGACTTCCCACTTGCTAGCCCTCTCACTCAACACCTCCTACTTGCTAAACCTCCCACTAGCCACGTCTCCCACTTGCCACCTCTTTCCACTGACTCACACACTCCCTCCCTCCTTCCCGCTCACAGATCCTCTGGTCCCTCGTTTGCTACCCTCAACTGCTCACTGTTCTTTTCCTGAGCCCTTACTCACAGAAAGGAGGCAGTAGGATGCGGCATTAGAGAGGAAGTGGCAGAGGGAAAAGACAAGCAGGTGAGTCAGCAAGCATGAGAGACAGAAAGCATGATGGACTTGTCAAGCGGGAGAGGTGGCAAATGGGAGGATTGGCGAGCAGAAGAGGCAGAAAGTGTGAGAGGGTCCAGGAGGGAAGCAGCAAGCTATGGAAATGGGGAGTCTGGAGAGATGGCAAGTTGAAGAAAAGTTAAAGTGGCTGTGCTGTAAGTTATTAATAAATGATTAAGAGCGAATAAGAGGATTTGTGGGCTAGGTATATTCAAGGCATCCAATAGGTTTTTAATGTGAAAATCATAGGCCAGTAAAGTACCCCATCTTTCTTACATATTTTATGAGAAATCACTTTTCATTTCGCACATTTTTTGTTTAGCATGCCATTTTATCAGGAGCACACTGGGAGTGCTAAACGAGGGATAGCTGGATATAACTAAGGCAAGGGACCTTAATTACTTATTTTCGGAATTTCTCAAACATAGAAGCAACAGTTATCCCAATATTCAGAATAAAACAACAGTATTGTGAAATGAGGACATTTGACCGGGTAGCTTAAGATTCATTGTGAGGGCATAAGCACTGACGGATTACTGTCAGGTGAAGTGAAAATGTGTAGTCAGCATAGATTCAGATAGAACAGGCTGCACCTCTGAAATCGAGGAGGATTCTTAGAGGAGGCAACGGACAAGGTTAATCCAATGGATATCTAATCTGCTTGAATTTTCAGAATGCATTTGGTAAACGTCCACATATGAGGTTTATGGAGATTAATGCTCGTGGAATTAATGGCAAATTAGTTAATTGCATCGAAAACTGATTTGGCAATTGAAAAGGCAAGGTGATAAATGGAGCAAATTGCTGACTGGGGCAATAGTTACAGGAAATTTCTGACAGCTCTTGTTCTGAATCCTCTCCTGTTCACAAATGACAAAGAGAATGCATTCAATAACATAAAACTTGTTGATGGCACCAAGCTACAAGCCAATGGGAGGTTGAAACATTGAACGGTATCTGTACAGAATAGATAGATGTACCAAAAAATGGCTATTAAATTATAATGCACAAGAAATATTCACACTGCAACAATTATCCACAGGGAAGGCTCTCCATCAGCAAAGGACAAAGTCCAACTACTGGCCATAAATTCATTTGATGAGTAATTGTTATCTATAAGGCCCATCAAGTATTGGGATGGCTCTCAGGGGCATTTTACTAGATTTCAAATCAAGTTGTTCCAACATTTTATATACCTTTGATGATATTAACAACTTAGATGAAGGGGCTGAATGTAATGTGTCCAGGTTTGTTGCCAACTGCCCGTTTATTTTTGAGAATTCCACTTTTTAACCTTCAACTGTCTGGACATTTTTCAGTCTGAACTGAAACTAAGCAAACTGCTTAAAAATGCTAGGCTGGAGTTTGCACATTCTCCCCCACAACCCAAAAATGTGCAGGTCAGGTGGATTGGCCACGCTAAATTGCCCCTTAATTGGAAAAAATATAAATGGGTAATCAAATTTTCTTTTTAAATGCAAGGCCGGCAGCACGGTGGTGCAGTGGTTAGTACTTCTGTCTCACGGCGCCGAGGTCCCAGGTTCGATCCCGGCTCTGGGTCACTGTCCATGTGGAGTTTGCACATTCTCCCAGTGTTTGCGTGGGTTTCGCCCCACAACCCAAAGATGTGCAGGGTAGGTGGATTGGCCATGCTAAATTGCCCCTTAATTGGAAAAAAATGACTGGTTACCCTAAATTTATTTTTAAAAATGCAAAGCCACACTCTAAGATGAAGGTGAAAAACAATAAAATCACCCTCAGGAGAGTGTGAAGAGAGAGACATTTCCAATAATCCAGACACCCATTAAAACCCATTGCTGTCTACGGAAGAGACATTAAAAATTGAAAAGTACTTAATATTGAAACAATGGGTGCCATAAACAGACACACCCAAAACCTCTTGGAAATACAATGAGTGAAGTAGTATTTCAAGGCAAGGCTATCCAGTCACGAGAGAGAGATTGCAAGTGACACAGGCAGTGTCAAGAATGTTGTCAGCAGAGGAAACGGGCTAATGGGGCTTTTCACAGTAACTTCATACTTGTGGCAATAAAAAATTATTATTAAATGCTGCTCTCCTTCTCTCTCTTTTGGAATAAGAGGATCATCTGGTTCGAGAAGCCAACTCTGCCGGAAACCTACCAGTGAACAGAGGCCTCATAATAATTGTAGCATCATCTACATCTGACCACATCGAAGGAACCAGCTAACCAGCCAAAATGTTTATAATCTACGCCTCAAGAACAATCAAAGGACACTTTAAAAAAAAAAAAAAAATTTAGGGTACCCAATTCTTTCTTTCCAATTACGGGGCAATTTAGCATGACCAATCCACCTACCCTGCACATGGGGACGGATGATTGCATGAGGGACGAATGCTTGATGTCAAGATATTATTATTTTTCTAGGGTTTAATGGTTCATAAATTTGTTCTTTCTTTTTGCTCAAAAAACTCGGTTTGATTGGCTCCTCATTGTCCATAGCTTTAACATTTAAAGACATTTGGATTTGGAAAATGCGTACCCTCATGAAAAAGAAACTTCGACCTTAGTGATGACCAACAGAGAAGATTGAGTAGATGGGAAGCAGTACACCCCTTCACACCTGGTTATAACACAATGCACAGCTCAGTAGAAAAGTAATCTGTGAAGAGGATACAAGGCCTGGAATTTTGCCCCTCCCGACTCCCCACACAGCGGGATTTCCCGCTGCAGAGGTGAGGAGCCATTGGTCACCAGCAGGATCTTTTGGGCCCGCCAAAGCCAATGGGCATTTGTGTGGCTCACCAGTCCCATCACAGGGAAAACCGCCATGGGGGTGGTGGGGAGGTCAACCTGGAAGATCCTGCCGACGGGAAGGGCCGGAAAATCCTGCCCACGGATTCTGCAAAGGGATATAGAAAGGTTAAGTACGTGGACAAGAAGGTGGCAGATGAACTATAACATCGGGAAACGTGAGGTTACTCATTTTTGATGGAAGAATAGAAAAACAGAATATTTTTAAATGGCAAGATATTAACAAATGTTGGTATTCAGAGGGATTAGGGTGCCATGTGCACTAAACACAAAAAGTTAGCACACAGGTACAGCCATCAATTAGAAGGCAAATTCTACAGTTGTCTTGACCGCACGGATCTTCGGGTACTAAGTAAGGAAGTCTTGCTGCACATGTACAAAGCTCTATGATAGCACACCTGAGGTACCGTGCGGTTTTCTATGTGTACCTAAAGAAGGGGATTCTTGCCTCAGATTCGGTGCGACAAATGCTCACTAGATTGATTCCTGGGATGAGTGGATGGGAAGAGGTGAAGTAGAATGGGCTTATACCCTTTAAAGTTCAGGAGGATGAGAGGTAATTTCACTCATTCATAGGAACTCAAGAGGACATGACAGGAAAATTGCTGAGAGGCTGTTTCCCCTTGACTGAAGAAATTAGAACTAAGGGGTAGTGTCTCAGGATAAGTGGTTGGCCATTTAGGACTGAGATAAAGAGAAATTTCTTCCCTCAAGAAGGTTGCGAATCTTTGGAATTCTTCACCAGAGAGCTGAGCATCTCAACTGTTGAGTATATTGAAGCCTAAGCTCAAAGATCATTGGCCTCTGGGGGTACAGGGATCAGAAGGGAACATGGAACCAGGATCTTATTAAATGGTGGAGCAGGCTCGTGGGGACAAGATGGCCGACACTTGCTCCTATTTCTCATGTTTTAAGAAGCTATAATTGGATTTTGGGATGGTTGTATGATCCATGCACACTGGAAGTGCATCACAAGAAATCATAGCTGTGCAGTTTGTGCCATATGGATGGGATATCCCAGCCTGTGGATTCATGGTTTTCCTGTCAGTATAATGCTCCACTGACAACTCGGGATCTTTCCTGTTGTGCGCAGTTTTAGCTACCCTTCTTCAAATATACATTGATGTGCTGGTGAGTGTTCAGAAAAGAGCAACAAAGACAATTCTGGCACTTAGGATTGATTCAAAGCTATCTTTGAGAGCCATAAAGGTATATATTTTAGAATCCTGAATAGGCCAAGTATCTTACTGACTATGTGTGTGACATCAGACAAAAGCAGACACTTTACTTGTAATTTTCAATTAAGTGTTCACAGCAGGTAAGGATTCTGAAAATCATTCCCGAAAAGATGAAAAGACCGAGAGGAAAAATATTTCAGCTTTGTAAAGCATAGAGGGGACAGACAATATAGGTAGAAACAGATAATTTCACTTTGGCTGTGAGTGCAGAATTGTACAAAATTGACAAATTAGCTGGAATTTTACTCCATAGAATTTTATAATAGTCTTGTATGTAACAGTTATGACAATGTTAACATTTCTTCGACAACACCTCCCAAACCTGCAGTCTCTACCACTTTGAAGAATGAGGCGCATGAGAGCACCTGCAAGTTCAAGTCCCCGTTCAAGTCATACACCATCCTAACAAGGCAATATATCGCTCCTTCACATAGCTGGATCAAAATCCTACAACTGCCTCCCTGACAGCACTGTGGGTGTACCTGCACCACATGAACCACAGCAGTTTGAAAAGGCAGCTCACCATCACCCTCTCAAGGGCAATTAGGGATGGGCAATGAATACTGGCCTTGCAGGAATGTGCAATGTTTTAACAAACCTTAATAAAGACCTGGCTGAATGTCCAGTTCAGAATGGAATCGGAGGATTTAGATTTAACTTTAGATTGATTGTCACGTGTACCGAGGTACAGTGAAAAATATTGTTCTGCATACAAACCAGGCAGATTGTTCCATAAATGAAAAACATAGGACATATGATAAATACACAATGTAAATACATAGACAAACATTAGGTGAAGCATACGGAGTGTATTGCTACTCAGTAGAGAAGATGCGTGGAGAGATCCGTTCAGTCCATATGCAGACAGAATGCAGACAGAGAAGATTTAATTGTGAATGGAGCAAGGTAGTTCCCTTGTTTGGACGTTCCCTCCAAGGAGAGCAAATGGAAAAGGATAGGCAATAATGTTGGATGGCTAGATAGAACTTTACAACACAGAAAGAGACCTTTTGAATCATTGTGCCTCTGCAAGCTTCCCAAGTAGTCTGACTCCCTTCTCCTTTCCCATAACTCTGCAAATGTTGCCATTTTAAGTATCTATCTATTAAATTCCCTTTCAGTGACATTAGTTGCCTAGGCCCAAGCTTTGGAATTCCATTCCTACATCTCTCCACCTCTCTGCCACCCTTTCTTTCTTTAAGACACTTCTTAAAATCTGCCTCCTTGACAAAGATTGTAGGCAACTGTCCTAATATCTCCTTATGTAGTTTGATGTAATACTTTTTTTTATAATGCTTCTCTGAAGTGCCCTGGGACATTTCATTTGTTAAATGTAAGCTGTTATTGTTGAAAGTTATAATTAAATCTACTTCCACCACCATTTCCGGTAAGTCAATGGGCGCGATTCTCTGAAATGGAGACAGAGTGTTCACGCCGTCGTGAACGCTGTCGAGGTTCATGACGGCACGAAAAGGCCCCTATCCCGACCGATTCAGGACCCGAAAATGGGCTAGGAGCGGCGCGCGTAACTTGGCGCCACATAAAGGTGGCACCGCATACATGACGCGGCCGGCGCCGCATAACTGGCGTCACCCGCGCATGCGTGGTTGCCGTCCTCCCCGAGTCCACCCCACAAGATGTCCAACGGATCTTACGGGGCTGCGGAAGAAAGGAGGTCCTCCTTCAGAGAGGCCGGCCCGTCGATCGGTGGGCACCGATCGCGGGCCAGACCCCATTTGAGGCCCCGTCCAGTGCAGGATCCCCTCTCTCCCCCCCCCCCCCGCCCGCAGGCCGGCCCCCAGCGTTTCCGCGCTGTTCCCGCCGGCCGCGACCAGGTGTGGACGGCGGCGGGGGGAACCCGCCGTTTTGGGCAGGCCGCTCGGCCCATCCGGCACTGAGAATCGCGGGGGTACCGGTGAATCGCCATTTTGGCTGTCTCAGGCGTTTCACTGGACCGCGCCGTGCAAAACGCGATTGTGCCGATCTGGCCGCTTCCGTGAATCGCGGGAGGGCGTCGGACCAGCGTCGCGGGAAAATCTGGCGAGCCAGGCGATTCTCTGAAACGGCGCGGGAGCAGAGAATCGCGCCCAATGTGTTTTGTATGATTTACCTGCAGGACCCAGGAAGAGTCCTACAAAACCTTGCCTCAGAAGATCAAAAGGTCTATTATAGGGGCTGTAACAGAATGGGATACGAGGGGTTTATACAATCATAGAAATATAGAATGTAATGGCACAGATGGAGGCAATTCAGGCAATCGTCTTTGTGTCGGCTCTTTGAGAGAAAGAAATCTCTAATAATATAATAATCTTTATTGTCACAAGTAGGCATAGATTAACACTGCAATGAAGTTACTGTGAAAATCCCCTAGTCACCACATTCTGGCACCTGTTCGGGTACACAGAGGGAGAATTCAGAATATTCAATTCACCTGACAGCATCTTTCGGGACTTGTGGGAGGAAACCGGAGCACCCAGAGGAAACCCATGCAGACACAGAGAGAACGTGCAGACTCCACACAGACAGTGATCCAAGCCGGGAATCGAACCTGGGACCCTGGAGCTGTGAATCACTGCTACCCACTGTGCTACCGTGCTGCTCACCTATCTGGTCCCTCCTACTTTTTTCCTGTGGTCCAGCAATTTTTTTACTCCTTTAATTTCACACCTTGCCGCAAGCTATTTTTTTTTAATAAACAATATACATGAAACCATAAACGTAGTGCAAAAGCCATTTACCTCTTGTACAGGTCCCACCCTTATTGACCCCCGACTCTAATCCAAACTACTCCTCCCCCCCCTCCCCCCCCCCCCCCCCACCCGCCTCCCCCACCCATCTGCTGACGATTAATTTCCCGCAAAGAAGTCGACGAACGATTGCCACCTCCGGGTGAACCCTAACAGTGACCCTCTCAAGGCGAACTTCATTTTCTGCAAACAGAGAAAGCTAGCCATGTCCGATAGCCAGGTCTCGGACTTTGGGGGCTTTGAGTCCCTCCAAGCTAATAGAATCCGTCTCCGGGCTACCAGGGAAGCAAAGGCCAGAACGTCTGTCTCTTTCTCCTCCTGGATTCCCGGGTCTTCTGACACCCTGAAAATCGCCACCTCTGGACTCAGCGCCACCCTTGTTTTTAACACCATGGACATGACGTCCGCAAACCCCAGCCAAAATCCCCTAAGCTTTGGACATGTCCAAAACATGTGGACATGGTTCGCCGGTCCTCCCGCACATTTTGCGCACCTGGTCTCCACCCCAAAGAATCTGCTCATCCGGGGTTCGCCGGTCCTCCCACACATTTTGCGCACCTGGCCTCCACCCCAAAGAATCTGCTCATCCGGGCCACTGTCATGCGAGCCCGGTGAACAACCTTAAATTGTATCAGGCTGAGTCTGGCACATGTTGCAGATGCGTTGCGACTACTCAACGCATCTGCCCATAGATCATCCTCTATCTCACCTCCCAGCTCCTCCTCCCACTTGCGCTTCAATTCCTCGGTCTGCGTCTCCTCCGACCCCATAAGCTCCTTATAAATGTCCGAGACGCTCCCTTCTCCTACCCACCCTCTGGAAACTACCCTGTCCTTAATCCCCCTTAGCGGTAGGAGCGGGAAGACTGGCACCTGTTTACGTAGGAACTCCCGCACCTACAGATACCTGAATTTTTTTCCCCTCGCCAACCCAAACTTTTCCTCCAACGCCCTCACACTCGGAAAGCTCCCTCTATGGAGCATATCCCCCATCCTCTTAATCCCCACTCTCTGCCATAACCGGAACCCCCCGTCCATACTCCCTGGGGCAAACCGGTGATTATCACAGATTGGGGCCCAAACCGATGCTCCTACTGCTCCCACATGCTGCCTCCACTGGCCCCAAACTCTAAGGGCCACCACCACCACTGGACTGGTGGAGTACCATGCCAGCGGGAACGGCAGAGGAGCAGTTACCAACGCCACCAAACTGGTGCCCTTTCATGAAGCCGCCTCCATATGCACGCATGCCGACCCCTCCCCCACCACCCACTTCCTGATCATGGCTATATTAGCCGCCCAGTAATAGTTGCTAAAATTTGGCAGCACCAGCCCGCCCTCTCCCCAACTCCGCTCAAGCATTACTTTCCTTACTCGCTGGGTCTTGCCTGCCCAGACGGAGCCCATGATCACTCTGTTGACCCACTTAAAAAAGGAGCGCGGAATAAAGATGGGGAGACACTGAAATACAAATAGGAATCAAACTATTTATTATTAATGATTTGTTCAATCAACACGTTTGGCTAGGCTAGATGGTCTTTATTTGTGCCTTCAATCATTTTCAGCAACTCACATCCAATAACGATTTCAAACTAGAAGCCAACAACTTATTTTCATATATATATTTGAATACATTCATTCATTTGCTGAAACCCTCAACAGCCGGGGCTGTTTAGCACAGGGCTAAATCGCTGGCTTTAAAAGCAGACCGAGGCAGGCCAGCAGCACGGTTCAATTCCCGTACCAGCCTCCCCGAACAGGTGCCGGAATATGGCGACGAGGGGCTTTTCTTTTCACAGTAACTTAATTTGAAGCCTACTTGTGACAATAAGCGATTTTCATTTCAATCATGCCTTAGTTACCTCAAGACTGGATTCTTCCAAAAGGCTCCTGAATGGTCTCCTGCAGTCTACCATCCGTCAACTTGAGGTCATCCAAACTGTGCTGGCCTGTTCATCGATTACCTTCGTGCTCGCTGGCCTGACATTGGCTCACAGTCCTGATTTTAAATTCTCATCCTTCTTTCCCAATCTCCCCTCTGTCTCTGTAATCTCCTCCAGCCCTGCAACTCTTCAAGATATCTGCACTCACATAATTCTAGCCTCTTGAGGATCCCCATTTTAATCTTTCTATTATCGGGGGCTGCACCTTCACATACCTGGGCTCGAAGCAATGGAATACCCTTCAGATCCCTCTCTGTCTCACTTTCCCCCTTCAAGAAACTCCTTAAAGCCTGTTGGTTTTCTTTGACCACACTTTTGACCTAATTTCTCCTTATGTGGGTTAATGTCATATTTTGTTTTAGAATGCTGCTGGGAGATTTCAGTGGAAGAGGTGAAGCCCAGGTGGGAGGAGGAGGTGTGACCCATCTTGGAGGAGGAGGTGTGGAGTGAGTCCTTCCACAGGGTGAATGCTATGTCATCTTGTGCGAGGTTGAACTTGATCCAGCTCAAAATGGTGTTTAGGTCGCACCTCACCAAGGCCAGGATGGGTTGATTTTTTGCGGGGGTTGAGAATAGATGTGACCGGTGTTCGGTGTTCGAGACGACCTATGAACCACACGCACATATTCTGGGTTCTGTCCCAAATTGGTGGGTGTTTGGGGGTCTTTTTCCAGCACCATACTGGCAATCATGAATGTTGGTTTAGAGCCCTGTCCGTTAGTAGCGATATTTGAGGTGTCGGACCAGCCTGAATTAAGGATGGGTGGGGGGGGGGGAACAGATGCCCTGGCATTCGCCTCGTTAATTGATTGGCGGTGGATTCTGTTGAGTTAGGGGCAGACGACACCACCTTGTGCCTTAGCGTGGCTAGGTGACTTGATGGAGATTTTGTATCTCGGGAAGGTCCGGTTGATGGGTTCTACCGTAGATGGCCTCCGTTCATACTGCACTTTAAAGAACTTGCCACTGTTAGTTGTTGGTGGGGAAGAGGGGTTGGGTTGTTTGGGTTATATTTTCGTTAAGTGGGGGGGGGGGCTGTTACTGTTATTGGCTGTAATTCTATCTGGTATCGAGACATGTGTTAGCTTTGTTTTGCTTTGTACATTTTTGGATACAAAATATTAAAAGCTCAAAAAAAATATTTTATAAAAGGAATGTTCCTGCGAAACACCTTGGCCAGTTTTATTATATTAAAGGCATTTTAAAAGTGGAGGCAGAAGCATAGCGGTATTGTCATTGGACTAGTATTCCAGAGACCTGGGGTATTCCTCGGGAGCATAGGTTCGAATCCCAACATGGCAGGTGGTGAAATTTGAATTGAATTTAAAAAACCTTGGATTAAAAGTCCAATGATGACAATTGATGTTTGTCGTAAAAACCCATCTGGTTCACTGATGTCCTTTAGGGAAGGACATCTGCCGTCATTACCTGGCCTGATTTACATGTGACTCCAGATTCACAGAAATGTGTTTGGTGCTTAAATTGCTCAAAGGCAATTAATAATGGGCAATAAATGTTGGCCCAGCCAGCGGTGTTCACATTCCATAAAAGAATAAAAAATATAGATAAATTGTTCTCACTATAATGCCTTAACATTGCCATAAAACATCCCAAGGTGCTTCAGAGGAGAAATTAAGAAATAAAATCTGACCCCAAGGGGCTAGGCCCGAGGTGACCAAAAACAGGTAGGATTTGAGGTGTGTCTGAGAATGAGGAAAGTGAGGTTGAGGTTTTCAAGAGGGAAATCCAGAGATTGGGGGCCTAGAAGCTGAAAGCTTCAAGACCAGAACTGCAGGAGTGCAGAGATATTGCAGGGTTGTAGGGCTGAAAGAGGTTACATAGTTTGGGAGTGGCAAGGAAATAAAGTCCTTTGGGTTCAAGCCAAGTGATTTTCAGCTTCCATACATTTCAGGTGCACGCTATTCAGAAGTTTTCTTGCTCATGCTGCTACAGGCTTTGAGTTATTGTTTAATGGTTGCGTAATAATCTCTTCTCATCATAGTATTTGCAAACCAGTGAAAAATTGGAGTAATAACTGACTCTGTCTTTGCAATCACTGTCAACGAATCCACAATCTTTCTTTTTGGTGCAACACAGTTTAACTGTTGGTTAACAGTCGCATTACTCTGAAAATGCAGAACTGAAATCATATTTCTGCAATCTCACACAGGGCTAAATCGCTGGCTTTGAAAGCAGACCAAGGCAGGCCAGCAACACGGTTCAATTCCCCGAACAAGCGCCGGAATTTGGCGACTAGGGGCTTTTCACAGTAACTTCATATGAAGCCGACTTGTGACAATAAGCGATTTTTATTTTCATTTTGATGTCATTGGTTTCCTGATTAAAATAGTTTCAAGAATAAATAAAATAAGGAATAACAGGCGCCTCCTTTCAAACCAAAGACCACAAACTCTCACGGCCTCAAAAAATATCATAGATTCATAAAATCATAGAATCCCTACAGCGCAGAAGGAGGTCATTCGGCCCATCGAGTTTGAACCGACCCTCAGAAAGAGCACCCTACCTAGGCCCACTCCCCCACCCTATTCCCATAACCCTACCTAATATGTTTGGTTTCCTGATTAAAAATTGTTGTAAGAACAGATTAAATAAGGAATGACAGGCACCTCATTGCCAACCAAAGGACACAACACCTTGAAAAATACATCTGTGTCTTATGAACTATTATGTGAACCTGTTATCTTGCTGTCTCAGGCTAGCCTGTGCTCAAGTTTAATTGCTCAACAAAATGAATGAGGAGAATATCGCCATGCATTGTCTTACTTAAACACCATTTTATTGTGTTAATGACATTGTATAAATGTAAGTTTGTATGGTGTGATGTGAAAGGCACTGAGAGTTCTCTCTCAGTTAACATAAGATATTATACAAATCCTAAGTTGTGCCACTGAAGAGGTAAGTTGTCTGTCTGTCCAAAATTCAGCTCCTGTAGAACTGGCTCCCAAAATGTAATGGAAGTTATAATCAGAATATCAAAGTTGAATTTGTAGAGGGGGGAAAAAAAAAGGAACAACTTGCATTGTTGTAGCGCCTCACACATCCATCGGACATTCCAGGCAATGAAGTGCTTTTCAAGTGCCGTTCGATAGACATCATTAAAAACACGACCTGGCCATTTATCTCTGCCATTTGTGGGAGCTCACAGTACACAACTTGGCTGTCATGCATCCTGCCTTACAATGGTGAGCAACCGGCAAAAAGTACTTAATTGGTCAAGTGCCTCAAATGCCCGACGAAAGAGCTCATATGCAAGATCTTTCTTTCACACATGAATATGCAGAAGATTGCTCACACATATGTGTATGCTCATGCACAAACATAACACATAACAGATTGCATTTATGTAGCACCTTAATGTATGAAAACATCCCAAGGAGCATTATCAAACAAAAGTTGACACCAAAGGAGATACTAAGACAGATGATCAAAAACTTGGCTGAAGGGATAAGTGTTAAGGAGCACCTTAAAGACGAAAGAGAGGTAGAGAGGCAGAGAGGTTTGCGAGAGGAATTTCAGAGCAAGGGTGGCACGGTGACGCAGTGGTTAGCACTGCTGCCTATGGCCCTGAGGACCCAGGTTCAGTCCCGGATCAGCGTGTGGAGTTTGCACATTCTCCCAGTAATTGCGTGGGTTTCACCCCCATAACCCAAAGATGAGCAGGTTAGGTGGATTGGCCACACTAAATTGCCCCTTAATTGGAAAAACAATAATTGGGTACTCTAAATTTTTTTTAAAAAGGATGTGCAAGAGGTCAGAATTGGAGGATTGCAAGTATCTCAGAGGGTTATAGGTCGGAGGTAGTAGAGAGAGAAGAATGTGCATGGGGGTATTTGAAAACAAGAATTAGAATGTTGAAATAGAGGCATTGACCGACTGCTGGTCATTGTGGGTCAGCAAGCACAGGAGTAATGGATAACCAGAATTTAGTGCATGTTAAGGCACGTGCAGAAGAGCTTTGGAGGAACCTCAGTTTGTAGAGGGTGGATGCTTAAAGGCCATCCAGGAGTGCATTAGAATTGGCAGGTCTAAAATGACAAAGACATGAATGAGGGTTTCCGCAGATAAACTGAGACAGGAATGGAGTTGAGAGATGTTACGGATGTGGAAGAAAAGCGGTCTTAGTGATGGCCTGAATATATGGTCAGAAGCTCATAACAACATCAAATATGTCACCAACATTGAGAACAGTCTAGCTGAGCCTCAGACAGTTGATAAGGAGAGGGGTTGAGTCAGTGGCAAATTCAAGGAGTTTGTGGCAGGATTTTGCAAAGTCAGTCATGGTGACATGTTCCAGGTTCCCTTTTTTTCTATTAATTCAAAGGATGTGGGTGCCACCAGCAAGGCCAGCATCTATTGTCCACCCTAATTGCCCTGGAGAACGTGGTGCCTTCTTGAACCGTTGCAGTCCATGTGGCTCCTTCTAGGGGGTAGAGTTCATGGGGGCGATTCTCCGAGCCCCATGCCAGGCCGGAGAATCGCCGCAACTGTACCCCAACGCCGGCGCGCGATTCTCCAAGGTGCGGAGAATCGCCGCCATTTGCCCCGGCGCGTTTGGCACGCATAGGCCGAGCGGATACGACAGAGTCCCGCCGGCGCCATTCACCTCTGGTTGCTGCCGGCGGGAACTCTGCGCGAATGGTCAGGGGGCGGCCTGTGGGGGGCTCCGATGGGGTCTGGCCCGCAATCGGGGCCCACCATCGGCGGGCCGGCCTCTCCACCCCCCCCCCCCCCCCCCCACCCCCCTCCCCGGGCCTACTTCCCTGCGCGGCTGGCCCCTGAACACCGATGCCATGTTGAGTCGGGGCCGGCACACTAAAGAAGTCCCAACTGCGCATGCGCGGGTTGGCGCGGCGGACAGGAGGCTGGAGCGGCGTGAACCGCTCCAGTGCTGTGCTGGCCCCCTGTCGGGGACAGAATAGGTCGTACCAGGGCCCTGTTCGCAATGGTGTCCATGACGGCGCAAACACTTGGGCTCCATTTGGGAGAATCACCCCCATGAGTTTGGAAGGTGCCATCTAAATAGCCTTGGTGAGTTGCTGCAGTACATCGTGCAGATGACAAACACGGCTGCCATTGTGTGTTGGTGGTGGAGAGAGCTGGTGAATGGGATGTCTATCAAGTGAGCTGCTTTCCCCAGGATGGTGTTCAGCTTCTTGCACATTGTTGGTGCTGCACTCATCCAGTCAAGTGGAGAGTATTCCGTCACACTCTTCACTTGTTCCTTGTAGATGCTGAACAGGCTTTGGGGTGGGTCAGTAGAGGAGATACTGGCCAAAATTGCCAGCTTCTGACCTGCTCTTATATCCACAGTACTTAAATGGCTGGTTCAGTTCAGTTTCTGGTCAATGGTAATCATCATGGTTGACTCCTAAATGTCCTCAGGGATGGGCAATAAATGCTGGCCTAGCCAGCGACGCCCATATCCCATGAACAAATAAAAAATAAGTCCAAGCCTGAACAATATCCAGGTCTTCCTGCATATGGACATGGTCTGCTTCAGTTTCTGACGAGGTATGAATGGGACAGTGCAGTCCGCAGTGAACATCTGTGCCTGACCTTATGATGGGGGAAAAGTCATTGAAGAATCAGCTGAAGATGGTTGTGCCTAAGCCACTACCTCCAACAATCTTTGTACAAAGTATGGCTACAACCAGTGGACATTTTTCGCTGATTGCCATTGACTTCATTTTTGCTCAGTCTCCTGGATGCCACGCCGGGTCAAATGCTCCCTGATGTCAAAGACAGTCACCCACACCTCAACTCTTTAGTTTAGTTCTTTTGTTCATATTCTGATCAAGGATAAGAACGGAAGATGGGTTTTCCTCACTGAGGGAAAGTTACTGCTGAGTAAGTGCTGCTTTATAGCACTGGCAAAGATACCTTCCATCACTTTGCTCATGTTTGAATGCTGAATAAAGGACCAGTAAATGGCTGGATTAGATTTTTATTGTTTTTTGGTGAAATTGTAGTAGTGTAACCGCTTCCAGATAGTGTAATGTCGCGCATAAATCCAAAATTATGAACAAATGAACATTATCCCGAGGCATCACTACTCCTTTCATTTAGGTGCAGGTTTAAACGGCAGTTTGGAAACAAGAGTGAATTTGGGATAAATTGGCTGCTGATTGCGAATTACTCACACCCAAAAGACTGAAGATTTGGTATTTTTAGACATAGGGATCCCCCTCTCAATTTATGAATACGTAACGTGGAGGTCCACACCAAAAAGGATCTCGTCAATGTTATAATGGTACATGGCTTTTGAGATAATTTATCAGACCTTTTCATTGTTTTAATGTAATTGACATTGAAAACAATTCATCAAACCTTATTCATTAATGCAAATGACTTTTTGAACAAATCTGATCAATTTTAGTAGAAAGTCAACCTAAAAACTTTTTGAAGGCCTGATGACTCTTGCTAATCAATTACATTTATAACGTCTTAAGCACAATTTAACAGTCTTTTAAATGTTCCAAGGTATACTACCTTTTCAAAAGTAATTTATCTGACTGCCCCAAAAGGTGCATAAAAATAGTTCTGATCAACATTAACATATTAAAAATGTTAGAACTCTTCAATTTTCAAAAATGTTTTATGGTAAATAAATCTAATCTAGAACAAAGAACAAAGAAAAGTACAGCACAGGAACTTCTGCCCTTTGGCACTCCAAGCCTGCGCCGACCATGCTGCCCTTCTAAACTAAAATCTTCGACACTTCCGGGGTCCGTATCCCTCTATTCATGTATTTGTCAAGATGCCCCTTAAACATCAATATCGTCCCAGCTTCCACCACCTCCTCCGGTAGTGAGTTCCAGGCATCCACCCTCTGTGTACAAAACTTGCCTCGTACATCTCCTCTAAACCTTGCCTCTCGCACCTTAAACCTGTTCCCCCTGGTCATTGACCCCTCTACCCTGGGAAAAAGCCTATGTCTATGCCCCTCATAATTTTGTAGATCTCTATCAGGTCTCCCCTCAACCTCCTTCGTTCCAGTGAGAACAAACCAAGTTTATTCAACCTCTCCTCATAGCTAATGCCCTCCATACCAGGCAACATCCTGGTAAATCTCTTCTGCACCCTCTCTAAAGCCTCCACATCCTTCTGGTAGTGTGATGACCAGAATTGAACACTACACTCCAGGTGTGGCCTAACTAAGGTTCTATACAGCTGCAACATTACTTTTTTTATACTCAATGCCCCGGCCAATGAAGGCAAGCATGCCGTATGCCATCTTGATTACCTTCTCCACCTGTGTTGCCCCTTTCAGTGACCTGTGGACCTGTACACCAAGATCTCTCTGACTGTCAATACTCTTGAGGGTTCTACCATTCACTGTATATTCCCTATCTGTATTAGACCTTCCAAAATGCATTACCTCACATTTGTCCGGATTAAACTCCATCTGCCATCTCACCGCCCAAGTCTCCAAACAATCTAAATCCTGCTGTATCCTCTGACAGTCCTCATCACTATCCGCAATTCCACCAATTTGTGTGTCGTCCGCAAACTTACAAATCAGACCAGTTACATTTTCCTCCAAATCGTTTATATATAGTACGAACAGCAAAGGTCCCAGCATTGATCTCTGCGGAACACCACTAGTCACAGCCCTTCAATCAGAAAAGCACCCTTCTATTGCTACTTTCTGCCTTCTATGACCTAGCCAGTTCTGTATCCATCTTGCTCGCTCACCTCTGATCCTGTGTGACTTCACCTTTTGTACCAGTCTGCCATGAGGGACCTTGTCAAAGGCCTTACTGAAGTCCATGTAGAAAACATCCACTGCCCTACCTGCATCAATCATCTTTGTGACCCCCTCGAAAAACTCTATCAGGTTAGTAAGACACAACCTCCCCTTCACAAAACCGTGCTGCCTCTCGCTAATACGACCCCTTGCTTCCAAATGGGAGTAGATCCTGTCTCGAAGAATTCTCTCCAGTAATTTCCCTACCACTGACGTAAGGCTCACTGGTCTGTAGTTCCCTGGATTATCCTTGCTCCCTTCTGAAACAAAGGAACAACATTGGCTGTTCTCCTGTCCTCTGGGACATCACCTGAAGACAGTGAGGATCCAAAGATTTTTGTCAAGGCCTCAGCAATTTCCTCTCTTGCCTCCTTCAGTATTCTGGGGTAGTTCCCATCAGGCCCTGGGGACTTATCCACCTTAATATTTTTCAAGACGCCCAACACCTCGTCGTTTTGGATCTCAATGTCACCCAGGCTATCTACACACCCTTCTCCAGACTCAACATCTACCAATTCCTTCTCTTTGGTGAACACTGATGCAAAGTATTCATTTAGTACCTCGCCCATTTCCTCTGGCTCCACACATTGATTCCCTCCCCTGTCCTTCAGTGGACCAACCCTTTCCCTGACTACCCTCTTGCTTTTTATGCACGTGTAAAATGCCTTGGGATTTTCCTTAACCCTATTTGCCAATGACTTTTCGTGACCCCTTCTAGCCCTCCTGACTCCTTGCTTAAGTTCCTTCCTACTTTCCTTATATTCCACGCAGGCTTCGTCTGTTCCCAGCCTTTTAGCCCTGACAAATGCCTCCTTTTTCTTTTTGACCAGGCCTACAATGTCTCTCGTCAACCAAGGTTCCCGAAAATTGCCGTATTTATCCTTCTTCCTCACAGGAACATGCCGGTCCTGAATTCCTTTCAACTGACATTTGAAAGCCTCCCACATGTCAGATGTTGATTTACCCTCAAACATCCGCCCCCAATCTATGTTCTTCAGTTCCCGCCTAATATTGTTATAATTAGCCTTCCCCCAATTTAGCACATTCACCATAAGACCACTCTTATCCTTGTCCACCAGCACTTTAAAACTTACTGAATTGTGGTCACTGTTCCTGAAATGCTCCCCTACTGAAACTTCTACCACCTGGCCTGGCTCATTCCCCAATACCAGGTCCAGTACAGCCCCTTCCCTAGTTGGACTATCTACATATTGTTTTAAGAAGTCCTCCTGGATGCTCCTTACAAACTCTGCCCCGTCCAAGCCCCGAGCACTAAGTAAGTCCCAGTCAATATTGGGGAAGTTAAAGTCTCCCATCACAACAACATCTAATCCTGTTTCATTGCAGCAGCCTGGTTTATAATGTTTGTTTTCTGGTGTAGAAACTGGAACTCACTGCTAGAGGTGCCTGCTGTATTTGCCTGGGCTGCTCAGCAGGCTGGGCTGCACTGAAGCCAATGCTGGGAGGGAATTCTCCCTCCCTCAAACTGAATCTTGTGCCACAGGAACCGAGGTACATTTGATCATTGTTTGATTCGAAGTCATCAACGGGCCGCATCACTGTGCCACTGACTGTCAAATCCAGCCCATTGACTTCCGCAGGTCGCCACAATATTTAACTGGGACAAATCCTCCTCATCTTGTACTCGGTGTTGGATAAGCCATTTGACAAGTTAGAGACACTGGAGAAGTTGGAAGAGGGAGAGATTGAATAGTGCTGGGCGTCATCAGCGTACATGTGGAAACATACAATTTTCTGGATGATGTCAACAAAGGACAGGAAGCAGATGAGAACTTAGGAGGGGCTTTACGCTTGGGGGCTTGCAAGAGGGAACGATGCCGGCGACAAGTGGGCAAATCAGAATGGAAACAGGTGAGAGCTTTCCCACTCAACTGAACTACGGTAGAGAGATGTTAGAGAATGATGGTGCAGTCAACAATGTCAAAGGTTGCAATCTGGTTGAAAAGGACAAGGAACGGTGGATGGAGGGGAAGTGGCGAGTAGTCATTATCACAGTCACATAGTATGTCTTATGTAACTTTGATAAGAGCCACTTTGGTACTGTGGCAGGGAAAGCGACCAGGTTGGGGGGGATTTGAAGATAAAAGCAAATTACTGCGGATGCTGGAATCTGAAACAAAAACAGAAACTACAGCAGGTCTGACAGCATCTGTGGAGAGAAAAGGGAGCTAACATATCTAGTCTGCGCGACTCTTTAAATATGGCTTTATGAGGAAGGTGGGCACAGATTTGGGAGGTGACAACACGTTAATCGACTTTGGAGTGGAAATGGAGGTGAGGTGGGATATGGAGCAATTTTGCAAACACAAGAGAGGAAGCTTTTATTTTTAAAGGAGAGAAGTAATGATGACAGATAATAATAATAAGAAGAATAAGAATAGCTTATAGTCACAAGTAGGCTTCAATGAAGTAACTGTCAAAAGCCCCTAGTCGCCACTTTCCGGCACCTGTTTGGGGAGGCTGGTACAGGAATTGAACCCGCGCTGCTGACCTTGTTCTGCATTACAAGCCAGCTGTTTAGCCCACTGTGCTAAACCAGCCCCTTTATTGAAGGGGCTGATTTGAAGGGGCGAGGGGCAGTGCACGAGGAGAGTGAACCGCTAAGATCAGATAGCATGGGGCGAGGAAGGGAAATTGGGGGGGGGGGGGGTCAGCAATTTACTGAGAATAGCATTAGGGGACCAGGAGGTGGATCTTATGGAAAAGATAGTGTTGGGGGAAGAGCACGAAGGAAGATAGGAGAGAAATTAGAGAAAGATGCGAGTTCACGGCTAGGGTGGGAGAGGAATGTAAAGAGAGATCTTGGGAAAGGGGGGAGGGGAAAAAGGGAAGCTGAACAGACGGTCTCAACTTCAATGACAAAGAAGTCCATTAACCTTGTGTGTCAGCCATGGCTCAGTTGCTAGCACACTCACCTCTAAATCACATGGTTCTGGGTTCAAATCCTACTCCATGACTGGAGTACAAAAATCAATACGGACAATCCAGTGCAGTACCAAGGGTAAATTTCTCTGATGGAGCTGCTGCCTTTTGGTTAAGAGATTAAACAGAGACACCGCCCCCCCCCCCCCCACCCCCCCACCCCCCCCACCCCCATCCCTCCCGCCCCATGAACCTGCTTGGGTGAATATGAAGAATTCCATTGCATTATTTTGAAGAACGGTGACAGAGTTAACGTTGGTATCCTGGACAATAATTATTCCTCAACCAACACCGCAGGAAAATAAACAGATGAACAGATGATCTGGGTCACATTGCTGTTTTCGAGAGTTTGCCGAATGCAAATTAGCTGCCATGTTTCATACATTACAACAAAGGACCACACTTCAAAAATTACTTCATTGATCTTAAAAATTACTTAATTGATCTTCAAAAAGTTTCAAAATGTCCAGGGGTTGTGAAAGGTTCCTTATAAATGCAAGAATTTTATTTTTCTTATGGTTGGGGGTCAAAAGCACATAGACACAAACACTGATCTGCAAACGCAATTGCCTGTTCATAGGCATTCTAAATTCTTTGCATTAAAACTATGGAAATGCAACATAGGAAACAAACCCAAACATACCAAAACATACAAAAGCTCAGTGATTAACTGTTTATGAGGCATGTGGAGGGAATGTTTTGACGCACTAGGGCAGCATGGTGGTACAGTGGTTCGCACTGCTGCCTGACAGCACCAGGGGCCCAGGTTCAATTCCGGTCTTGGGTGACTGTGTGGAATTTGCACATTCTCCCAGTGTCTGCATGAGTTTCCTTCCCCAGTCCAAAGATGCGCAGATTAGGTGGATTGGTCATGCTAAATTGCCCCTTATTGTCCAGGGCTGAGCAGAGTGGGTTGCAGGGCTAAGGCGTGTGTCAGCTTAGGGTGCTCTTTCGGAGGGTCAGGGCTAACTCAATGGGCTGAATGGATCCTACTGCACTGTACTGGTTCTATTCTATTGCAACAAAAAAAAAAAGTGCGGGATAGTACACATCACCCCCATAACGTGTTTCGCAGGGGCAGAGGTGGCCCACGATTGACCAGCAGAGGATATTCTGATCCACCGCTGTCAGTGGGGTTTCCCCTTCTATGCACCCCTCGCCGTTGGGAAACCCGCAGCGGGCTGCAATGTTAGCGGGACCAGAAGATTCCACCGACGAGAACGGCCAGAAAATTCCGGCCAATAATTTGTTTTTTTTCGTTTAGGTGCTTGGCTGGCTGGGAGGAGTGGGAGGATTGGTAGGTGGGGATATTCTATTCTCTGTAACAGTCCCCTTTCAGCAGCCTCCTGTTAAAACAGCACGGCAACCCAAACTGGTCAGTTTATGAAACAGCAGGGTTTAGGTAACGGTCGACATTTGCAGCTAAAGCAGTGCATACATTTATGCTCGGAGTTCCCAGGGGTTTATCTGCAGACGCTGGGCGGGGTCCCACTCTGGTAAACGATAGGACATCAGCTGTGATGGCTTCTGTGAGAAGCAATTGTTGTGTCGCAGGCCTGAGATCTCAGTTGTTTGGGAAAAGGTTGCAAAGTCATGGGAAACACTTGATTTCTTTTTTTTTTTCTGAGCTGGTGCTGCTTCAGTGAATAATGTGAGTCAACATTTAAAATTTTATGGAAACAGCTGCTGCTGACACACAATGATTTACCGCAGAAAGGTTTCAAGCCAAAAAAAGGGTCCAGTACTGCAGTCTCAATTTCAATGCTCCTTACAGTAGCATATCCAAAAGCATGCAGTGAAAGACTTAAGGATTCCCGAGTTGTAACATAAACTGCTTTACTTTAGTTGTACTGTAATAGATTAAGTTATCAGGAAATGGGGACAATTTATTATCTCGGATGACACTCGCGGTCGCATTGTGGTAATGTCACTGGCCTAGTAATCCAGAGGCCCAGGCAATGCTCTGGGGATGTGGGTTCAAATACCACCAAGGAGGCTAGTGGAATTTAAATTAAACTAATAAAATCTGGATTTAAAAGCTACTCTCAGTAACGGTGAGTATGAAACTATCGTCGATTGTTGTAAAAACCTATCTGGTTCACCAATGCCCTTTTAGGGAAGGAAATCTGCTGACCTTACCTTATCTGACGCACATGTGACTCCAGACCCACATCAATGTGATTGACTTTTAATTGCCCTCTGAAATGGCCTAACACCACTTTGTTCAAGGGCAATTGACGACAGGCAACAAGTGCTGACCCAGGAAAGAATAATCAAAAGAAAAAGCACTGAGGGAGTGCTATATCTAATTGAAATAAAAGATATACAATGCTGAAAAGATTAGAGGTAGGGCAGAAGGTGGGAAAAGTTTTAGAAATCAGCAACAAAAAAAAGGAGCAATTGGAGTACGAGTGAAAACTAGTAAGAAATATGAGAACAGACAAGCTTCTACAAGTATATAAAAGGAAGAGAGTAGCTAAAGTGAGCATTGGTCCCTTAGAGAATGGGACAAGGGAATAATGGGAAACAAGGCAATGGCAGAGGCTTTGAAGAAGTATTTTGCATCAGTCTTTACAGTGGAAGACGCAAAAAGCATCCTAAAAGTAATAGAAAATCAAGGGGATGGAGGAACAATCATAATCATTACAGAAACAGTAATGGGAATACTAATGGGCTGGAAGGCTGAAAGTTCCTTGGTTCTGATGGGCTACATCCCAAGGTCTTAAAAGAAGTGGCTGCAGAGATAGAGTTGCGTTGGTTGTAATCTTCCGAAATTCCCTAGATTCTGGTGAGGTCCCAGTGGATTGGAAAATCCCAAATTAAACAACACTCTGTTCAAGAAAGTAGGAAACAGAAAGTAGGGAACGACAGGCTGATCAGCCGAACATCTGTGTTTGAGAAAATACCAGAATCCATTATTAAAGAGTTAATAGCAGGAAATTTATAAAATCCCGGGCAGAGTCAACAAGGTTCTTGAGTCGCAAAAAGTTAGTTTACAGGTGCAACAGGTGATTAAGAAGGCAAATGGAATTTTGTCCTTCATTGCTAGAGGGATGGAGGTCAAGACTAGGGAGGTTATGCTGCAATTGTATAAGGTGTTAGTGAGGCCACACCTGGAGTATTGTGTTAAGTTTTGGTCTCCTTATTTGAGAAAGGACGTACTGGCACTGGAGGGTGTGCAGAGGAGATTCACTAGGTTAATCCCAGAGCTGAAGGGGTTGGATTACGAGGAGAGGTTAAGTAGACTGGGACTGTACTCGTTGGAAGTTAGAAGGATGAGGGGGGATATATCTTATAGAAACATATAAAATTATGAAGGGAATAGATAGGATAGATGCGGGCAGGTTGTTTCCACTGGCGGGTGAAAGCAGAACTAGGGGGCATAGCCTCAAAATAAGGGGAAGTAGATTTATGACTGAGTTTAGGAGGAACTTCTTCGCCCAAAGGGTTGTGAATCTATGGAATTCCTTGCCCAGTGAAGCAGTAGAGGCTCCTTCATTAAATGTTTTTAAGATAAAGATAGATAGTTTTTTGAAGAATAAAAGGATGAAGGTTTATGGTGTTCAGGCCGGAAAGTGGAGCTGAGTCCACAAAAGATCAGCCATGATCTCATTGAATGGTGGAGCAGGCTCGAGGGGCCAGATGGCCTACTCCTGCTCCTAGTTCATATGTTCTGTGAAAAGGAAAAAGTGTTCAACAAATTTATGCGCATGAGCTTTTTGAGACTATAACAAGCAGCGTGGATAACGAGGAACCAGTGGATGTAGCGTCTTTAGATTTCCAAAGGCATTTCATAAGGTGCTAGGTCAGGTCACTGCACAAGATAAGAGCTTATGGTGGTCAGGTTTGATTCGCATGGAAAGAAGACTGGAAGCAGAGAGTTGGGATAAATAGTCATTCTGGAAAGATCCCAGTGAATTGGAAAACCCCAAGTGTAACAAAACCCCTGTTAAAAGAAAGTAGGAGACAGAAATCGGGGAACTACCAGCTAGTCAGCCTAACATTGGACGTTGGGCGGCACAGTAGTTAGCACTGCTGCCTCACAGCACCAGGGACCCGGTTTCGATTCTGGCATCAGGTGACTGTGGAGTTTACATGTTTCCTCCGTGTTCGCGTGGGTTTTCTCCTGGTGATCCGCTTTCCTCCCACAGTCCTCCAGGCTAGGGCTGAGGAGGGCAGGCGGGGAACCGACCATGAAGAACAAAGGCCACCAGGCCAGATAGCCAGCAATCGCAAGGCTTGAGACCTGCCCACGCAGACCAGGGGAGAATGCACATGCTCCGTTTCTGGCATTTCTCCTGGAGCTGCTGTCCAAAATGCAAACACCACATCAGTTCTTCCTCAACATTTGATAAAACCGCATCAACTTTCCAACAGCATCTTGTGGCGGAGATGTTGCACTAAGTGATTCAGAAAGATTCTAGCGAAGATTTTGCCAGTGATGGAGAGGAGTGAGACTCCTTTCGGATTGTCACAAGATTGGCGCGTTCGTTTCCATTGATATAGGTGGGAAATGCGGAGGATGACTCCTGGAAGTGGCCTTCCCGCCGGGCCCTAGCCACGGCGGCACTCCCATCCCCACCCAAGAAGCACTCAAACAGCCCAGTGGTGCTGGCAACACTCCAGTCGTGGAACCAGCTGTGACAACATTTCGGCCTAACCAAAATGACCAATGGGGCCCCATCTGCAACAACCACAGGCTCACGCCGGCGCTCCCAGACGCCTCCTTTAAAAGGTGGAGACGGGATGGGTGGACATTTAGAGGCCTGTACACCGGCGGTAGGGTCACAACACTGGACGAACCAACGGAAATATTTCATCTAGGAGGGGGCAACGAATACAGGTACCTGCAGCTTAAAAACTTCCTATGGAAGGAAACAAGGACATGCCCATAACCGCCGTGACAGTCACTACTAGAGGAACTACTCCCGTACCAGCCTTCCTGAAGAGATGCCGAATGTGGCGACTAGGGGCTTTTCACAGTAACTTCATTTGAAGCCTACTTGTGACAATAAGCGATGATTATTATTACTGATTGCAGATATGTTAGACAGAGGGAACTGTAGTGACATGTACGGATGACTGATAGAGGGCCAACGCCAAATTGGACGGAACAAGGAAGAAGTGAGAGGAGGACTTGGGGTCGAAATAGGGTGGGAACTCTGGAGCGACGCACTGCAAAGGGTCAACTTCACCTCCACATGCGCAAGGCTCAACCTAACTCAATTAAAAGTGGTACATAGAGCCCACTTGACCAGAACCCGAATGAGCAGGTTCTTCCTGGGGGTGGAGGACAGATGTGAACGGTGCCAAGAAGGCCCGGCCAACCAAGCCCACATGTTTTGGTCTTGCCGGGTATTGGACAGCCTTCTTCGAGGCAATGTCCAAAATGGTGGGGAATAGGGTGGAGCCACGCCCGAAAGTGGGGGTCTTCAGGGTATTAGATCAGCCAGATCTCTTCATGGGGAGGATGGCCGACACCCTTGCCTTTTCCTCCCGGAACACCCGCCGGAGGATCCAGCTCAGCTAGCAGTCAGCAGCACCACCGAAAGCTATCGGAATTTCTCCCAATGGAGAAAATCAAATTTGCCATCCATGGGTCGGAAGATGGCATCCACAAACCATGGGAGCCATTCACCCGGCTGTTCCAGGACCTGTTTGTGGCCAGCATCTAGGTAGCCAGGGATGAAGAGAAAGTAGCCAAGACACAAAAGGAAAGAGGGGGAGGGCCCAGGGAAACAAACAAAACGAAACCGAACCTGGTGGGAGAGCCGGGAAATGGGGGGGGGGGGGGAACGGGGGACGGGGGGGACAGACCAGGAGGGAGAAAAGAGAGGGGAACCACACGAGGACCACAACAAACGCAGCAAGGGTGAAAGAAAGCGAAAAGAAGAAACGATCTAAACTCATGTAAATAACAAAAAACAACCGGAATGTAAATAACATTAAGGGCACCACCCAGGCCCCTCCACCTTGCAAAAGTCTTATCTTTTTGTGTGTATTTATATTGTGCTATGTGTAACAAAAAAAACAATAAAAACATTTATTTTTTTTAAAGTATAGGTGCAAAATGGAGGAATCTGGTGTTCTTGCAGGATGGTTCCTTGGTTCCACGTGGACGGAAAGAGTTCAGTGAACCTTTTGACCTCCAACCTTGTAGAATAGGATCAGCTTCTGGAGTTCTGCCACTAGATAAGAGTTTTGAGGGTGGGATTCTCCCGCACTTGGCGCGATGGCCCGACGCCGGCACCAAGAGCAGCACGAACCACTCCGGCGTCGAGCCGCCCGTAAATTGCGGAATCCTCCGCACCTCCGGGGGCTAGGCCGGCACCGGAGAGATTGGCGCTGCGCCAACCGGCACCGAAGGGTCACCTTGGGCCGGCATGAGTTGGCGCATGCACAGAACCGCCAGCGTGTTCTGGCGCCTGCACAGAACTGTGTGAACTAGCGTGTTTCCTGCGCATGTGCAGGGGGTTTCTTCTCCGCGCCGGTCATGGCGGAGCCTTACAGAGGCCAGCGTGGAGGGAAAGAGTGCCCCCACGGCACAGGCCCGCCCGCAGATCGGTGGGCCCCGATTGCGGGCCAGGATCCCCCCCTCCCCCCCGAGGACCCCGCTAGACGGCCGACAAGCCAGGTCCCGCCGTGATGGACCATGTGATGCTGCTCGCCCGGAGAACTGCCAGGGGGGGGCTGCTGCCAGACCAGCACGGCGTGATCCCCGCCCCCGCCTGAAAACCGGCGCCCGACAATTCGGCAGCTGGCATCAGAACGGCGGGGCTAGAGTCACGTCACCCCCCGGCGATTCTCCGACCCGGCAGGGGGGCCGGAGAATCCCGCCCCGAGTATTCTTAGTGTTTCTAAACAGTGTGGAAAAGCCATCAGGGGAACAGTTGATGGCAACCTGGGGTAGCCATTTGACTGGTTCTTCATTGATGAATGAAGGCCGATTGAGGAGCTGGTTAAAATGCTCTGGCTGTCTTTTTTAGAATTTCGGCTTTTTCTGTGAGCATGCTGAACTGTTGGCATAGAGGGTTGGTGTTGAACCAATAGGGCCCGTAGACAAGACTTCAGAGCATTGTAGAATCTTTCAATCTGGCACCCAAGCTTCCACACCATATTGAAACCGTCACGACAGAGTTTTTAAAAATAAATTTAGAGTACCCAATTATTTTTTTCCAATTAAGGGGCAATTTAGCTTGGCTAATCCATCTAACCAGCACATCTTTGGGTTGTGGGGGTGAAACCAACGCAGGCACGGGGAAAATGTGCAAACTCCACACGGACAGTGACCCAGGGCCAGGATTCAAACCCAGGTCCTCAGCGCCGTAGTCCCAGTGCTAACCACTGCGCCACCGTGCTGCCCATCTATCATGACAGAGTTGAGCTTGTCATGTGACCAGAATGCTTGACATTCGCTTACTGAAGCGAATCTTCTCTGGAGAGCTGGAGTCCGGGGTGTACTCTCATGCTGGCTAAAGGAAGCGCTACAAGGACACTCTGAAGGCTTCACTTAGGAGTTTTGATATTTACTTCAAGACCTGGGAGAAGCTCGTCAGTCCTTCAAAAACAATGACAAATCAGGAGGTTCATCCAAAAATCAATCATCTGTACCTTCTGCAGTGGAACCTTCTGGTGCAGATCGACCTTAGCAGTCACCTGCCCACCGGAACCCTAGCAAACACTCCGAGTGGTCATCTTCGCCTTGAAGGATGAGAGAAAAGAACAAAAAGGCTGGCACTGGTATCCATCGATTGTAAATGGAGGAAGAATGTTCCCACAGCTAAGTTGGTGAAGTGAGCTTGTCTCTGTGGAACACGACTGGATCCAGGGTTTGATTATCTAGGCAGTGCAGACTTTATCGATTGCTGGAGGTTGGAGCACTGAGGCAGTAGAATTGCCCCTAGCTGGGGGTAGGGTGAGAATAGGAATGGATTTGACAGGAGCAGCATGGTGGCACAGTGGTTAGCACTGCTGATTCATGCTGCCGAGGTCCCAGACTCAATCTCGGCTCTGGGTCACTGTCTGTGTGGAGTTTGCAAATTCTCTCCGTGTTTCGTGGGTTTCGTCCCCACAACCCAAAGATGTGCAGGGTAGGTGGATCGGCCATGCTAAATTGCCCCTTAATTGGAAGAAAATTAATTTAGTACTCTAAATTTATTTTAAATTTTTTTTAAAAGGAATGGATTTGATAGCACATGATCCTATGGTCAAATATCCCATCCAGGGGGCAGCATGGTGGCGCAGTGGTTAGCACTGCTGTCTCACGGCACTGAGGTCCCAGGTTCGATCCCGGCTCTGGGGCGCTGTCTCACGGCACCAAGGTCCCAGGTTCGATCCCGGCTCTGGGTCACTGTCCGTGTGGAGTTTGCACATTCTCCCCGTGTTTGTATGGGTTTTGCCCCCACAACCCAAAGATGTGCAGGGTAGGTGGATTGGCCATGCTAAATTGCCCCTTAATTGGAAAACATGAATTGGGTACACTAAATTTATATTAAAAATATATCCCATCCATCAGCACTCATTGTCTAGATTCACAGCTAAAATTTGAAGCAGTCAGTGATTCAGGGGATCACCCAACATTGGGGGGTGGGGAAGATAGAAGAAAGCGCAACCTTGCGAGTCTGAGTGGACACTGCTATAGTGGATGTGGAGCAGATGATAGGAACCTGCAAGGACAACCTGACTGAGAGATTCAAAGGTCCGAGCCCATTTTCAAAGCATGAATCCCTGGTGAGTTGGCTGGCTGCTCTGCCTGTATTGAGAGCGAATGCAAAACAGCAGGTTTTTGCATGTCCTGAGCATACAAAAGATGTTCTGGCTTCCTGTCAAATTTGCTGGGAGTGTTTGCATCAATCTCTCCCCTCTTCACACCACTTCCAACCTCTCTACAGCGATCATCCTTCAGGAATCCTCCCTCTCCAGCTCTGACACGAGATAAAACATCAATAACAATATCACCCAAAGAGGTTGAACTCTGACCTGGATTTGTTGCTGAAGGAGGTTAATCTTGTGCTGTTGTTGTAGTAGCTGCTGCTGTTGCCTTGCAATCTGTAAGAAAGGGCAAGGAATTAGATTTCTTTGGTATCAATTTAAAGTCACTCCATCATTATTTCACAATATTTCAATCTTATTTTGACATTTGTTACAATTATCGCCCCTCTTTTGTCATCTGCCACCATCCCTTGTCATTCATTCCTGCCATCCACCCTATCTGTTTCTTCACCCGAACCCTGTCTCTTCTTCCCCCCTCTCCCCCCACCCCCTCCCCCAACCAATTGATGAAAAGCTATTTGTTTAACATTTTCCAGTTCTGAGGGTCGCCGGCCTGAAATAGTGGACTGATGTTTCTTGCTGAGGGGGTGCTGAGGTTGCCCAACCCTGCAGGGGTGGACTTGGGCGGCTAGACACTGGGCAGCATTTTACTGGCAGCACCCAATAAAGAGATCCCAGCTCGGCACAATCGAGGATGGCACCCTGCCATCTGGGCTGCCAGCCCCATCGGATGGGCAGCAGCATCACCACCCATAGATGGCAGCCACGACTGAGGTTGCAGGAAGGGGGAAAGAGGGAACCGCCATGCTGAGGCACCTTTGGAAACAAGGCAAGTTTTTCTTTTATTAACTGTGCTGGGGCAAGCTGGCTCGCTGATCGGGAGGGCTGTAGCCGCAGGGTGGTGACCATTGATGCTGGGATGCTGCCAGGGTTTATTGTGGTTCTTGCCATGCTGTCATGGTACCTCCCAGCCCTGATAAAATACTGGCGGGGGTGGGAAAGTGATCCTTCGCTGGGCACTTAACAGGGTCAATTAACTGACTGGTGGACGGCCAAGACACTGACATTCCCGCTGCTGGTAATATCCCGTGGTGACGGGAGCACAATGATTCCCCTCCCATTGCTTCCCGCCACCATGTTACCAGGCCTCTCACCACCTAGTCCCTCAGGAAAAATCTAGTACATTAAACTATCTTCCTCTCCCCACAGATCTGACCCGATTATTTTCCAGCATTTTAATTTAATTTTATTGTTCTTTCAAAGAGACAGCTCAGACTCGATGGGTCAAGTGGTCTCCGACTGTTCTGCGCTATTCTAGGTTCCCTGCATCTACAATATATTTCCAAAGGTTTCCATAATTCGTCATGGTACACACTGACCGGGATTTTCCACTTCCTGATTCAATGCCCTCAACTGCTTTCTGCATGTTAAAGGGGTCGAATGGGAAATCAGATTCTCCTGGCTAAGCGGAGGGGGGTCTCACAGTCTCCATCTGTTTGTAATGGATTGTGCGAATGGAGAGAACACATCCATGAATTGAACTCTGCCGTCTCACACCTGGAGGCCCAATGGCCTCCTTCTGCACTGTAGGGATTCTTCCCACCTGCCTGTCTAAATAAGACAAGGTCAGGGGAGCTTTTCGACCATGTTGGGGGAAGGCCTCCACCGGACATCCACATTCCAACATGAGACACTGGTGAGGATTTAGGGAAACAACAGTAAGAGCTTGCATTTATATAGCACCTTTCACTATCTCAGGAGGACCCACAGTACTTCAAAGCTAATGCAGTACTTTCAAAGTGATGGAGGGTAGGTGGCAGCTAATATGCACATGGCACATTCCCCCAAACTGCAATGCGAGTGTGAACAGATAGTCAGCAAGAAATATTTTCCAGGTTGGAGGCAACACGGTGGCACAGTCGTTAGCACTGCTGCCTCACAGCACCAAGGATCCGGGTTCGACTCCGTCCTTGGGTGATTGTGTGGAGTTTGTACGTTCGCCCAGTGTCTGTGTGGGTTTCCTCCGGGTGCCCCGGTTTGCTCCCACAGGCCAAAGATGAGGGGTTAGGTTGCAAGGGAGTGGGACTAGGTAGGGTGCACTTTCGGAGGGGCAGTGCAGACTCAATGGGCCGATTGGCCTCCTTCTGCACTGTAGGGATTCTATAATTCTATGACACTGGGGAGAACTCTCCCACTTTCCTTCAAAACAGTGCCCATCCGAGAGGGCAGACTCAAGTTTAGTGTCTTGTCCCTGAATGTGGCACTCCCTCAAAATGTTACACTGGAGTGCCAACCTGGATTGTGCGCTCAAGCCTCTGCAGTGAGATTTGAATCCACGACCTGCCGACTCAGAAGAACGAGGGGCTTTGGGCCTGTTTTGACAAGCCTGCAAAGATCACTTTTCAAAACTCTCCATTGAATTCTCTCTTATTGAACATCTAAGGCAAATGGATTTGTTTAGGCGTATGTGGCCAGGGAGGGATGTTTAAAGGCAACATATAACAAATTCAACCGGAAATGCAACTTAATAAGACAAACAAAAGCATCACATTCTGTATTGGAAGACAAGTCACAGTGCACAATCTCGACTTGCTGACAGATTGCAATTCAGAAGTTGATTGCTAGTTCATCAAAAACAAAAGCTGCCAACCTGATCAAAGGATACACAGTGAAGTGACACAATACTAATTAAATGAAGTGATTTGATTGTTTACCAGGAACAGTTGCTACATTCATTGCGAATTTTTGCTTTGTTGCAGATCGCAACAGATTGTTTCAAGGTAAGGCTGGCTTTTAATTACAGTACAATTAAAATTAAAACAGGCAAATGAGCCAACTCGTAAAACGTGAAGTCTGCTCACCTCTCATTAATAACAAACCTTTGACATTTGCAAATCCACAATGCACAGGAGATATGCGATAGGAAACTGAGGTTTTTATTATTAGGTCAAAGACTTAATCATGCAAATTGAAACAATAGACTACTCACACTTTGGACTTTGACCATTTTAAACAAATTACCTGCTGTGTATTTCATCATTTTAAAGAGGAATTGTTTATCTTTTTTCAGAATTGAGGCAAGTGCAGTTTATAATGTTTGCGAGAACTCTATTGTCTCAATTTGCATGATAAAAGTCTTTGACCTAATAATAAAAATCTAGTTTCCTATCTCGTATTGCCTGTCCATCCTACATATGCAAATATGAAAGTTTTTTTTAAATAAAAGCCTTAGTCAGAAGGTTTGGGTTCAAGTCTCACTCCAGACACTTGAACTCAGACTCCTGGTTCACTCTCCAGTGCAGTACTGAGGGAGATCTACACTGGCGGACGCACGGTCTTTCGGATGGGATATTGAACAGAGATCCTGCCAGCCCTTTTAGGTGCATGTTAAATATCCCACGGCATTTAGGATAAAGCACTTAAAAGTACAAACCAATGGGAAGTGAACGTAATGCAGCTTTTAACATAACAACTGGGTTTAATGTAGGACAACATTCCAGGCCATGGAACCATAGAATGGTTACGGTGCAGAAAGAGGCCATTGAGCCCATCGTGTCGGCACCAGCCAAGAGAAAAAAGAAACGAGATGCTCATTTTCATCCCACTTGAATTCCAAAGTGCTTCACCATGGCATAATCCGCCAAAAATGGCCACTGGCCCAGGCGAGGAGATATTTGTAGGGGTGGTCAGCTTCTGGGTCACAGAGGCGATTTTAAGGAGAGTCTTTAAAGAATGACAAGAAGCCGAAATGATGCCGATGAATTTCAAGATCTTAGAAGCTAGATAACAATGCCATCAATGATGGGGAGGTGGGAGATGGTCAAGAGGCCAGAGTTGGTTGAATCCCAATATTCTCACCGGGTTGAGGTGACAGAGACAGGGAGAAGTGAGGAGCGATTTAAACGCAAGGATGAGAAGGTTATAATAATGGACTCAATGTAGGTGACTGAGGACATGAATTACAGCGGTGTTGGCCTTTCTGCAGAGTCAGGTAGCAATTTTAGATGAGGTTTACAGATTGCGAAGGATGGGAAGCCACCTTTGCATTTTCAAGTTAGTCCCAAGCAACACTACTGGTCAGGAACTCTGGATTTCTTTTGTCCCGAAAGTTCTTCATGTCTTATAGTCAGAACTCTTATGTCTTCAAAGTTTAGACAGTGTGGCTGGGTGCATCACGTTGTCTAAAACTTTAAATTCATGAACGGTAGCTTTAAATTCATGAACGGTAGCTTTAAAGAGTGCCCAGGTATATCCAAGGATTAAAAAAAAGAAGAAAGCAGTATGCGGCAACCAGCTCTGGACAGTCTTCATCACTTTGCTTTGAGTCACATTGGGCTCACAGTCGAGACTTTCAGCATAAAACTGAGTCAAAAACTACCTGAATGTACATTACATCAGAATGAATCGCTCCAAAGAGAGCAAGTGTCTGGATTAGTCTGCAGGCTGCGAGGTGTTTGACTTTTAAAAAATAAATTTAGTGTATCCAATTCATTTTTTTTCCAATTAAGGTGCAATTAGCGTGGCCAATCCACCTAGCCTGCACATCTTTGGGTTGTGGGGGCAAAACCCACGCAAACACGGGGAGAATGTGCAAACTCCACACAGACAGTGACCCAGAGCCGGGATCGAACCTGGGACCTCAGCGCCGTGAGTCTACAGGGCTAACCCACTGCGCCACCGTGCTGCCCTGTTTGACTTTTTTTTAACCTGCAATGTTTTTTTAAAAAATGTTTTATTGAAATTTTTTTCCCAAACAACAATTTTTCCCCTCTTACAAAGCAAACGCAACAATAACAATACAGAAATTTTTAACAATACACAAGTAACAAAACCCTTTTATCTTTGACCTAAACTAAACTAAACCCCCCCCCCCCCTCCCCCCCTCCCCCCCCCCCCTTCCCCCTGGGTTGCTGCTGCTGGTCATGTGTCTTCCCTCTAACGTTCCCCTAGGTAGTCGAGAAATGGCTGCCACCGCTTGGTGAACCCTTGAGCCGATCCTCTCAGGGCAAACTTTATCTGCTCCAGTTTAATGAACCCCGCCATATAATTTACCCAGGCCTCCAGTCCGGAGGGTTTCGCCTCTTTCCACATGAGTAGGATCCTGCGCCAGGCTACTAGGGACGCAAAGGCCACAACGTCGGCCTCTTTCGCCTCCTGCACTCCCGGCTCTTCCGCAACTCCAAATAGAGCTAACCCCCAGCCTGGTTTGACCCGGGCCTTCACCACCCGCGAAATCACTCCCGTCACTCCCTTCCAATACCCTTCCAGTGCCGGTCACGCCCAAAACATATGTGCGTGGTTTGCCGGGCTCCCGCCACACCTCCCACATTTGTCCTCCACTCCAAAGAACCTGCTCAATCTTGCTCCCGTTATGTGTGCTCTATGTAGCACCTTAAATTGAATCAGGCATGAGGAAGAGGAATTTACCCTGCTTAGGGCATCAGCCCACATACCCTCCTCTATCTCCTCCCCTAGTTCTTCTTCCCACTTTCCTTTTAGTTCGCCCACCGACTCCTCCCCCTCTTCCCTCATCGCTCGGTAAATCTCTGACACCTTGCCCTCTCTGACCCACACCCCTGAAAGCACCCTGTCCTGTATCCCCTGTGTCGGGAGCAATGGAAATTCCCTCACCTGTTGTCTAGTAAACGCCCTCACCTGCATATATCTCAAGAAATTTCCCTGGGGCAACTTATACTTTTCCTCCAATGCTCCCAAGCTCGCAAAAGTCCCATCTATAAATAAATCTCCCACCCTCCTAATTCCCAACTGGTACCAGCTCTGAAATCCTCCACCCATTCTTCCTGGGGCGAACCTATGGTTGTTCCTGATTGGGGATCCCACCAGGGCTCCCCGCACTCCTCTCTGTCGCCTCCACTGTCCCCAGATATTCAATGTTGCCGCCACCACCGGGTTCGTGGTAAAGCTTTTAGGTGAGATCGGTAGCGGCGCCGTCACCAGCGCCTCTAAACTCGTCCCTTTACAGGACTTTCTCTCCAGTCTTTTCCACGCCGCTCCCTCACCCTCCATCATCCATTTACGTATCATTGCCACATTGGCGGCCCAATAGTAATCGCCCAAGTTCGGTAGTGCCAATCCTCCTCTGTCCCTACTACGCTGAAGGAACCCCCTCCTTACTCTCGGAACTTTCCCTGCCCACACGAAGCTCGTGATGCTCCTGTCTATTTTATTAAAAAAGGTCTTGGTGATTAGTATAGGGAGACATTGAAATACAAATAAGAACCTCGGGAGGACCATCATCTTGATTGCTTGCACCCTGCCCGCCAGCGAGAGAGGCTGCATGTCCCACCTCTTGAAGTCCTCCTCCATTTGTTCTACCAACCGTGTCAGATTAAGTCTGTGCTCCTAGTGATCTGAATCCCCAGGTATCGGAAGTTTCTTTCCACTTTCCTTAGAGGCAAGCCTTCTATCTCTCTACTCTGGTCCCCTGGATGTATCACAAATAATTCACTCTTCCCCATGTTTAGCCTATACCCCGAGAAATCCCCGAACCCCCTCAAAATTCGCATAACCTCTATCATCCCCCCGCTGGGTCCGACACGTATAACAATAGGTCATCCGCGTATAACGAGACTCAGTGTTTTTCACCCCCTCTTATCACCCCTCTCCATTTCCTGGAGTCTCTCAACGCCATGGCCAGAGGTTCAATTGCCAACGCGAACAACAATGGAGACAGCGCGTATCCCTGTCTTGTTCCCCTATATAGTCGGAAATACTCCGATCTATGTCGACCTGTAACTACGCTTGCCGTTGGAGCCCCATAAAGAAGTCTAACCCAGCTAATAAACCCGTTCCCAAACCCAAACCTCCTTAACACTTCCCATAAATACTCCCACTCCACCCTATCAAATGCCTTCTCTGCGTCCATTTAACCTGCAATGTTAATACTGAGCAGTGACCTCCGACTTGCTCATTGTCATTTACCACTTGATGTCACTCTGTATCTGTACAGGTTATTGTATTGGCTCAGAAAAAGAGCTTTGCTTCACATTCCTGAACAGTCAGCGTTCTAGCAAATGGCACACATCAGTCAGGTTACTAAATTTCTCTTTTTTAATTCATTCAAGAGATGCAAGTATCACTGGCTAGTCCAGCATTCATTGCCCATCCCTAATTTCCCTCGAGAAGGTGGTGGTGATCTGTCTTCTTCAACTGCTGCAGTCCATGTGGTGTAGGTACACCCACAGTGCTGTTAGGGAGGGAGTTCAAAGAACAGTGGCGGAATGGCGATATAGTTCCACGTCAGGATGGTGAGTGACTTGAAGGGGAAATTCCAGGTTGTGCATAAGGAGCCTTGGTGAGCTCCTACAGTGCATCTTGTAGATGGTACACACGGCTGCTACTGTGCGTCGGTGGTGGATGGAGTGAATGCTTGTGGAAGGGGTGCCAATCAAGTGGGCTGCTTTGTCCTGGATAGTGTTGAGTTTCCTCAGTGTTGTTGGAGCTGCATTCTTCCAGGCAAGTGGAGAGTACTCCTGACCTGTGCCTTGTAGGTGGTGGACAGGATTTGGGGAGTCAGGACGGGAGTTACTCACTGCAGGCTTCCATGCCTCTGACCTGCTCTTGTCGCCACAGTATTTATATGACTGGTCCAGTTGAGTTTCTGATCAATGGTAAATCTGATCACATGACTAACAGAAGATCAATTTCCTTGAGACAAGAAATTGGAGAATTGTTTTGCAAACTGCAGAAGTAGGAATTTCCAGAAGCTGAATCGGATTCTTCACTGGTACTAATTTATATGTTGTGAGATCAAGCCAGGAACAATCCCCAAATCTGTCCTGAGCTAACCTACCTCAAACAGACAGATGGGAGAATTACAATTGGCTTCCAGGCTAGAAAGGGAAAGGTAGGCGAGGACTGCTACTCACTATCCAATGATCCTTTATGGAGGTCTGTGAGAGAAAATCTGGTAACCACTGAACAGATTCCCAGATTAATTCCCTCTACCTGTGAAAAGCTTCCTCAGCACACAGCCAGGAGAAGAGGGATAAAGAGAGTACAGCAGGAAGGGAAAATTTGAGCGAAGGTGGAAAAGCGGATGAGAGGCCTCCGTTATATGGAGAGAGACCAGGGGCAAAATTCTCCCCCAACGGCGCGATGTCCGCCGACTGGCACCAAACACGGCGCCAATCAGACGGGCATCGCGCCGGCCCAAAGGTGCGGAATGCTCCGCACCTTTGGCGCCCTAGCCCCAACATTGAGGGGCGAGGCTGACGCTGGAGGGATTTCCGCCCCGCCAGCTGGCGGAAATGGCGTTTGTTTCCCCGCCAGCTGGCGCGGAAATGCGGCGCATGCGCGGGAGCGTCAGCGGCCGCTGACAGTTTCCCGGCGCATGCGCGGGAGCGTCAGCAGCCGCTGTCAGTTTCCCGCGCATGCGCAGTGGGGAGAGTCTCTTCCGCCTCCGCCATGGTGGAGGCCGTAGCGGAGGCGGAAGGGAAAGAGTGCCCCCACGGCACAGGCCCGCCCGCGGATCGGTGGGCCCCGATCGTGGGCCAGGCCACCGTGGGGGCACCCCCCGGGGTCAGATCGCCCCGCGCCCCCCCCCAGGATCCCGGAGCCCGCCCACGCTGCCTGGTCCCGCCGGTAAATACCAGGTTTGATTTACGCCGGCGGGACAGGCAATTTCTGGGCGCGACTTCGGCCCATCCGGGCCGGAGAATCCAGCGGGGGGTCCCGCCAACCGGCGCGGCCCGATTCCCGCCCCCGCCCAATCTCCGGGAGCGGAGACTTCGGCGGGGCCGGGGGCGGGATTCACGGCGGCCAACGGCCATTCTCCGACCCGGCGGGGGGTCGGAGAATGACGCCCCAGATAAGATGGGGTTGCTCACCCTGAAAGTAGAGAAGCTTATGGAGAAATTGAATAGACAATAAGACATAGGAGCAGAAGTAGGCCATTCAGCCCATCGGGTCTTCTCCAGCATTCATTGAGATCATAGTTGATCTGATAGAATCGTCAAATCCACATTCCCACCTTGTCCCCAATAACCCTTGATTCTCTTCCTGAGTAAAAATCTGTCTATCACAGCCTTGAACATACTTCACGACTCAGCCTCTACAGCTCTCTGCAGTAAAGAATTCTACAGGTTCACGACTCTCTGCGAGAAGAAATTCCTCCTCATCTCCGACTTAAAATGGGTGACTCCTTACTCGAGATTATACCCTCTAGTCCTAGAATCATAGAATCTCTAGTGCAGAAGGAGGCCATTCGGCTCATCGAGTCTGCACCGGCCCTTGGAAAGAGCACGCTACTTAAGCCCCACCTCCACCCGATCCCCGTGATAGAGCTGAAAGAGCGCGAGAAAGAGCGTGAGGAGAGCGGCAGGGGCACAGTGAAAGAGCGCGAAGAGAGCTGTGGGGGCACAATGAAAGAGCGTGAGGAGATCGGCGGGGGCACAGGATAAAAGAGCACTAGGATGGCGGCGGGGGCACAGTGAAAGAGCGCGAGGAGAGCGGCGGGGACACAGTGATAGAGAGCGAGGGGAGCGGCGGGGGCACAGTGAAAGAGCGCGAGGGGAGCGGCGGGGGCACAGTGAAAGAGCGCGAGGGGAGCGGCGGGGGCACAGTGAAAGAGCGCGAGGGGAGCGGCGGTGACACAGTGATAGAGCGCGAGGGGAGCGGCGGGGGCACAGTGAAAGGGCACGAGGGGAGCGGCGGGGGCACAGTGAAAGAGCGCGAGGGGAGCGGCGGGGGCACAGTGAAAGAGCGCGAGGGGAGCGGCAGGGGCACAGTGAAAGAGCGCGAAGAGAGCTGTGGGGGCACAATGAAAGAGCGTGAGGAGATCGGCGGGGGCACAGGATAAAAGAGCGAGGAGGGCGGCGGGGGCACAGTGAAAGAGCGCGAGGGGAGTGGCGGGGGCACAGTGAAAGAGCGCGAGGGGAGCGGCGGGGGCACAGTGAAAGAGCGCGAGGAGAGCGGCGGTGACACAGTGATAGAGCGCGAGGGGAGCGGCGGGGGCACAGTGAAAGAGCACGAGGGGAGCGGCGGGGGCACAGTGAAAGAGCGCGAGGGGAGCGGCGGGGGCACAGTGAAAGAGCGCGAGGGGAGCGGCGGGGGCACAGTGAAAGAGCGCGAGGGGAGCGGCGGGGGCACAGTGAAAGAGTGCGAGGGGAGCGGTGGGGGCACAGGATAAAAGAGCGTGAGAAGAGCGGCGAGGCACAGGATAAAAGAGCGCAAGGGGAGCGGCGGTGCACAGTGAAAGAGCGCGAGGAGAGTGGTGGGGACACAGGATAAAAGAGCACGAAGAGAGAGGCGGGGGCACAGTGAAAGAGCACGAAGAGAGCGGCGGGGGCACAGTGAAAGAGCGCAAGGAGAGCGGCAGGGGCACAGTGAAAGAGCGCAAGGAGAGTGGCGGGGGCACAGTGAAAGAGCGCGAGGAGAGCGGCGGGGGCACAGTGAAAGAGCGCGAGGAGAGCGGCGGGGGCACAGTGAAAGAGCGCGAGGAGAGTGGCGGGGGCACAGTGAAAGCGCGCAAGGATAGTGGTGGGGGCACAGTGAAAGAGCGCGAGTAGAGCGGCGGGGGCACAGTGAAAGAGCATGAAGAGAGCGGCGGGGGCACAGGATAAAAGAGCGCGAGGGGAGCGGCGGGGGCACAGTGAAAGAGCGCGAGGGGAGCGGCGGGGGCACAGTGAAAGAGCGCGAGGGGAGCGGCGGGGGCACAGTGAAAGGGCGCGAGGAGAGGGGCGGGAGCACAGTGAAAGAGCGCAAAGAGAGCGGTGGTGGACAGGATAAAAGAGCGCGAAGAGAGCAGCGGGGGCACAGTGAAAGAGCGTGAGGAGATCGGCGGGGGCACAGGATAAAAGAGCACGAGGAGAGCGGCGGGGGCACAGTGAAAGAGCGCGAGGAGGGCGGCGGGGGCACAGTGAAAGAGCGCGAGGAGAGCGGCGGGGACACAGTGATAGAGCACGAGGGGAGCGGCGGGGGCACAGTGAAAGAGCACGAGGGGAGCGGCGGGGGCACAGTGAAAGAGCGCGAGGGGAGCGGCGGGGGCACAGTGAAAGAGCGCGAGGGGAGCGGCGGGGGCACAGTGAAAGAGCGCGAGGAGAGCGGCGGTGACACAGTGATAGAGCGCGAGGGGAGCGGCGGGGGCACAGTGAAAGAGCACGAGGGGAGCGGCGGGGGCACAGTGAAAGAGCGCGAGGGGAGCGGCGGGGGCACAGTGAAAGAGCGCGAGGGGAGCGGCGGGGGCACAGTGAAAGAGTGCGAGGGGAGCGGTGGGGGCACAGGATAAAAGAGCGTGAGAAGAGCGGCGAGGCACAGGATAAAAGAGCGCAAGGGGAGCGGCGGTGCACAGTGAAAGAGCGCGAGGAGAGTGGTGGGGACACAGGATAAAAGAGCACGAAGAGAGAGGCGGGGGCACAGTGAAAGAGCACGAAGAGAGCGGCGGGGGCACAGTGAAAGAGCGCAAGGAGAGCGGCAGGGGCACAGTGAAAGAGCGCAAGGAGAGCGGCGGGGGCACAGTGAAAGAGCGCGAGGAGAGCGGCGGGGGCACAGTGAAAGAGCGCGAGGAGAGCGGCGGGGGCACAGTGAAAGAGCGCGAGGAGAGTGGCGGGGGCACAGTGAAAGCGTGCAAGGATAGTGGTGGGGGCACAGTGAAAGAGCGCGAGGAGAGCGGCGGGGGCACAGTGAAAGAGCATGAAGAGAGCGGCGGGGGCACAGGATAAAAGAGCGCGAGGGGAGCGGCGGGGGCACAGTGAAAGAGCGCGAGGGGAGCGGCGGGGGCACAGTGAAAGAGCGCGAGGGGAGCGGCGGGAGCACAGTGAAAGGGCGCGAGGAGAGGGGCGGGAGCACAGTGAAAGAGCGCAAAGAGAGCGGTGGTGGACAGGATAAAAGAGCGCGAAGAGAGCAGCGGGGGCACAGTGAAAGAGCGTGAGGAGATCGGCGGGGGCACAGGATAAAAGAGCACGAGGAGAGCGGCGGGGAACAGTGAAAGAGCGCGAGGAGGGCGGCGGGGGCACAGTGAAAGAGCACGAGGGGAGCGGCGGGGGCACAGTGAAAGAGCGCGAGGGGAGCGGCGGGGGCACAGTGAAAGAGCGCGAGGGGAGCGGCGGGGGCACAGTGAAAGAGTGCGAGGGGAGCGGTGGGGTCACAGGATAAAAGAGCATGAGAAGAGCGGCGAGGCACAGGATAAAAGAGCGCAAGGGGAGCGGCGGTGCACAGTGAAAGAGCGCGAGGAGAGTGGTGGGGACACAGGATAAAAGAGCGCGAGGAGAGTGGCGGGGGCACAGTGAAAGCGCGCAAGGATAGTGGTGGGGGCACAGTGAAAGAGCGCGAGGAGAGCGGCGGGGGCACAGTGAAAGAGCATGAAGAGAGCGGCGGGGGCACAGGATAAAAGAGCGCGAGGGGAGCGGCGGGGGCACAGTGAAAGAGCGCGAGGGGAGCGGCGGGGGCACAGTGAAAGAGCGCGAGGGGAGCGGCGGGAGCACAGTGAAAGGGCGCGAGGAGAGGGGTGGGAGCACAGTGAAAGAGCGCAAGGAGAGCGGTGGTGGACAGGATAAAAGAGCGCGAAGAGAGCAGCGGGGGCACAGTGAAAGAGCGTGAGGAGATCGGCGGGGGCACAGGATAAAAGAGCACGAGGAGAGCGGCGGGGGCACAGTGAAAGAGCGCGAGGAGGGCGGCGGGGGCACAGTGAAAGAGCGCGAGGAGAGCGGCGGGGACACAGTGAAAGAGCACGAGGGGAGCGGCGGGGGCACAGTGAAAGAGCGCGAGGGGAGCGGCGGGGGCACAGTGAAAGAGCGCGAGGGGAGCGGCGGGGGCACAGTGAAAGAGTGCGAGGGGAGCGGTGGGGGCACAGGATAAAAGAGCGTGAGAAGAGCGGCGAGGCACAGGATAAAAGAGCGCAAGGGGAGCGGCGGTGCACAGTGAAAGAGCGCGAGGAGAGTGGTGGGGACACAGGATAAAAGAGCACGAAGAGAGAGGCGGGGGCACAGTGAAAGAGCACGAAGAGAGCGGCGGGGGCACAGTGAAAGAGCGCAAGGAGAGCGGCAGGGGCACAGTGAAAGAGCGCAAGGAGAGTGGCGGGGGCACAGTGAAAGAGCGCGAGGAGAGCGGCGGGGGCACAGTGAAAGAGCGCGAGGAGAGCGGCGGGGGCACAGTGAAAGAGCGCGAGGAGAGTGGCGGGGGCACAGTGAAAGCGCGCAAGGATAGTGGTGGGGGCACAGTGAAAGAGCGCGAGGAGAGCGGCGGGGGCACAGTGAAAGAGCATGAAGAGAGCGGCGGGGGCACAGGATAAAAGAGCGCGAGGGGAGCGGCGGGGGCACAGTGAAAGAGCGCGAGGGGAGCGGCGGGGGCACAGTGAAAGGGCGCGAGGAGAGGGGCGGGAGCACAGTGAAAGAGCGCAAAGAGAGCGGTGGTGGACAGGATAAAAGAGCGCGAAGAGAGCAGCGGGGGCACAGTGAAAGAGCGTGAGGAGATCGGCGGGGGCACAGGATAAAAGAGCACGAGGAGGGCGGCAGGGGCACAGTGAAAGAGCGTGAGGAGAGCGGCGGGGACACAGTGATAGAGCACGAGGGGAGCGGCGGGGGCACAGTGAAAGAGCACGAGGGGAGCGGCGGGGGCACAGTGAAAGAGCGCGAGGGGAGCGGCGGGGGCACAGTGAAAGAGCGCGAGGGGAGCGGCGGGGGCACAGTGAAAGAGCGCGAGGAGAGCGGCGGTGACACAGTGATAGAGCGCGAGGGGAGCGGCGGGGGCACAGTGAAAGAGCACGAGGGGAGCGGCGGGGGCACAGTGAAAGAGCGCGAGGGGAGCGGCAGGGGCACAGTGAAAGAGCGCGAGGGGAGCGGCGGGGGCACAGTGAAAGAGTGCGAGGGGAGCGGTGGGAGCACAGGATAAAAGAGCGTGAGAAGAGCGGCGAGGCACAGGATAAAAGAGCGCAAGGGGAGCGGCGGTGCACAGTGAAAGAGCGCGAGGAGAGTGGTGGGGACACAGGATAAAAGAGCACGAAGAGAGAGGCGGGGGCACAGTGAAAGAGCACGAAGAGAGCGGCGGGGGCACAGTGAAAGAGCGCAAGGAGAGCGGCAGGGGCACAGTGAAAGAGCGCAAGGAGAGCGGCGGGGGCACAGTGAAAGAACGCGAGGAGAGCGGCGGGGGCACAGTGAAAGAGCGCGAGGAGAGCGGCGGGGGCACAGTGAAAGAGCGCGAGGAGAGCGGCGGGGGCACAGTGAAAGAGCGCGAGGAGAGTGGCGGGGGCACAGTGAAAGCGCGCAAGGATAGTGGTGGGGGCACAGTGAAAGAGCGCGAGGAGAGCGGCGGGGGCACAGTGAAAGAGCATGAAGAGAGCGGCGGGGGCACAGGATAAAAGAGCGCGAGGGGAGCGGCGGGGGCACAGTGAAAGAGCGCGAGGGGAGCGGCGGGGGCACAGTGAAAGAGCGCGAGGGGAGCGGCGGGGGCACAGTGAAAGGGCGCGAGGAGAGGGGCGGGAGCACAGTGAAAGAGCGCAAAGAGAGCGGTGGTGGACAGGATAAAAGAGCGCGAAGAGAGCAGCGGGGGCACAGTGAAAGAGCGTGAGGAGATCAGCGGGGGCACAGGATAAAAGAGCACGAGGAGAGCGGCGGGGGCACAGTGAAAGAGCGCGAGGAGGGCGGCGGGGGCACAGTGAAAGAGCGCGAGGAGAGCGGCGGGGACACAGTGATAGAGCACGAGGGGAGCGGCGGGGGCACAGTGAAAGAGCACGAGGGGAGCGGCGGGGGCACAGTGAAAGAGCGTGAGGGGAGCGGCGGGGGCACAGTGAAAGAGCGCGAGGGGAGCGGCGGGGGCACAGTGAAAGAGTGCGAGGGGAGTGGGGGGGGCACAGGATAAAAGAGCGCAAGGAGAGCAGCGGTGCACAGTGAAAGAGCGCAAGGAGAGCGGTGGGGACACAGGATAAAAGAGCACGAAGAGAGAGGCGGGGGCACAGTGAAAGAGCACGAAGAGAGCGGCGGGGGCACAGTGAAAGAGCGCAAGGAGAGCGGTGGGGGCACATTGAAAGAGCGCAAGGAGAGTGGCGGGGCACAGTGAAAGAGCGCGAGGAGAGCGGCGGGGCACAGTGAAAGAGCGCGAGGAGAGTGGTGGGGGCACAGTGAAAGAGCGCGAGGAGAGCGGCGGGGGCACAGTGAAAGAGCATGAAGAGAGCGGCGGGGGCACAGGATAAAAGAGCGCGAGGAGAGCGACGGGGCACAGTGAAAGAACGCGAGTAAATCGGCTTGGGCACAGTGAAAGAGCGCGAGGAGAGCGGCGGGGGAACAGTGAATGGGCGCGAGGAGAGGGGCGGGAGCACAGTGAAAGAGCGCAAAGAGAGCGGCGGGGGCACAGTGAAAAAGCGAGAAGAGAGCAGGAAAGAGTGCGAAGAGAGCGGCGGGGGCACAGTGAAAGAGTGCGAAGAGAGCAGCGGGGGCACAGTGAAAGAGCGCGAAGAGAGCAGCGTGTGCACAATGAAAAAGCGTGAAGAGAGCAGCGGGGGCACAGTGAAAGAGCGCAAAAGAACTTGCCTTTACGGGAACCCCAGAAGCAGCCGGGAATCGCGGAAGCATTGTCTGGAGGGCGGAGCCTAGCGACCGGTTCACAGGGCAGTATATCAGCTACATTTTGTTAAGCAGGGAGAAAACCAGGGAGCATCATGGGAAGGTAGGTAATATAAAAACCTACCTTGTCATCCGTGGTGAAAGTGAAGGTAAGTGATACGTGAAGGTAAGAATTTAAAGTTTAGAAATTAAAGTTTAGAAACCAAATTGGTATAATGAGAGATATAAAAACAAGTTTTTAAAAATAATAACAATAACATTCAAGTTAATTTAAGGGTTAAGAGAACTCAGACCCGTGCCACGCTCCGCGTGTGCGATGTGGGAGTTCAGGGACCCTTCCGGTGTCTCTGACTTCTTCAAGTGCGTCCAGCTGCAGCTCGTGTTAGATCGCATGACGGCTCTGGAGCTGCGGGTGGACTCACGTTGGAGCATTCGCGATGCTGAGGACATCGTGGCTAGCACGTTCGCTGAGTTGGCTACACCGCAGGTGAAAATTACTGAGGGAGGTAGAAAATGGGTGACCAAAAGACAGAGCAAGAGTAGGAACGCAGTGCAGGTGTCCCCTGCGGTCATCTCCCTGCAAAACAGATATACCGCTTTGGATACTGTTGAGGGAGATGACTCACCAAGGGAACCCAGCAGCAGCCAGGTTCATGGCACCGTGGCTGGCTCTGCTACGCAGGAGGGCAGGATGAAGAATGGCAGGGCTATAGTGATAGGGGACTCAATCGTAAGGGAAATAGACAGGAGGTTCTGCGGACGCAATCGAGACTCCAGGATGGTATGTTGCCTCCCTGGTGCAAGGATGTCTCGGAGCGGCTGCAGGACATTCTGGGGGTGGGGTGAACAGCCAGCTGTCGTGGTGCATAAAGGCACCAACGATACAGGTAAAAACTGGGATGAGATCCTACAAGCTGAATTCAGGGAGTTAGGAGTTAAACTAAAAAATCGGTCCTCAAAAAGGTAGTAATCTCAGGATTGCTACCAGTGCCACGAGGTAGTCAGAGTAGGACTGTCAGGATAGATAGGATGAATGTGTGGCTTGAGAGATGGTACAAGAGGGAGGGATTCAAATTACTGGGGCATTGGAACCGGTTCTGGGGGAGGTGGGACCAATACAAACTGGAGGTCTGCACCTGGGCAGGACTGGAACCAATGTCCTGGTGTTTGCTAATGCTGTTGGGGAGGGTTTAAACTAATGTGGCAGGGGATGGAAACCGATGCAGGAAGTCAGAGGGAAGTAAAATGGGGACAGAAACAAAAGGCAGTAAGGGGGAAAAGTGTAAGGCAGAGAAGCCATAGTCACAAATCAAAAAGTGCCACAGTACAGGGTACAGTGACTGAGGAGAGCTCAGTGAATAGGCCCAGTAATACTAAAAGGAATAAAACGGGAAGTAAAAATATAAATGGAAAGCGTAGCAGCAGGTCATTACATGAAGTCATGGGTTCAACGATAAAGAAAATTAGGAGAAAAGTTAAGAGGAAAAATAACTTAGGAGAGGTTACTGATAGAGGTGCTAAGATTCAAAACAGAGATTTAAAAGCCACCATAAGGGTACTTTACCTGAATGCTCATAGTATTCGGAATAAGGTAAACGTGTTGATGGTGCAAATCAGATTGAATGACTATGATTTAGTGGTTGTCATGATATCCATATTAACATATCATGGTGCAATCACACACACACACACACACACACACACACACACACACACACACTGATGGCAGGTAGATGGACCAAGCAACATCACAGCCAATCACCAGTGAGAGCACACGCACTATAAAACAGGGAACACCACAGTTCCCGCTCAGACCACCAGGAGATAGCCCAGAGCACAGAGCTCACAGCGTGCCACTCAGACATACATCATGTGTTGAGTGCCTCTCTAAGTTAGTGCTAGGGCTGGGTCCACAGGTTAACTGGTGAAGTACGAACCACAGCCAGAAGTTAACAGTTGTTATTGTACAGAATAATAAAACAGAGTTGTACCATCTACAACCATATTGGTTTGTTTGTATATCGGAACACCCAACACGACAGTGGTCATTACTGAAACATAGTTAAAGGATGGTCACAACTGGGAGTTAAATATCCAAGGGCATCAAACTATTCGGAAGGACAGAGTGGATGGTAAGGGAGGTGGTGTAGCTCTGTTATTTAAGGATGACATCCGGGCAGTAGTGAGAGATGACATCGGTGCTATGGAGGATAAGTTTGAATCCATTTGGGTGGAAATCAGGAATAGTAAGGCGAAAAGGTCACTTAAAGGAGTCGTCTATAGGCCATCAAATTGTAACGTTACAGTGAGACAGGCAATAAACAAAGAAATAACTGATGCATATAGAAATGGGACAGCAGTTATCATGGGGGATTTCAATCTACATGTCGATTGGTTTAACCAGGTCGGTCAAGGCAGCGGAGGAGTTTATAGAATGTGTCTGCGTTGTTTCCTAGAACAATATGTAATGGAACCTACGAGGGAACAATCGATCCTACATATGGTCCTGTGTAATGAGACAGGATTGATTCATGATCTCATAGTTAGGGATCCTCTCGGAATGAGCGATCACAATATGGTGGAATTTAAAATACAGATGGAGGGCGAGAAGATAAAATCAAACACTAGTGTTTTGTGCTTAAACAAAGGAAATTACAATGGGATTAGAGAAGAGCTGGTTAAGGTAGACTAGGAGCAAAGCCTTTATGGTGAAATAGTTGAGGAACAGTGGAGAACCTTCCAAGCGATTTTTCACAGTGCTCAGCAAAACTTTATACCAACAAAAAGGAAGGGAGGTAGAAAGAGGAAAAATCGACCGTGGATATCTAAGGAAATAAGGGAGAGTATCAAATTGAAGGAAAAAGCATGCAATGTGGTAAAGATTAGTGTGAGACTAGAGGATTGGGAAATGTTTAGGAGGCAACAGAAAGCTACTAAAAATGCTATAAAGAGTAAGATAGATTATGAGAGTAAACTTGCTCAGAATCTGAAAACAGATAGTAAAAGCTTCGACAAATGTATAAAACAAAAAAGAGTGGCTAAGGTAAATATTGGTCCTTCAGAGGATGAGAAGGGAGATTTAATAATGGGAGATGAGGAAATGGTTGAGGAACTGAACAGGTGTTTTGGGTCGGTCTTCACAGTGGAAGACACAAATAACATGCCAGTGACTGATGGAAATGAGGCTATGACAGGTGAGGGCCTTGAGACGATTGTTATCACGAAGGAGGTAGTGATGGGCATACTAATGGGGCTAAAGGTAGACAAGTCTCCTGGCCCTGATGGAATGCATCCCAGAGTGCTAAAAGAGATGGCTAGGGAAATTGCAAATGCACTCGTGATAATTTACCAAAATTCATTGGACTCTGGGGTGGCCCCGGCGGATTGAAAATTAGCAAACGTGACACCACTGTTTAAAAAAGGAAGTAGGCAGAAAGCGGGTAATTATAGGCCAGTTAGCTGAACTTCAGTAGTAGGGAATATGCTGGAAACTATCATTGAGGAAGTAATAGCGAGGCATCTGGATGGAAATTGTCCCATTGGACAGACGCAGCATGGGTTCATAAAGGGCAGGTCGTGCCTAACTAATTTAGTGGAATTTTTTGAGAGGATGAGGATACCGGAAGTCTGCAGGGGGATTTGGATAGGTTAAGTGAATGGGCTAGGGTCTGGCAGATGGAATACAATGTTGACAAATGTGAGGTTATCCATTTTGGTAGGAATAACAGCAAAAGGGATTATTATTTAAATGATAAAATATTAAAACATGCTGCTGTGCAGAGAGACCTGGGTGTGTTAGTGCATGAGTCGCACAAAGATGGTTTACAGGTGATTAAGAAGGCAAATGGAGTGTTGTCCTTCATTGCTAGAGGGATAGAGTTTAAGACTAGGGAGGTTATGCTGCAGCTGTATAAAGTGTTAGTGAGGCCACACCTGGAGTAGTGTGTTCAGTTTTGGGCTCCTTACCGGAGAAAAGACGTACTGGCGCTGGGACATTGTACAGAGGAGTTTCACTTGTTAATCCCAGAGTTGAGGGGTTTGGATTATGAGGAGAGGTTGAGTAGACTGGGGCTGCACTCATTGGAATTTAGATGGATGGGGGAGATCTTATAGAAACATATAAAATTATGAAGGGAATAGATGGGATAGATGCAGGGAAGTTGTTTCCAGTGGCGGGTGAAAGCAGGACTAGGGGGCATAGCCTCAAAATAAGGGGAAGTAGATTTAGGACTGAATTTAGGAGGAACTTCTTCACCCAAAGGGTTGTGAATCTATGGAATTCCCTGCCCAGTGAAGCAGGTGAGGCTCCCTCATTAAATGTTTTCAAGATAAAGATAGATAGTTTTTTGAAGAATAAAGGAATAAAGGGTTATGGTGTTTGGCCGGAAAGTGGAACTGAGTCAACAAAAGATCAGCCATGATCTCATTGAATGGCGGAGCAGGCTCGAAGGGCCCCACCTAACATAGACTCTCCCGGGCAGCACGGTGGTGCAGTGGGTTAGCTCTGCAGCCTCACAGCGCCGAGGTCCCAGGTTCGATCCCGGCTCTGGGTCACTGTCCATGTGGAGTTTGCACATTCTCCCCGTGTTTGCATGGGTTTCGCCCCCACAACCCAAAGATGTGCAGGCTAGGTGGATTGGCCACGCTAAATTGCTCCTTAATTGGAAAAAATGAATTGGGTACTCTAAATTTATGAAAAAAAGAAAAAAAACATAGACTCTCCCACAAGGAAAAGGAACCTCTCAGCATCTACCCTGTCAATCCCCCTGAGAATAGTTATGGCTCAATAAGGTCACCTCTCATTCTTCTAATCTCCAATGAGTATAGGCCCAACCTACTCAACCTCTCCTCATAAGAAAATCCCTCGGGTAAAATGAAGAGAGACCATTTTTGCTGGTGGGAGGACCAGTAAAGAGGGGACAGGGATTTAAGACAATTGGTGGAAACAGAAGAGGAGAATTTGTTTTAAATTACATAGTGAGTTATTATGCCTGAAACGGCAGTGGGATCAGTTTCAATAGTAACTTTCAAACAGGGAGTTGGATATATGATTGAAAAGGAAAAGTTTGTAGGACTTGGGTCAAGAATGGAATGTCTTGGACAGCTCTTTCAAAGATCAGTACAGGGACAATGTTCTGCACTATTATATAATTTTCCGCAGCCCTGATAGATGGGTAGTGATTTACACATAGAATTTGATACACAGGTCACAGCATGGCTTAAGTGTACTTACCTTAAACAACTCCCAAGGCAATCTTTTATTATATTGTTTCAGCCATAAAGATCCAGACTATTAAGAATATGTCACCAGGGTTATAGGTCATGGTGCAAAAGTCAACTGATGCCCACATAATTTTAGAGTAAGAGGCACCAAGCATCCCCCTGTAAAAACCAAGGGTTTTTCATGAAGTTCTGAATTATAGCCTCTTAATTCAGCAGCTCTAGCAGCAAAATGCTGCTGAACTGTGCCTGACACCCCGTAAACTGGAATGCTCCATTTGAGCTGGACTCACTTGTTCCTGCTGCTGCTTGGCTAGCTCCATTTGCTGCCGCTGCTTCTCAATCTGCGAGGCCGCTAGCTTTTTCTGTTCATCGTGGGCCGCCAGCAACTGCTCACGCAAGCTCGTCAACTGATTAATCATCGCCATGAGCTGCCGTTCCTTCTCCGCTAGACTCTCTGGTGTCCCTGCAATCCATGGCACGAGGAGAGAGAGAAAAAAAGTTTTAATTCCTCTTGATTGTTGAAGTGTGTGTGTGTGTGTGTGGGGGGGGGGGGGGGGGGGGGATAGTGGAAGAAAAGCCAGCAGGGTTAAAAAAAAGCATGATTTTTAAAAATTAGTTCATGGGATATGGGCATCAGTGGCTGGTCCAGCATTTATTGCCCACCCCTAATTGCCCTTGAACGGAGTGGCCATTTTAGAGGGCATTTAAGAATCAAAGGAAGCAGATATGACTAGACCATTCGTGATAATGCCTATGACCACATATCTCCACAACATCCTTGAATGGCATTAACCATTCATCTCAACACTCCTAAGACCATTCAACACTAGAATTGCTAAAGATCTATCTCACTTCATTGTTCCTTTGGTTGACATGACTGGGTGCGAAGGGACTTTGCCATAGCAAATTTAATGCACTTTGTGCATTTCTTGTCAAGCTTTTGTCAGAGTATCCAATTTTATTTTCCAATTAAAGGGCAATTTAGTGTGGCCAATCCACTTACCCTGCATATCTATGGGTTTATAATAATATAATAATCAATTTTTGTCACAAGTAGGTTTCAATGAAGTTACTGTGAAAAGCCCCTAATCGCCACATTCCGGCGTCTGTTCAGGGTGGCCGGAATTGAACCTGCGCTGCTGGCATTGTTCGGCCTTACAAGCCAGCTATTTAGCCCACGGTGCTAAACCAGCCCCATAGTTTGTGGTGGTGAGACCCACGCAGACATGGGAAGAATGTGCAAACTCCACATGGACAGTAACCCGGGACCAGGATTGAATCTGGGTCCTCTGTGCCGTGAAGCAGCAGTGCTGACCACTGTGCCGCCCCAGTTGTTTTTAAACCAGCGGATGCTCGAGAAAATGCCGCACCTCCCTGCACGCAGGCCTGTTTGAGGAATATTACTTTGAATGCAAAGCCTTCTGTCTGAATCCTTTCAGCACTTGCAATTTTCTTCCTTATTCCAACACATTCAGAATTAACGTGTTCCATAACCTGCACACTTTGGTAATGGTACTAATTAGCATTCTGCACTGGGAAGTCACAGTAAGCTATTTTTGAATTTGCGTTGCGCAAGGGAAATGCACACGCTGAAATCCAAATAAGCTTGCAGTACTCAAAAGGTTAATGGAGAATAATTAAAACATCATGAGAAATTTCATTTTACATTCAGCCCAAGCGACACCAATCACCTCTAGTCATATTATTATCCCGCATCACTACTGGAGCACATGTAGTTGTTTAGCTCTCTATTTAATTATGATCAGCTTAAAGGGGACACTGTCATAACGAGTTTTCGAGTTTCTGATTGACAAGCCAGGCCATATTTTAGTGCTGATGTTTGAACACGCAAATCAGAAAGTGCATCACATGTTGGAGAGCGAGGTCTTGCTTTTATATCGTAACCTCCACATGCCCAGGACGTTGCTAAGCACTTCAGCCAAAGGGGTACTTTTAAAGTGCTGTCACTGTTGTAATACAGGAAGCAGGGTGGTCAACATATGCATAGAACGATCCCACAAACACCAGTGCGAAACATTTTTTTTAAAGATTTAGAGTACCCGATTATTTTTTCTCCAATCACGGGGCAATTTAGCGTTGCCAATCCACCTACCCTGCACATCTTCGGTTGTGGGGGAGAAACCCACGCAAACATGGGGAGAATGTGCAAACTTCATACGGACAGTGACCCAGGGCCGGAGTCAAACCCAGGTACTCAGCTCCGTAGTCAACAGTGCTAACCACTACACCACCGCCAGCACCAGTGAGAAACATGATTATCTGGATATTGTGGCTTTATCTGTTCTTTCTTTCAAAGTTACGACAGGAGGAATCTATATGGACGTTCATCACCCCCCCCCCCCCCCCCCCCCCAAGCCCCAAGTCTGGTTTAGTTGTTGTTTGGGGGGATAAATGATGGCTGGGCCATGAGGTTCTCCCCTGCTCTTTTTTGAGCAGTGCAAAGAGATATTTTAGATGAATCAGAAAAGGCAGACAGCACAACAACATTTTTTGAAAACAGCATTTCCAGCAATGTAACAGTAAAGCACCAAAACACTATGGATGCTCCAGGCCTGATGTAAAACATTCCAGGCCCGGTTCATAAAAAGAGTCAGATTGGACTTGAAATGTTAACTCTTTATCTCTCCACATATACTGCCAGACCTGCTAGTTTTGACAGCACTTTCTGCATGGAAGCTCCACTGTGCCAAATCTCTGGCGTGGGGCTTCACTCCACAGACAACCTATACAGAGTCTAGGGGGTCACCACTAAACCAAGGCAGACCCCTAAAGAAGACATCCCTGCCTAATCAGCAGGGCCCCAAACACTGAAGCCAAGAGTTCATTGTGCTCTGTCAATAATACTATAGTTTTAAGAAAGGAATTTGCATTTTGACATAATACTTTTGATGGAGTGAACCACTGAGCACTTCACAGAGGGTAATTTAGAGAAAACAAAACTTAACAAACCAAAGAGAACACTTCAAGACAGGTGATTGTACAAACATATGATCTTGGAGGATGCCACTCGGCACTTCGAACCTGCCGCCTGCCCCTGACAAATTTTCACCCCCTTGTTAATCAAGAATCTTATCTACCTCTGCGTTAAAAATGGGCAAGGACAGGCAGCGCGGTGGCGCAGTGGGTTAGCCCTGTTGCCTCACGGCGCCGAGGTCCCGGGTTCGATCCCGGCTCTGGGTTACTGTCCGTGTGGAGTTTGCACATTCTCCCCGTGTTTGCATGGGTTTCACCCCCACATCCCAAAGATGTGCAGGCTAGGTGGATTGGCCACACTAAATTGCCCTTTAATTGGAAAAAATTGATTGGCTATTCTAATTTTATTTATTTTTTAAAAATTTTAATGTTGCAAGGACTCTGCCTTTTGGAGGAAGAGAATTCCAAAGGCTCATTACCCTCCGAGAGAAATTAATTCTCCTCATCTCGGTTTGAAATGGGTGCCCCTTTATTTTATATTCTTAGTCAAATCGTCTTGAAGGGAAAGAGAGGGGGAGAGAGGCAGCGGCTTAGGGAGCATATTCCAGAGGCAAGACATGATCAACAATGGTGGATCAATTAAAATGAAAGGATGCTCAAGAGGCCAGAACAGGAGATATCTTAAAGTAGGGACGATGAAGGAAGAGCCTCATTTTAAAGGGAGAAAGGTTTGGAAAAAATCAGTGCTCTCTAAAGGTAGGATTTTTCAATGTTTTGCATTCATTTAAAAAGGATTCCGCAAAAAAAAAACAAGGTGCATTTATTCACTGAACAGCGGAGTCTTCAAGATTAGCAAGATCCCAAATAGGGCAACACGGTAGTACAGTGGTTAGCACAGTTGCTTCACAGCTCCAGGGTCGATTTCCAGCTTGGGTCACTGTCTGTGCGGAGTCTGCATGTTCTCCCCCTGTGTGCGTGGGTTTCCTCCGGATGCTCCGGTTTCCTCCCAAAGATGTGCAGGTTAGGTGGATTGGCCATGCTAAATTGCCCTTAAGTGTCCAAAAAGGTAAGGTGGGGTTACTGAGTTACAGGGATAGGGTGGAGGTGCTCTTTCCAGGGGCCGGTGCAGACTCGGTGGGCCGAATGGTCTCCATCTGCACTGTAAATTCTATGATTTAATAAGGTGATTGATCCCAGCCAAGGTTGCAAGAACAGTGGACTAGATGAGAGCGGCCAGAAATCAGGCACGGCCGCCCTCAGCAAACTGATCCCTGCTGATGCCTGGTTAGGAGAAGATCTAGTCGTGATGCATGCCACAGTCCAATAACCTGGCAACATTTGGCAAGGCAAAGTCCAGTTGTGAAATTATCCTGGGGGAAGTAATTTGTTTATAAATAAATGGGTGGCCTCCTTCTGCACTGTAAATTATATGTATGAATATCGATGTTTCTACAGTAAAATCAAAACCCCAGTTTGGGGCCTGTTGGCACAAACATTTTTTTTTTTTTTTAAAAAGGTGCGTATTGCAAAGCCAGAAATTCCTGACAATAGCCTTTTGTGATGGCTTTACATTTAGTTTACATTCTTGTGCGTTCCTGCTTAACGTGCAGCAGCATATCAAACCATCCCTGCTCATTTCCCCCCCCCCCCCCCCCCCCCCGGGCTGTGGCACTTGGTGCTGCATTCTTAGCCACAAAGCAAGGCTGACCTCACAAGAAGGTGCGAGCGAGAATCATTTGCCCCTGGAGGGTAACTTCCTCAACAATAGACAATAATTGTAACTGTCACGGCAGTCTGCAGTGGAAATAAATCGGTGGCTGTTTTAACAGCCCGCTGTGGAGCCCTCTTTATATATATATATATTTGTTTAAATGTGCTTGAAGCGGGACTGCTCGGAAAAAAAATACATAAAAGACTTTCTGTTGAAATGTCAGAGCAGAAAAGAAGACCTCCTTTCACGGCAGCTCCAAGCAGGCTGGCAGAAATGCCCATTGTCTGCCTTTTTTGCTAATGCACATGGAAGTTTGGCCTCCACGCAAAGTGTTTGCAGCCCCGCCCAGATCAGCAGGGACAAGTGAATGATCTCCAGCAGGACGTTAGTGAAGATGCAAAGGGATTTATTTCTTGCTCTTGCGCACAGGTTCTCGAACGAGCTGAACCCAGAGCACTCACAACCACAAAAACAAAGTTTCCCGGCTGAGCTTGGAGGGGAAGGAACATCCGAGGAGCTCTCTTTAATATGCAGCTGCCCCGCGTTTAGCAGGGATGCATGGAGGATGTGATTTAGGCTCTTGACAGCTCACGTACTTCAGATAACAGCTCTGTGTGCGCAAGGCTCACATGTGAAATCAAAGTAGAGTTATTATTAGATATTGAAAACGGTCTCGAGCACTGAGCTGCGGAGAGGGGGGTAATCAATGGGCGTTGTAGCTTTAATTGGAAGTGCAGGTTATATTTAAAGGAGCTGTTTGGTCTAGACTGGAGCACCCGTTGCTTTTTCGCGCAACTGAGATGGTTGTCGAGGACAGAACAAACAGGGAGACGCAATCTGGAAACTGTACATTATTGAACATATTTATAAACAGTAACTGTGCCTCTTCTTTTAGAGGCCATTACTGGAATTGCCACTTACTGGAGCTCAATGACTGATGACTGCCAGAGATCAGGTCTCAGACTCTATAAAAAAAACTAACTTGTCATCAAAACTGCGGTACAAGGACCAAAAACTTCCCCACAAAAGGACATGACACAGCCCTTGCATCGTGTGTAAAATAGAAGGTACGGATTAGGAAGCTTGACAGAAATATCTTGCTATTAAAAGATATTTTTTCCCAGCAGACTGCGTGCACCCTGACAAGTGGTTATTTTTTTTCTTCTTTAAAACACAACACAAGCAAATCGTTCCCCAGAAGCATTTACGCCAACGCAGGGGAGCATGCAAGTGCTACAATTCGATTAATACAAAATGTACCCAACCTTTAATCTCTCCGACATTCCCCGGACCCATGGCTAGGAGCTTGTCCTTCCAGTCTTTTGATAGAAGTTTCTCGATGCTGGGAGTTTCTGAGCAAAGGCACACAACGCAAAATCAACACAAAAAAAGAGAGAAAACTTAGAAACGATTAATCTGCCAGCACAATATATGCATCTCTTCCCGTTCTCGCTACTTTGGCCGTGTGTTTAGTAGTCACGCAGATAAGAATGGATGTAATCGCCTTTTTTTGGTCGGCTCAATTATTTATCCTACCGCAAAGGAAAGTGATTGTTGTCAAGTAGGAAAGTACATGACACAATTATTTGACTACTGGGGTTACACTTAGCCAGCGAGAGAGAGAGAACAAAAACATACACCACAACATTTCAACACATTTCAGGGCGCGCTCAGGACAATTAAACAAGGATGTAACACAAAGGGCCCCCGAGGCAGATAAGAAGCAAAGCTATTCAGTTTTATTGCCGTGGATCAAACAGTTAAAGGGCGACGGGAGTGTGTTTACACGCAGGGACAAGTCCAGTGAGATCACAAGTCATTTTTTGAAAAAAAAATCAAAAACAATCTGATCAACAGAACAAAAACAGTCGAGAAATCTAGGTAACACAAAGCAAAGTTCCTCACATGTCAGTTACAGAGTAGATCTGTTTCACTGCTTGTCAGCAGAGGGTTTAACACTTGCCAATTGCCGGGGCTGCTACTGATAGAGCTTAACTGCTTGATTCTCTGAGAGCAACTTTCTCATTGCATGCATCCCCCCCCCCCGCAAAAAAAAAGTTAAATCCTTAAATGGTTTCTGCCCTAGGCGGCAACACCAAGGCAGGGTCTTATAGGAGATTCGAACTCGAGGGAAAGTGAAGCCTCCTGCCATTTCCTGGGACCGCTGGTGCAGCTGTACTCGGCCAGATATTGTTGAAGCAGCCACGAGTGCTCTTTAACAGCTGCCCTGTGTCCACCCTGCTATCATCTCAACAGGTGCTATTGGGCATCGAACAATGGGCCAGGCTTTTAAAGACGATGTTCTGACATTGAAATGAAACAACAAATGGCTCGGCAATGCATTTCTCCTCAGATCACTCAGTGTGTGCATAGCAATAGGAATTGCTTTTATTTATTAACATGTTACATTGTCCCCAGTGACAGCTAGGGCATTTTAACGTTTGAATACAAGTCTTGAGTGCAGCTCTCCCCATTTGACAGATTCTAGCTCCCCAATGTTCGACATTAGTGGGGTGTTTTCCGGTCTTTTTTTTGCTCTCATGAACGCGTTTTAAGGCGGAGAGGGATTGAAAAAGTAAACTAAATGGGATCGATAAAGTAAATGTAGACCAAATGTTCCCCCTTGTGGGGCAATCTAGAATGAGAGGTCACGGATATAGATTGAGAGGCAGTAGATTGAGAACTGAGATGAGGAGGAACTACTTCTCGCAGAGGGTGGAGAATTTGTGGAACCCGCTGCCCCATAGTGCGGTGGAATCAGAGTCATTAAATGGTTTCAAGAAGGACACAGATAATTTTTTTTAAGGGTTAAAGGGATATGAGGAACAGGTAGCGAGGTGGATTTGAGACCAGGAAGAGATCAGCCATGATCTGATTAAATTACAGAGCAGGCTCAAAGGGCTAAATTGCCTACTTCTGTTTCTAATTCCTATGTTCCTATGAGAGGAGGAAGAGCAAAGGTGTTCTCCCCCCAGCTTGCTCAGGAAAGCACTTCCGAAATCCTCTTTTTTCTGACAGCACCAGTCCTTGACTTAAATAGAAAAGGATGAATTAAACTTGAGCTGCTCCCTGGTCACCGAAGAACTGTGATCCCAACAAGTCAGAAAATTGAATTGCAATACAAGCCCATAATTTATACACGAGGACTCTCCCCAACCCACCCCACCAACCCCCCCCCCCCAAAAAAAAAAAACAAGCAACTGCAGCTTCATCTTAGATACATCAGGAAGTTTAAAGATGCATCCGCAAATTGTGAGCAGCACAATGGCACAGTGGTTAGCACTGCTGCCTCACAGGGACCCAGGTTCAATTCTGGTCTTTGCACTTTCTCCCCGGGACTGTATGGGTTACTCCGGGTTTCCTACAGTCGGGTGACTGTGTGGAGTCTGCATTTTCTCCCCATGTCTGCGTGGGTTTCCCCCGGGTGCTCCGGTTTCCTCCCACAGTCCAAAGATGTGTAGGTTAGGTGGATTGGCCATGCTAATATTTCCCAAAAAGGTTAGGCGGGGTTATGGGGATAGAGGCCGGGGACCAAACCTAGGTAGGGTGCTCGATCGGAGCAAGGGCGGTGCTGACTCAATGGTCCAAATGGCCTCCTTCTGCACTGTAGGGATTCTATGATTTCTAAAAGTCAGTAAATATAGTCCTGCATTCTGGTCAATGCTACAAAAAACACTTCACACAATAATTAAAGCACACTTCAAAAACTTTATTACTTGGAAGGTCAATTTTTATACAATCAAAGCAAGATTGATAAAAGGAACAGTTATGTCATTTAAAAAAAAGTCAACCAGGCCAGTCCTTGGCCACATAGTTTTGATTGGTATCACAAGGGTAAGCATCACACATAGGCAGAAATTTAAAGTGTTCCTAGGAGGTTTTTAAATTAAAATCTTTATTATTGTCACAAGTAAGCTTATATTAACACTGCAATGAACTTACTGTGAAAATCCCCGCGTCGCCACACTCCGGCGCCTGTTCGGGTGCACGGAAGGAGAATTCAGACTGTCCAATTCACCTAACAGCGCGTCTTTCGGGACTTGTGGGAGGAAGCCGGAGCACCCAGAGGAAACCCACACAGACGCAGGGAGAACATACAGACTCTGCACAGACAGTGTCCCAAGCCGGAAATCGATCCTGGGAGCCTGGTGCTGTGAAGCAACAGTGCTTACCACTGTGCTGCCATGCCACCCTTGAGGGAACGAATGAATGTTTTTTAAAAAAAAAGATCTATCTGGGGTTAATTTCAGCTGGAGCTAAATGGTAGGTAGCACATAAAGGTGAACAAGATCCAAAGCTCCATTTAAAACACACATACGGATTTAAGCATTTTCCGTAATCCAGGGTTGAGGTTGTTTTCCTTCACTTCTTCATCTTCACCTGACTGCTTTCCTGACCCAATCAAAATGTTTAAAAAGCAGTGGCTTGGACCTCCTTGCTCCCCCCCCAAACCCCCCCCCCCTCCCCCCTCCCCCCCCCACCACCCCCCTCCCCCCTCCCCCTCACCCCTCGCCACACTATTATCTCATATTTGTGGAATTGGTGGTAGGCATTTCTACAGATCAGGACAAAGTCAGCCCCCTTTGTAACAAAAGGGCTACTGTCACACAGCCAGTCTCAGACATGGTGAAAGGGAACCTACAGGAAAAAGGCAGGCTCCAGTTTTGAAAGGTTTTTTCTCTCTCTCCACTGAGCACAGTCGCTACATTCACTCCACTTGGCAAACTCAACTCACTCTTCCTGGCTTGAGCTGTGAACAGGGCTCAGGATTGAATAACCAATTATACAACCACTGACTGAGTTTATCCAAGGTTTCGCAAATTGTAATAATAGTACTGTATTCCCAAAACGTTTCATCCTCTTCCAGACATGGTGTCATATCCCATCACGCTTAATTTACATTTTACAATATAATATACGTTGAATATCTCTCAGCAAAATAATACAATCACTTATTTTTGTTGAATGGGTTTAAGTAACAGTGAGGTTTAGTCTTGGGTCCATTTAAGACCACATTAATTCAATATTATATTTCCTGTCCATTCCCTTGTTAGTTTAAACTGTAACCTGTGTTAACTGAGGGAAATACATCACTAGCTCTAATTCCTGTTCTTTTCCATCAGCGGTCATTCTTGGATGATTTGCATTATTGCAAAAATAGTGCTCCAACCACTTATTAGTGACAATCAACGTTTTATATCTTTTTTTAAAACTTGGGAGCTTAACAAATGTCACTTGTCAACAAAAAGAAACATTGATAATTGCCAATGTGCTGCCCTCACACATGCTCCTGCAAGGCTGAAGGAAAGTTTTTTCACTTAGAACAATTCTCAAAGCCTTAACTGCCAGTTGCAGATCGCAAACTTCACAGATCATAGCCCATCGTGGCAAATACAACTGCTTTGCCTGAGGTGGGACTCTTTCAACATGTGCCAGTATTCCACTGCAATGGACATCATCACCAAACAACTTAGAATCATACAGCAGAGTTGAGGGGGGGGGGGGGTCTTATGATACAGTTGTCCAATTTAGTCTCCGCAGCTTTCTCTGCATAACTCTGCAAATGACTTGTCTCCGAGAACCCATCCAGCACAGTGACACAGTAGTTAGCACTGCTGCCTCACAGCATCAGGGAGTTGGGTACAATTCCGATCTTGGGTCACTGTCTGTGTGGAGTTTGCACTTTCTCCGGTTTCCTCTGGTTTTCTCCCACAGTCCAAAGATGTGCAGGTTACGTGGATTGGGTGTGGGGGTGGGCTTGGTAGGGTGGTCTTTCAGAGTGTTGGTACTGGCTTGATGGGCCAAATGGCCTCCTTCTGCACTGTAGGGATTCTATAATTTGAACATTATGATTACCTTTTGATAACTCCAGCTCGTAACAACCCATATGTGGAGATATTTTTCCTCGGCTCTCCTCCCGCTCTTTTGCCAATTATTTAAATCTCTGGACTGTGGTTGCTGGCCCAGGGGAAAAAGCTACTTATTCTAGCGATGCCCTTATCATCACTAATATCTCTATTCATCCTCCCCTTCCCTTTCTCTGCTCGAAGGAGAACAATCCAGTTTCTCCACATAACTTAAGTGTATCAACCCACGAATCATCCTGGTGAATCTCATCTGGACCCATTCTGACACCTTGGCCTTCTTGCTGAAGTGTGGTGTCCAGAATTGAAACAATACTGTTGCTGAGGCCTAACCAGCGGTTTGTAGAAGTTTGGTATGTCTTTCTAGTTTTTATATTTAATGCCCCTCTGTTCATAAACACATGAATGTCATATATTCTCTTGTGGCGCATTGGGTAGCATCCCTGCCTCTGAGCCCGAAGCTGTTGGTTCAACTCTCACCCCAGGACTTGATGGCCAAGGAAGATACATTCATAATAAGGCTGAGAAGGTTGAGTGCTTCAACCTTCAAAATCCTCCTATACACCAATGGCATGCGGTAGACTCCTGGTCAGCTATGCTTGATGCAGAGTGTCGCTGTAAGCCTCTGACGGCAGACTAGCGACCTGTTGCAGGAAATAAACTCATTATTGGAACAGATGAAAATCTGCCTTGTACACCACTAGGTGTGGGGAGAGAAATAACAAATATTACTCTTTCACTCACCTTGTTAATTTGTCCTGCGACCTGTCAAAGATTTGAGAGTAGGAACCCCAGATTCCTTTGCTCTTGCATCCCATCAAAATAGTACCATTCAAACTATGTTGCCTCCCCATGTTGTTCCTTCCAAAGTGCATCATTTTGCTCTTATCTGCATTAAGTTGTTGAATATTATAAGGCCTCATTAATGAAACACAAGGCTTACAGATTGTTTCAGCTTTCCACTTCAATGTCAATGGCAATATGACAAAAAGAAAAAACTTGAATTTACATTGTGCCCTTCGTGTGCTGGGATATCAAGACATCCAAAAGGACCTTACGACCAATCAAATACCTTCTGAAGTGTAAGTCACTATTGTGATGTGGGAAATGATGCAGCCAATGCACACAGCAAGCTCTCGCACACACAAGGTGAGAATGGTTCTCCAGGACAGTAGCGGAGCTTAGCAGCTTGTCTTTCACAGATTGCCACGGGATTGCCACCTGAGTGGAGAGATGGGGCCTCGGTTTAATGTCTCATCTGGAAGATAGACTGTACTGCACTACAGTGTCCAGCTAGATTTCGTGCCCATGTCCCTGTGAGGCAAGGGTGCTACCGGCTGAGCAAAAGCTGGCAGAGCAAAGTATACAGAATATTGCAGAAGGCAATCCCAGATCTTCCCCCAGGTGCAATGTTTACTGCCCACATTATGACCTTGTTGAGCCTGTATTGATCCTTTGCTGGAAAAGTAGAGGATAGCATACACTGCACCTTTTTTAGAGATAGTTGTGAAATCCAGAGTCCCCTCAGTTGCTCAGTAGAATCTCTGCCACTCCTACCATCACCAGTGGCAGCAGTGTTTTTGGCCCAAGCACTCGAGATAAAGATTGAAATGCAAATTAAACCAAACAAATTTACCAGCAACCATAACTGTTATAACAATAGTCAGGAGGAACACTGTGGGTGATTTAGGCCAGGTCTTTGAGATTAGCCAATTAGAATATGAGTTCCCTGATTAGTGGCCAAATCAGGGAACCTCTTTCTCTGTAAATAACAGGGAGTGTCAGATCCTCTGCACTCCCAGTGTAAACAGCAAGTTAATGCACCTGGTTGTTCGGCTGTTGGTTTTGTAAATAAAAGGAATTCTGGTGAAGGGACTTCTGCCTCCGTGAACTTTTTTTAAAAATTTAGAATACCCAATTTTTTTTTCCAATTAAGGGGCAATTTAGTGTGTGGCCAATCCACCTAACCTGCACATCTTTTGGGTTGTGGGGGTGAAACCCAAGCAGACACGGGGAGAATGTGCAAACTCCACACGGACAGTGACGCAGAGCCGGGATCGAACCTGGGACCTCGGCGCCGTAAGGCAGCAGTGCTAACCGCCTGCCTCTGTGAACTTATTACAAACACCTACTCATGAAAATGAAAATCGCTTATTGTCACAAGTAGGCTTCAAATGAAGTTACTGTGAAAAGCCCCTAGTCGCCACATTCCGGCGCCTGTTCGGGGAGGCTGGTACGGGAATGAGTTCATGCATCCAACTTTAGTCTGTATGGTAGTGGTGTCACAATTCACTTGGGTTGCTGCGGCAACGCACACTCTTACATACATGTTGCGCTCTGGGTAGTAATGGTAGAAGCTCCAATGTTCCTCCCATCACATGACTGACCAGGAATCGCTTCTCGGCCTTTTGGCTAAGATCAAGCGGCGGATCACGCCTGAGGTCAGGTGTAATTCCTATTCTTGTCAGCTTGAATCTAGTGTTTCTCTCCTGTCGAGACCATGAATTGGATTCAATTTGAATTTTAATTGTTTTTTGGAGCCAGCAAGGAGATGGATTAAGGGCTTGTCCTGTCCGCTCTGCATATTGGTTTCATAACGTTGAGAAAGGAATACACTTTTTAAAAAATCTCCCCACTCTTACAGCCTGCCACTGGTGTGTGATGGAAGAATGTTGCAGATTGATCATCAACCTGTTTGGCTGTATTATGAATGCATATTTCTTGGCCATCAAGTCCTGGAGTGGGACTTGGACCCTGAGCTTCTGGATCAGAGGTTGGGGTGCTACCCACTGCACCACAAAACCAAGAGAGTTTATGGGATACTTTTATATTGTTAAAATAGAAAAATGCACACTGCTGCCTCATGGTGTTGAAGTCCCAGGTTCGATCCCAGCTCTGGGTCGCTGTCCTGTGGAGTTTGCACATTCTCCCCGTGTTTGCGTTGGTTTCTCCCCCACAACCCAAAGATGTGCAGGGTAGGTGGATTGGCCATGCTAAATTGCCCCTTAATTGGAAAAAATGAATTGAGTACTCTAAATTGTTTTGAAAAATAGAAAAATGCACATCAGTCATACACTAAGTCAAAGAAGGAGACAAAACGGGGGATTCAGAGAGTTTTTTTTTCCAATTAAGGGGCAATTTAGCATAACCAATCCACCTACCCTGCACGTCTTTATATTGTGAGGATGAGACCCACGCAGACACGGGGAGAATGGGCAAGCTCCACACGGACAGTGACCCGGGGCCGGGATCGAACCTGGGTCCTTGGCGCCGTGAGGCAGCAGTGCTAATCACTGTGCCGTCCTAGAGAGGTAGGTTTTGAGGAGGATGCTGAAGAGACTGAATTAGAGAAACGGAGAGGTGAAAGGATTGAGCAAGGAAATTCCAAAGGCCGAGGTGACTAACAGGTAGGTGATTGCATAAGAGGCCAGAACGGGAGATGAGAGCACAAAATAAACAGCAGTGCGATAATGGGCACTGTAAAAAGGTCGCGAAAGCCCAAAGGAAACTTGCAGAGGGCAGAATTTCAAATACAATGCAACAACTGGAACAAGTGGAGACGTGGCGAATTAGAAACAGGGAAAATATTGGAATCCCAGGAGACGTTTGCTTCTGTGACTGTTAAGTACATCAGGTGACTTAAAGGGCACACACCTCTCCCGAAGTAATATTCAAGCTCAAGCGTTCTATTGAGAAAGCATCTGTCCAACTGCACAGTGAGGAAAATATCACTTCTATTAAAAGCCAAAAAAGGCAGCAAAGACAATTGTACTTGTGTAGCTAGCTGCCTTATGTATCATACTGTTTTAAATTGGCTTTATATTGCTGGTGATTATGTGTTTCTCTTTTCCTGTTGCTTTTGTCAAGGAATTTTGACAGAAAATTGCAGATTCATTTAATCAGTATTCACAAAGTAAGCCCTGTGTGTATCAACAGAACAGTCTAATACTGAGAATTTATTTCCCTTTAAGAAATTTGAACATGTGCAAATAAAATAACAGAATGAGATCAAGGGGAGTGAGTTATTCCTGCCTTATGTCCAGGATTCTACCTCAGTAAGACATCCTGACTCCCCGACCATGATCCTTCTTTCCCTCAGGTCACAGGGTTAGTGTCAAAACCCACTGGGTTCAATACCACATCAGACATGGTGTCTGACCCTAACCGGCAATGATTGCCACAACGCTAGCAGCTTTGAGGGATTTCTGCTCTAAACAAGTTTTTATTTAATTAAAAGGATATTTTGAAGGCCTCTTCACATCAATTCAATTAAACAAGGCTGTCTTGAGTTTGTCTGCTAATCTGCAGGTTTTATTTTCCTCTTCCACTCGCAATAAAGCGGAGTCCATCTGCAGAACACAAGCCAGTGTTTGAGACTGTTGCACATGCCTCTGCTGGATAAATAACCCAGTTTTCTAATGCTCTTTAGTGTAGCAGAACAAAGCACTTCACAGGAAGGTAATCAGAAAACAATTGACACTGAGCCAATCATTTGGACAGGTGACCAAAAGCATGGTCACTGAAGGAGGCTTGATCTACCTTCTTGAAGGAGGGAGGGAGGAGAGGTGGAGCTGTTTGGGGAAGGAATCCCAGAATCTAGAGCCTAGGGAGCTGATGACCTGACTACCAATGATGGCATGGTTACCAATAGTGGAGAAAGGGGAATGGAGGCTGCAGATGTGGTCACAGCTGGAAGAACTCACAGATGCCAACAGGAAGATCATTGACATATTATTTTGAATATGGCGCATTTTCAGGCAATGTATACCCATTGGCAGTGACGCTATAGCTGATCTACATGTGGTGCATCTGCAGTAATAATAATAATCTTTATTAGTGTCACGAGTAGACTTACATTAACACTGCGATGAAGTTACTGTGAAAATCCCCTAGTCACTACATTACTGCCCAGTTCGGGTACACTGAGGGAGAATTCAGAATGTCCAATTCACCTAACTAGCATGTCTTTCAGGACTTGTGGGTGGAAACCGGAGCACACAGAGGAAGTCCATGCAGACGCGGGGAGAACGTGCAGACTCTGCACAGACAGTGACCCAAGCTGGGAATCAACATCCGGGTCCCTGGCACTGTGAAGCAACAGTGCTAACCACTATGCTACTATGCCAACCCAAGGAGGTACCCAACATGTTCACGGGACTCTATGTGGCACTTGAGCAGTTGATGTCTTCTACAAAGCCAAGGTGATTCCATTCCATTGCCATTTATTTTCTTAATCATTGGTCTGTCCTGTTTGAATCCATTTTGGGCCTGGAGATTTGAAAGTCTCTGTTCTCATCACCATTGCCTCATTGGTGAACAAATTCTATGTTATTTCAGGGCTGCACAGTGACGCAGTGGTTAGCACTGCTGCCTCACAGTGCTGAGGACCCGGGTTCGAACCCGGCCCTGGATCACTGTCCGTGTGGAGTTTGCACATCTCCAGGTGTTTGCGTGGGTCTCACCCCCACAACCGAAAAGATGTGCAGGGTAGGTGAATTGACCACGCTAAATTTCCCCTTAATTGGAAAAAAAAGGACTGGGTTATCTAAATTTAAAAATAAATTCTAAGTTATCACTAAAATCTTTGAGTAGCCATGGCTGGATGTATATGGAAATTACTTTCTGTATGTCTACATGTGCATATGTGCACCCTTTTATTCTTTAAGTCACATAACTGTTGTAAGCCTGGTCGGACAATGGACAAATGGTGTGAGTGGAGGTGTGGAATGGTTTGTGGTGGGAGATTAGGTGATGAAACCTCGAGGAATACACCAAAACAGAAATGGCAACCTGAGCCTGATGAGGGTTAAATTTAAAACTAATCTGTCAAAACAATATTTCACTGAGCGAGTGATCAATTGATGGAACAAGGTCCCTTGTGAGATGACTGAAGAAGTTAGAAATAATTAATTCAAATATAAATCAGATAGATTGCTTTCAAAAAGTAACATAGAATTCATAGATAAATTCAGAAAATCCCTACAGTGCAGAAGGAAGCCATTCGGCCCAGCGAGTTTGTACCATCCCTCTGAATCCCCATTCAATCCCTGTAACCCTGTAACCCCAACTAACTTAACTTGTGGACACTAAGGGGCAATGTACATCTTTGGAATGTGGGAGGAAACTGGAGGACCCGGAGACACAGGGAGAATGTGCAAACTCCACAAAGACAGTCAACTGAGGTCGGAATCGAACCCGGGACCCTTGCACTGTGAGGCAGCAGTGCTAACCACTGTCTCACTGTGCCGCCCCTTTGAGATTTTGGGTTGAGTATTTGTATAATTTGAGATGTAACAGGTAGTCAGTGTAACATGCATGGGAGGAACAGGTGACTTTGGATCCTACAGTTCCTAAACCTCTGCACCACTTGGGTTTTCCTCACCTCGGGCGCGATTCCCCGCTCTCGCACCGGTTTGGAGAATCGCCTGGCGCGCCATTTTTCCCGCAACGCCGGTCCAACGCCCTCCCGCGATGCACCCAAGCGGCGGGAACGGCCCCGTCGAGTTCTGCGCGGCGCAGGCCGGAGAATCGCCCGGGACACCCAAAATGGCAATTCTCCGCTACACCCGCTATTCTCCGGCCCGGAGCGGCCTGCCCAAAGAGACGGCTTCCCACCGGCGCCATCCACACCTGGTCGCTGCCGGCGGAAACAGCGTGGGAACGCTGGGGGAGGCGGCCTGTGGGAGGGCGAGGGGGGTTCTTTCACCGGGGTTGCACTCAAAAGGGGTCTGGCCCGCGATCGATGCCCACCGATCGGCGGGTGGGCCTCTCTGAAGGAGGACCTCCTTTACTCCGCCGCCCCGCAAGATCCATCCAACATCTTCTTGCAGGGCGGCCTCGGGGAGGACGGCAACCACGCATGCGCGGGTAATGCCAGTTAGGCGACGGATGACGGGGTGCGCTTTTATGCGGCGCCAATGCCCGGCGCACGCTGACGACACTGCTTTAGCGACACGCCCCCCCGAGTTTCTCGCGGCCCCGATCCTAGCCCATTTTCGGTCCCGGAATTGGTCGAGATTGGGGACATTTCGCGCCTCGACGGCGTTCACAACGGCGTGGGGACTTAGTCGCGGAGAATCGCGCCCCTCATGTTTGCAACTGTTGTAGACCAATTAATAGAAATTGATTGCTATGATTAGTCTACAACTTAATTATCGTTGTATCATGTGACTACCAGGATGTTAGAACATGAACAATAGGGACCTTGAACATTTTTTAACATCTAGCAACTCCTGCAAATCTTGGACATTATGACCCGAGCTTTATATCTTTCAGTCTACGAATAGGGCCTGAGTGCAAATGGAAGGGCAAAGTTTTGAAAAATTTGTTCATCTAGTGGGAAGAAGAAGAAACGCAAACCTCACGGGGGACTCTCTAAAACGTCGGAGAATAGTGGCAACCCCATTGGTTAAACTGGGTGCTCCAGTTTCGAATATTCTTTTCAACTGAAATGAGGAGAAGTAAAGGACAAAGTCATGTTTGCTACAACAAAATAAACTAACGCATTGTTTCATGATATGTCTTTTATCTCTTACAATCAGACCACACCTACTTCCCCTTTTGCCACAAGCCACCCTTCCGTAAATAAGAAAATAAATATAACCCAAAGTCTCAGCACCTGCAGTTCAGTAAATTTGGTCATTTTCAGCAGCTTTCATATTGATCTTTCCACTTGAATTTTGGTAGTTTGGTATTTGGTATAAGCACCCAACAATTTATGTTTCCATGGGACCCAGTTTAACAAGTCTGCCGCCTATCCATTAAGAATACATTGAGCTGGATGCAGACTAGGAACTGGCTTGCAAAAAGCACAAATCCCCAAAAGACCCAATGTAACAGGCCCTTGTGTTGGGTTACAAGAATTTCATTAGCCCAGGTTGGATGGCTACCATGGAAAGGAACTATATGAGTATCCAGAAAGGAAATTTATTAGAAGATAGGAACAATAAGACAAACCATTCAATCTCTTCTGTCTGTTCCACCATTCAATTAAACGATGGTTGACCCATGCTTTGAAATGTAGCTGCTGCAGCAATGTAACAAATCATAGCTGTCAATTTGCTCACAGCAAGCTCCAAGAAACAACAGAGATTTAAAAAACAGGGCTTTTTTGGTGACCTGCATTGAGGGGTAAATATTGGCCAGGACATCAACAGAACTTCACTCCTCTTCTTTAAGTAACATCGTGGGATCTTTTGCAGCCCTTGGCTTGATGGCTCAGGCAAAAGATAGCACTCTCTCAATACTGAGGTGCCAGCCTAGAATATGTGATGTGCCCCTATCTCTGGAGTGAGGCTTGAACCCATGACCTGACTCACCAATGAGACTGCTACCACTGAGCCAAGACTGACAGCAGTTTTTCATTGACTTTTCTCCTATTGTAGAGCCAGACACTGTTATTGTACTTTGAGATTTACACCACAGCACTAATTAAACCAAAGTTGGCAAAAAAAAGATCGGCATATGGTACTTAAAATGGCATGCCTCAGGTTTAGTTCTATGTGTGATTATTTGACATCCTTATAGCACTATCCCTGCTGCCAAAACAAAGCGGCTTCTGAATCGGGTAGTCCAAGAAGATAGATTGTTGAGGGCAGCGACACCCTGGCCAACAGTGGACGACTGTGTAGCTAGAATAGACTGACAAATATTTCAGATCTCTATTACGCTCGTTGAAATCTTTGTTAAACGTATCGCTGTCAGAAAATATAAATTCCCTGAGCACACCATGAAAATTTAAACTGCATTTAAGGACAGCTTTCAGTGTTACTTGACTCGGAGGCCAGCGTTTTGATTGGTTAAAAATATCAAGACCAGGTGGTAGCAAACTTAAAATAAAACAATAAATACTTTTAATTATCATTTTGAAATGTTCAGCTTTCTTCGGGCGTATTTCTTATGTCAGTACAAATCTTTACTTTTAATTTCAAATAACAGTTTGTTGATGTAATTCTGGTACTTAACTCGATTGTTTAATGTTTACCTTTATGTTTAATTGTCTCCAAAGCCCTTTACTCCCTTCCAGTGCCTTGGTATATAGCATTAGTATAAAAATAAGTTGAAAATTGCTTTGTTATTATTTCTAAACGGTGCGTTAAAATCTCAATTAGCCTCAGGTACCGACAGAAGTCTGGCATCAGTTAGAAAGTTAAAATGGAGACCACTGACTTCTTTATTTTAGTCACTCTGGTGAAGTCATCATGACTACACAAGGGCTCTTTGTTCGAGCCTTTGCCCCTCACAGATACAGTTTCCTTTTCTCTCCCTGCAGGGGAAGGTCCTGAAGAAGCACATGAAGAGACTGGTGGTGACAGTGCATGTGTGAGGTTTTCCACATCTTGGCTTTCAGGAAAATACTCACTATGTTGCAACAAAAACAACAACAAAAGCACAGTAAATTCCGACCCTTGGATCAAACAGCACAAGCCGGTTGAGGAATCGCCTCTCCTCATTCTTCCAGAATTCCTGAAACTTCTAATAAGCTTGTAGACTTAAGGAAGTTGACCTGCTTACAACCAGAATGTTCTCAATACTCTCTTGGAGGAGATGTGACAATATGAGCAGTCAAGATTTATGACACTATCAGTTCAATGTGTTAACATTAACTGGCTGTGTCACATTCTCCCTGTGTCTGCATGGTTCTCACCCCCACAACCCAAAGATGTGCAGGGCGGGTGGATTGGCCACGCTACATTACCCCTTAATTGGAATTTTAAACAAACTAAAAAGATTCACTGGCTGTGGATTAAAATAAAATGTGAAACCAGGTGATAAGCAGTGAGAGCTCATGGGGGTGAGAGGGGGAGGGGGGGGGGGGTGAGGCGTTCGTGGAATTAAAGTAATGCAGTGCAAAAAGGGGAGAGAACTAAATAACAGTGCATTTCACCTCTCTGGATGTCCGAAAGCACTTCACACTCAATGACATATTTTATGAAGTGTAATGCAGGAGACACGGAAGCCAATTGGTGCCCAGGAAGATCCCAAAACAGCGATGAATAAATGACCAGGTTGATGTACAGGAGGACTCCATTGCTCTATTTCACCTCAGCACCTCTTGATTTAGGAACAGGATTTCCCCCAGCATTTCTTATTCAGTAGCTCCCCCTCTCCCTACCCCCAACCTGGACATGGGTTCATCTGAACGATAGGGAGACGACCTGGTCCAGTTCAGTACTAACAAAATCCGATTTTAACCAGGCTCACCCGTTTGAATGATGATGGCTGAGGTAAGTAGCGGTTGGGGCAATGGGAAAACACTCCTCTTCTTCATAAAAATGTCATCAGATTTTTCACCTCAACAAATTGCACTTGTCCAAATTAGGGCACAGAAGCACCAAATTAGGGCATAGGTGCTTTACAAAGAGTTGCCCAACAGAATTCGACAGAGTCACGTCAGGAGACGTTAAGACAAACGAGCAAAAACTTTATCACGAGTTTTTTTGAAGGAAGTTTTTAAAGGATGGAGAGAGTCGGGAAGGCAGCAGCCATGGCTTCAGTTGTGTTGCACAGGTCTCTCCCACAATCTGGTTGACACTGTACAAAGGCGCCAAAAACAATGGAGCATCCTCTTCCATTTCAACAGCGGGGGGAGAGGGGGATGGTGCACATTCGCCCACCCTTCTCATGAACTGCAGGGGGTGGCCAACTTTACATTTTTTTTAAATAATGAATTTTTGAAGAAAGATTCCTGGGCACACCTCGGGGTAAGTCCTTCCAAATGTCGACGGTGCTCGCTGCTTTTACTGAAATGTATACTTTTCCAGTGGAGTTTTGTTGGGTCTTCGCAACAACCAAATAAAAACCTGTTGCCTTGTTAACTAGCTTCCGCAGCCAATGTTTTGTGCAGCTCATTTGTGGCACATTTGACTTCAGAACAGAACCCCCCCCACCCCGACACAGACACACACTGCGGCACTGTTGGGCTTTGATGTTTGCAATCTGTAATTAGCGATGGAGCTGGGAGCGCCTGGAAGTGAAAAAAAGATTGCTTTTGAGTGGAAAAGAACTGTCTGGCTACTGCTTCCATTCCACTGCATTTAATCCCAAACTTTATGAACTGGCAGGAACAAAATAAGCGCCAATTCATTTGTTATTAAATAGCGACCTATTTCACTTGTTAATAGAAAGGCAGACAGGGCAGCCATTGTAGCTAGCCGTGTCCAGACTCTGACACCTGGGGAGGTTGCACTGTACGGAAAAGAAAACAATTAAATGTGCATTTATATGGCACCTTTCATGACTTCAGGACATCCCAAACTGCTTTACAGCCAATGAAGTACTTTTTGAAGTGTTGTCCCCAGTTTTATTTGGAGCAATTGAGCACTTGCAGTGCAAAGTGTGATAGCTGCCCTCACTGCCCCCGCCCCCTCCTCTACCTTCAGTCTTTGCAGGTAATTCAATTTAATGCCAGGGAGCAACTCAGTAGAGCAATTTAATACCCGTTACTGGTCTTGCTGTCATCTAACTGCTACAATTATACTGGATCCATGCCCCCAGCTGTCATGTACTGCATGCGAGAATCTAAACCCTGGCAGTAACTGTCACTCACCCCTCCGCAACATGAATGGCCAACATCAGTAAGACAGGGGTTTTTAATCTAAACAACCATTAAAGGCTCATTGTCAGCCTTTGTGTTACCTCATAGGATTAACTGTTATCTCCAATCTCTACCATCTCTAACATCTCTAACTCTCTGCAGCGACACTAAAAGCATCTTGCATACTAATCCCTGTAATAATACAGTACTGCTGATCCCAGCAGATCAACGTGGAATGACGAGAAGGGTGGGCTTGCAGAAGAGCTTGGGGTTGAATAGCTTGTTTGGGGAAGGGCACTTAATATTCACAGAGAACTTGTGGGGGCTCAAATTTAAACAGTTACGAGTAAATGCTATTTTAAGTCATCCGATATAACACTTAGGAGTGAAAATTTTCACCTTTTGCATACAGGCGCTCCTTTAATAACAGTCTTTTTCACTCCATGACTGCACTCAGTATTGCAAGTGTCAACTTGGCTCAGCTAGTAGGTATGTTCGACTCCACAAATCGTGAGTATTGTGGGTTGTAGCCCCATTTCAGGGTTTACACATATAATCTAGGCTGACATAGTAAGGAGCGTTATATGTTTCCAAAGGTGCTACATTTTGGATGAGGCCCTGTCTATTAGGGTGGCTTAAAAAGAACCCAAGGCAGAGGCGGCACGGTGCTGCAGTGGTTAGCACTGCTGCCTCACAGCGAGGACTCGGGTTCAATCCTGATCCTGGGTCACTGTCTGTGTGTAGGTTGCACATTCTTCCCGTGTCTGTGTGGGTCTCACCCCCATAACCCAAAGATGTGCAGGGTAGGTGGATTGGTCACACTAAATTGCCCCTTAACTAGAAAAAAATGAATTGGGCCCTTTAAATGTGTATAAAAATTAAAAAGTTGCAAGGTCCCATCGAGATGTTCTGGTCCATCATTCTCCTTCATCTCATTTAACATTTGTGGGTAAAATGTTGTGCACCAATTGGCTACGGTGTTTGCATTCATACCCACAATTGCACTTCAAAAGTAATCCATTGGTTGTGAAATGTTTGAGATGCCCAGAGGGCACAATAAAATATTTTTTCTCTTTACAGAAGTGACGATTCCAGAACAAGGTATTCCTGAAGGAAAAAAGATATAATTTTATTTCTATATAAACACACAAAAAAAATGGATTAGAGGTGAACCTTAAATATATCTCACTCATCTGGGGAAGAGGAACAGTTGTTCGCCATATGAATCTTTCGAAACGTACATGCATGAATTATCGTTGAATCGAAGCACTACAGTGCAGAAGGGGGCCATTTGGAGCATCGTGTCTGCACTGACTCTCTGAAAGAGCACCCTACATAGGCGCAATCCACCACCCTATCCACATGACCCTACCTAGCAGTAATTTAGCATAGCCAATCCATCTAGTCTTTGGACTGTGGGAGGTATCCGGAGTACCCGGAGGAGACCCACGCTGATGCAGGAAGAATGTGCAAACTGCACACAGTCACCCGAGGTCGGAGTCGAACCTGGGGTCCCTGACGTTGTGAGGCAGCAGTGCTAACCACCATGCCACCACCCCTCCCCTTTCCTTCAAAGCGCAGCCATTTTCCATTAGGATTCCAGGACCAGTTAAGGGATGTCAGGGAAATGTGCGATCCGAGTGATGAATAGATCCAACTCGGCTATGCTGTCTCTCGTGATGGATTGATGCCCATCAAAAGTGGCTCCCTAAGACATTGGTCACTAAGTTGAGAGCTGTTACCAGAACTAAACCTCAGTAACAAGTCTGCCCAAGAGAGGTCTGAGTACATAATCCAGGCCAATGCTCCAGTACAGTGCTGAGAGCGTATTGCTCTTTTGGAGGTACTGCCTTCCAGATGAGACATTAAATTGAGGGTCAGTCTGCCCTCTGAGGTCGATGTGAAAATAATCCGCAGCACTATTTCAAAGAAGTGGACTTCATGGCACCCTGGCCAATATTTATCCCAGAATCAACATCGCTAAAAGCAGATCATCTGTTTATTATCTTCCTGCTGTTTTGGGGAGCTTACTGTGCATAAATTGGCTGCTTCCATTACACCAGTGACTGCACTTAGCTGTATGGTGCCGTTGGGACGTCCTGTGATTGTAAAAGGCGCTCTGTAAATGTGAGTTCTATTTTTTTTCTTTTTTCTTCAGAAGAGAAGCATTGGAAGTTTGTTTTTCAAGATGATAGAGTAGCAGAAGGCAAAGTGTGAGCAACCAGAGTAACATCCTTTTCATTTTCTGTATAAAACAGTCAACAATCTGCCATCAAACAACACAAAAACTCACACACAGCATGTGGAGTCATGTTCTTTAGGCTTCACCTTTCTTCAGTTTACTTGGCTATAGTTATTTGAATGAATCATAAAATCTTACAGCACAGAAGGAGGCCATTTGGCCCATTGCACTCGTGCCAGCAATTTGAAAGAGTTACCAATTAGTTTTAAACCTCTGCTCTGTCCTGATAGCTTCCTGTTCATATATATATCCAATTCCCTTACGATCGTTAATATTGAATCAGCTTCCACCACCAATTCAGGTAGCTCATTCCAGATAACAACTTACTGCATAGCAAAGAGTGCTAAATGATTAACTGGTAGCCCGCAATTTTATAAACTTACCAGGTTAGACTTTGGGTGATTCCACATAAAAGATCTCTGTAGTTTATCAGACAGAATGGTTGGGAAAAATGCTGTTTTACATTTGCAACAGCACATTGCAGCTTACACATGCTCAACTGTAAATAGATGGATAATTAACAGATCACCATTTACAATGGAGCTTATGGGCGCGGGATTGCAAAAACCGTACACATAACAGAAAATTATCAATGTGATTTTCATGAAAATAAATGGAGACAATATTGGCTTTAGAAATAAACTCTCCCTAACAGGTGTATACTTCAATGGATTAGACTATATTAGGAAACGCATATAATTACACAAATGAGCACGATTAAATAGGAATAAGTAGGAGTGAATTATATAACAATGGTTGTAGTTATACCTGTTGGTCTTATACATTTACAACGATACTGCTGTGACGACCAGAGAGAAGCAATCCATTAGTAATAATGAAATTCCCAATTCCCTTCCTGCACCTAACGGGTGCACTAAGGCAGACATTCTTCTGTTTCCATAGCTAGTAATTTCTGGAACAGGTCGCTAGTCTGTCACCAGGGGCTTATAGATTGAGGGGGCATCACTCAACATCAAGTGTGGGTGACCAGGAGTCTCTTCCACTCTTCCCGTCAGCCATTGGCGTCTTGGATGGAATTTGCAGGTTGACTCTCAATCTGTTTCATAGAATCATAGAATCTCCAGTACAGTGCAGTGTTTGGCCGTGTTATGAATGCAACTTTCTTGACCATCAAGTCCTGGGTGAGACTCAAACCCAGAGTGTCTGGCTCAGACTCAGGGACGCTCCCCACTGCGCCACAAGACCTCTTCCATAATAATGAATTAAACTGGTGTAATTAATAGGCCCTGTCCCTCTAACACTCTCATTGGAATTCATAAATTTTTAGAATTATCTTCACAGAAAGAAACAGCTCACATACAAACTGCAATGAAAACAAGACATGCATTTGTATAGTAACCTTCACACCTCAGGGTAGCTCAAAGGCTTTACGGCCAGTGAAGTACAGTAGCAAGCACAGCAGACAATTTGCATCGCAAGATACGATAAACATCACTGTGATGATGACCAGATCATTTGTCTTAAAGATTTTGGTTGAGGAATAATAGTTGGCCAGGATGTGGTGGAAATATGAAACAATTTTTTTTTTAAATGCTGGAAATGCACAGCAGGTCAGGCAGTATCTGTGGAGGGAACCGTCATTGACCTGGAAGGTTAACTCTGTTTCTCCCTTCACAGATCTGCTGAACAGTTCAGCATTTTTTAGTTTGATTTCAGATTTCCAGTAACTGTAGTATTTTGCCGAAAGCTCCTTTAATCTTCTTAAAAGTAGGGCCATGGGATTTTTCACACCCACCTGGGAGAGCTGGCAATGCCTCCTGCTAAATAAGGGGCGACATGGTGGCACAGTGGTTAGCAGTGCTGCCTCACATTGCCTGGGACCTGGGTTCAATTCCGGCCTGGGGTGACTGTCCGTCTGGAGTTTGCGCATTCTCCCCGTGTCAGCGTGGGTTTCCTCCGGGTTCTCTGGTTTCCTCCCACAGTCCAAAGATGTGCAGGTTAGGTGGATTGGCCATGCTAAATTGCCCCTTGGTATCCAAAAGGTTAGGTGAGGTGACTGGGTTACGGGGATAGGGTGGGGGAGCGGGCCTAGGTAGGATGCTCTTTCAGAGGGTTGGTGCAGACTGGATGGGTCAAAGGGCCTCCTTCTGCACTGTAGGGATTCTATGATTCTAAATGCCACCTCAGACAGCAGATTTTATCCTCAAAGTCTGAGAATGGGGCCCGAATCCACAAACGTCTGACTCTGATGCAAGTGTGCTACTACCATTGAGCTAAAGCTAAGACAATAGCCCCCTCCCCTCCCTCCTGTAACATCCTCAAGACAGCCCAGTGAAGTACTTTATGAAGATTTAATCACTGTTGCAATGTAGACAAACACTGCAGCTAATTTGCACACAAAGAGTAATGAGATAATTGGCCGAAAAAAAGCAGACAGGATGAGGAGAATTTCCTTTACACAACAAGCTGTTCTGATTTGGAATGTATTGCCTGACGAGTGTTGGTTAGTTCATTCAATAATATGAGGAAAGCAATCAAATGGATTGTTCTTTCAAAGAGCCAGTATAGGCGTGATAAGGCGAATGGTCTCCTTCACTGCTGTATCATTCTTTAATTCTATGATTTCATGATGAATGACCATTTAATCTGTTTTAGTGATGTTGGTTGGGGGAATTAAGTATTAGGTATTGACAGCAGGATAATTCCCCTGCTCTTGTTTGATAGTGTCGTGCAACATCCACCTTGTATTAAATGGTGCAGCAGGCTCGAAGGGCCTAATGGCCTACCTCTGCTCCTAATTTCTTATGAACATGTAGAAGAGGCCCTGGTTAAATGTCCACTGCCAAATTAAACAGCACCAATAGCAAAGCCTCAACCAAGAATCTGTGCTCCTATCTCTTCAGTGTGACTTATAATCTGCTGTCTCAAAGGCAGGGTTGCTACCACTAATGTACAGGGCCTCTGAACTCTTCCTCAAGGAGGGCGGCATGGTTGCGGAGTGGTTAGCACTGCTGCTTCAGGGCACCGAGGACCCGAGCTCGATCCCGGTCCTGGGTCACTGTCCATGTGGAGTTTGCACATTCTCCCTGTGTCTGCGAAGGCCTCATCCCCACAACCCAAAGATGTGCAGAGTAGGTGGATTGGCCACGCTAAATTGCCCCTTGAATTGAAAATAAAGAATTGGGTTCTCTAAAATTATTTTTTTAAAACTCTTCCTCAAGGATTTTACTTGAGAACTCGAGGCCACCAGGAGCGGCTTTTGGGACCACCCAGATTTGGGTTGGGTTAACATGAGATCCTTGACCGAGAAAGTAGACTGGCTCATCAGCCTGTGTCAGAAACCTCGGGTTGCAGAAGATAAAAGGCTAATCTGCAGCTGGGTTAAGTCCCCTATTTGAACTATTCCTGCATCCAATGACACTTAACCAATCCTTTAAATTAGTTAAGATCCTGCATTAAATTTAATTTCAGCATTCTTTTAGACTAGTCATAGTTGTGTGGAACTGGGGTGATTGGCGTTGAGTTCAGCCTTCATGGTCTCACATCCTCGGGAGGAAGATTAGGCTCCACATGATGCCAACCCAGCTGAATAGTTTTGTCAGTGTCGACAGCATGTCGAGCCTCACACATCCCGAATAGTCGCTTGGGTAAGGCACCAGTAGAGGGGCAGTTGTTCAAAAGAATCATGGGCTGGATTCTCCAGTCGGCGACGCCAAAATCGCATTCGGCGACTGGTCAGAGAACCCAAGTTTACGACAAAATCGGGGGCAGCACCGTTCTCGTGATGCTCCGCCCACTACAAAGCGGCATACTCAGAGAGTATTCCGCGCCATGTATCGACGGCCTCAGGCAATTGCCTGAGATACCCCACCGCCACGATGCTCCGCCCACAACTGGCCGAGTTCCCAATGGTGTGGGTCTCTCATAGTCTCGCCCGTCACGAACGCAGCGAGGCGGCTGCAGACTCAGTTGGGGGAGGGCCGATCCGCGGGCAGGGAGAGACATTACTCGGGGCTGGCGACGCTGCCGGTGGGGGGAGGGAGGGGGTCCGGGGTGCAGGAGCCGGCCGAAGGGGGAACTATTTCGCGGGCCGGGTCCGCGAGCGATGTACCGCCGTGAAGCACGGCGCGGCCGCTGCAGGCTGTCACCGTGCGCATGCGTGGCCACGGACCCGGCAATTCTCCGGGGCGCATCGGCAGCTAGAACCGGGTGCTCTTCGCTGCCGGCATGCTAGCCCCCAGCAAAACAGGGAATCGGCGGCCGTTTTGCGCCAGTTTTCCAGGCATAAAACGCCACCGTTCCCATGCCGGCGTGAGGACATAGCCCCAGTATCGGAGAATCCAGCCCCTCATTTTTGAGTTGTAGTTGTATCAACATTTGTTTGGGGAAATCCCAATTCCTAGGAAATAGCACTGCTCGGGGTTATATTGGTGGGCTGACTGCTGTCAAATTCTGTCTGCCCCTCACCTTCAGGAGGAAGATACCATTCCCCGCAGACAGCAAGACAAAGCCTGGCCAGTGAAAGCAAGCTGGAGCTTGCCCATGAGGCCATGCTCATGGATTCAATGCCAAAATGGTTTCATGACCTACGCAGGGCAGGGGAGGGAAGTACAGGGATACACACAGCTACATCCTGAGGAGCGCATCATGTCCATCCCCTCAGTCTACCTTATCAAGCTGACTCCAGCATATCATTCCTGGCACAACTTGTAAAAAAATAATTCAAGGGAATGCGGGGACCATTGGCAAAGTGGTCAGAAAGAACAACCCCAAATGTTCCCGATGGTGGGGGAGCCCAGAATTAGGGGTCATAGCTTGAGGATAAGGGGTAAACCTTTTAGGACTGAGGAGAGGAGACATTTTTTCACACTGAGAGTGGTGAATTTGCGGACTTCGCTACCACAAAAAGCAGTTGAGGCCAAAACGTTGTGTAATTTCTAGAAGGAATTAGATATAGCTCTTGGGGTTAAAGGGATCAAGGGATCAGGGTATTGAACCTGATGATCAACCATGATCACAATGAATGATGGAGCAGGCGCCAAGGGCCAAATGGCCTCCTCCTGCTTCTATTTTTTATGTGTGTTTCTATGTAAATCCAGCATTTATTGCCCACCAATAATTATCCTCCAGAAGGTGATGATGAGCCGCCATCTTGAACCACCGCAGTCCAAGTGGATTTTCGATTTTCAAACCAGTTCTCAGACAATTGGGTGGCTTGCCAGAAAGTTTTAGAGGGCAGTTAAGAGGGCAGCCAGTGGGTTTCAGGACCAGGAAGAATGATATGTCGCTGAAAGGCTTTAGCAAACCAGTTTTTGAACAATCCAGTAGTTTCATGGTCATCATTACTTGCGCTATCTTCTTATTCCAGACTTATTTAATTAACTGAAGTTAAATTCCCCAGCTGCCATAGTGAGATATAAACCAACATCTGCAGATTATTAGTCCAGGCCTCTGGATTACTATCCAGCAACATAATCATGACGCTACCATACCCACAAAATTGCTTTGCAGGTATACTTATCCTTCTCTGCAGAGGCATTTCCTCTCACCCCCAGTTGCCCATCCACCACTGATAGCCTCATCCTTATGCGATATCATGCCTCTCCCTGGGTCACTCACACGTGTCTTTCACGTCTTGCCAGGGGTACACAAAACTCGGGGGGGGGGGGGGGGAGGCAGAGAACCACTAAGTGAACTGCACAATAATCAGGACATCCTTGGCAATAATGTGCACCACTGCATCATGCCCCCTTCCCCCACAGAATTGTCTGACATGATTCTTTGGTCTGCACTTCGCTCTTGCTGCAAGTCCAAACCCTTTGCAGTTGTGCAATGGTGGGCATATGGTGCACCAGGACCATTCTGAATACCCTGGGCTGGTATCCATTGGCGAACATCTCCAGATCTGTGCAGGCACCTGAAGCTCATCTTCAGCATTGCTGAAAATTCCTCAGTGACTCATCTGGTTGGCATATGGCTTTCATTGTATCAGCTCTGGGCCTTATTGGTTGGGTTCCTCACGGGTGTCATCAGTCATGTTTTAACAGGTGCCCTTTGTCTCCAAGCAGTCAGCAGGAACGTGTAATTCAAAGTGCAAAGAGATCTGTGAGGGTGGACTGACACAGAGCGAAAGCAGCATGTCACACATCTACAGAAAGATCTTTCATTGGTTGCACACCAGCTGCACATTGATGGAGTGAAAGACCTTGAGACAGATGAACACTCCTGGGTGATCTGAGGGTGTCCTAATTGCCAGATGTGTGCAGTCAGTGACACCCTGCAGCAGTGTCATTGTCAGTGACACAGCTGACATTATTTCTGGCTCTGGAAAACAAACCATCAGTCACCTGTCAGAGATGTTGGTGTGTAGTCGACTGGGAGATCCTGGGTATGACTCCTGGAGAGCGTGCTCGTGAAGGATGGTGGTGGCTTTTTAAAAAATTGTTTTAAAAACATTGGACGCGATTCTCCGACCCCCCCGCCGGGTCGGAGAATCGCCGTTAGCTGGCGTGAATCTCGCCCCCGCCGTGTCCCGAATTCTCCGCTACCAGAGAATTGGCGGGGGCGGGAATCACGCCGCGCCGGTCGGCAGGCTCCCCCCGGCGATTCTCCGGCCCGCAATGGGCCAAAATCCCGCCGCTGTCAACCCTCGCCAGCCGGCGTGGATTGAACCTTACCGGCGGGAGCAGACGGCGCAGGCGGGCTCCGGGGTCCTGGGGGGGAGGCGCGGGGCGATCTGGCCCCGGGGGGTGCCCCCACGGTGGCCTGGCCCACGATCGGTGCCCACCGATCCGCGGGCGGGCCTGTGCCATGGGGGCACTCTTTTTCTTCCGCCTTCGCCATGGTCTTCACTATGGCGGAGGTGGAAGAGACCCCCTCCACTGCGCATGCGCGGGGATGCCGTGAGCGGCCGCTGACACTCCCGTGCATGCGTCGCCCGGCGAAGTCCTTTCGGCGACGGCTGGCGTTGCGGCAAAGGCCTTTCCTGCCAGCCGGCGGGGTGGAAATCACTCCGGCGCGGGCCTAGCACCTCAAGGTAAGGGCTTGGCCCCTAAATATGCAGAGAATTCCGCACCTTTGGGGCGGCGTGACGCCGGAGTGGTTCCCGACACTCCATTACGCCAGATTCCCTCGCCCCGCCGGGTAGGGGAGAATCCCGGCCATTGTTTCCAATTAAGGGGCAAATTTAGCGTGGCGAATCCACTTACCCTGCACACCTTTGAGTTGTGGGGGTGAGACCCACACAGACACAGGGAGAATGTGCAAACTCCACACGGACAGTGACCCAGGGTCGGGATCAAACCCGGGTACTTGGCACCACGAGGCAGCAGTGCTAATCACTGCACCACTGTGCCGCCCGGATGGTGGTGACTTTGACAGGCACCGATAAAGTGCGCTCTCCATTGTTTCCTCCATGTGGCGCACCCGACAGTTCCCGTGCAGGCCATGCAGCTGATTCTGTCTGTACACAGTGCATTCAGAGCATGGCCTCCTATGAGCTGCATCGCTCTGCTCGACCCTCTCTCTCTCCTGTGGAGCAGCATCTCTGTTCCTGCTGCGGGTTTTCCTGCTGTTCTTGATGCTCTCTTTCCTGTTGGTAATCTTCGTCTTCTCCGGAGATCCACAGTAAATCAGCATAAATTGCACCCACGCTGATTCTATAGATCAGAGCTCCAAAGTGGAGATCCAGGGCTGGCTACTCTGTATTTGGGACTATGTCCCCACGCCATCGTAAAAACTGTGGCCTTTCACGGCAAAAAACTGGTGTGAAAGGCCCCATATTCATAGCCCTGCAGGGGGCTAGCAGGGACCCATCGGGAAGCTCGCAGCTTTAGCTGCAGATACAGGTCCCCGCATTTCCAGGTCAGAGGCCGCGCATGCGCACGGTGGCGGCCTCCAGTGGCCGCGCCGTGCTCCATGGCGGACTCAGACCTCGGAGCTGGATCTCCTAAATAGTGCCACTGATCGACGGAAGATCCTGACCGCCTGCCCAAAAATTGACCGTTGCCATATGAGGCCTCCCCTGGCCTCCAATCGGCCCGCGCTCGACCATGGCGGCCACATTAGATCCACGCCGTCGGGACATCGGCCGGTCGGGGGCAGAGAATAGGAGGGGCAGGCCTCTAGCAATTGCCTCAGTAGGTGATATCTCCGAGTACGCTGCTTTTCGGGGCCCGGAAAATCGGGGAACCGGCGCCGGTCCCGATTCCGTGCACGGAAATGGATTCTCTGCCCCTGCACCGGACACGATTTCGTAGTCGGGATGTGAATCCAGCCCCAGACATGCAAACACCCTATACTGTGAAAGACACCATGGAAGTTGAAAAAGATCTCAGAAAATATTTTGAAGTTATTATGGATATTGCTCCCAACACTATTTCCCAAAGGACATCTCATGTTCTGGCAACCCATTATATTTTTAAAATCCTAATTTCTTCTTTTGTTGCTTTTGATGATGTGTTTAAATTTATACTCTCATGTGTCATTTTCATTCAGTAGTAGCACTCTTGTCCTTTAGTCAGTGAGCTGTTGGTTCAAGCCTCATTCCGGGATTTACGCATTTGATCTTGCCCTGATACTGTACTGAGGGGACAATATCATCGGCAGAGGTGTCCTCTTCTGGATGAAATGTTAAAAGATGCCTTCCTCTCCTCTCCCAGGTGAATGTAAAAGACGCCATGGCTTTATTACGAAGAGGAGCGGCGAAACGTTCTCTGGTCAACATGTATCTCTCAACAGTATCCCCAAAAACAGATTAGCTGGTGACTGCTATTTGTGGGAACTTGGTTTGTGCAACACCAGTAATTACACTTCAAAAATAAGCCATTGGCTATAAAGTGCTTCAAGGTGTCTCGAGACTGTGAAGATACTTTAACAAATGCCAGTCTTTCTTTACACTGGCCAGTGGAAACATTCTGAAAATCGGGCATAATTTGAGCACCTAATCAGATCTCTGGTTAATCTTTCTCGTGACTAATGGACAGAGGCTCAGTTTCTCTTGTTTGTCCTTCTCATAATTGTTTCTCATCCAACGAACACCGTTTCTGATTGGCTCCTCCGAGCAAGGTAGGGGAAGGTTAAGGTTACTTTTATCTTTGTTTTTTTTTTGTTCTTCTTCCTGCATAAATATCCAACTGATCCCCACTTAGCAAATCATCGACAACGCACTGGTATCTGAAGCATGCCTGTCTAAGCTACATATAAATGTCAAACTGATCAGCCCAAAGACCTCACAATTTGCTGTTACTTTATAATTACAACCAGAATGGATAGTGCATTGAACACCAGCAGTTTAAGTAGGCTCGAATAATACTAGTTGACAGATTAATTTTCAGTTTACCCATGTTTATATTTCCTACAATTAAAGATGTAGTACTGCTCTTAATTGACTTACTTAGGCTGGATTTCATGTATATGAAAAACTGCAAAACCTTCCTTTGAAAGTCCTATAGGTTGCAGACGCGCACACACACGTAAACTCATACAAGCATGTATGACACACATGTACACTCACAGACACACATACACACATGCATGCACTCACACACATGCTCACTCACATGCACTCATACCCACATGCACGTTCACTCATACATGTAAGCACTCATACACACATTCACACTCATACGCACTCATATACACACATGCATGCACACATACGCACACTCACGCATACACACACATGCACACTCATACATATACATGCATGCACACTCCTACACACACAGGCACACACACACTGACACACAGAAACACGCATGCTCACACACAGTCATGTACCACACAGACACACACACCTACATGCATGCACTCTCACACATACATGCACACATACACATACACAATCACACCAAAAAAAACATGATCAAAATGACTGCTATTTAAAGGAATATTTACTCTTCTTCCTAACCTTTCATTTGCACAGTGAGTGTGTTTCATAAAAGCTTATTGATGTTTATATGTAACAGGATCATGTTTAATCGAGTACAATTTCCTGAAGATTGTTCTTTGTCAGTGAGAACACAAGTTAACTTTGAGAGAACATCAACAAACAGAATTGGAAGCCTGAAAGGGTTCTTTTACTGCAATCCCATTGCCATTAGTTAGTCAACAGAAGTTATTTTAACACATTCTGACCTCTGGGAAATATGCCAGAGACACAAAATGGTCATTCACTTCAGAAAACCAGCTCCGAGGATTAGAAAAAGTCTCACCCTAAAAGAGTGACTTCATCAGTGGGGGGTTTCAAATAAGGAGGAGAAGATGCTTTGATGATTCTAAAGAATAAAAGGGTTTCATTTAAAAAAAATCTATTTTCTAACATCAGAAATACAGTTGCATTTCTCCACAAATATGTTTTAAATATAAAAAGAATTTTGATGACAGAGTCCAGGGATTCAGTTATGTGGAGAGACAAGAGAAGCTGGGATTGTTCTCCTGGAGCACAGAAGGTCAAGAGGAGATTTAGTCGAAGTGTTCAAAATGATAAGGGGCTTTGATAGAGCAAATAAGGCTAAACTGTTTCCACTGGCATGAAGGTCTGTAACCAGAGGACTGAGATTTAAGATAATTGGCAAAAGAAACAGCAGGAGAAACTCATTTTTAGGCAACGTGTTGTTATGATCTTGACTGTGTTGTCTGAAAGGGTTGTGGATGCATATTTAACACTTGAAGTGTAAAATGTAAAAGGGAATTGGATAAATACTTGAGTCGGAAATGTTTTCAGAGCAAAGGACAAGAAGTGGGTAGCTTTTCAGGTGCTACCACAGCAACGATGGGCCAAATGGCCTCCCCCTGCCCTGCATTATTCTTTCCCCGTTTTTGTTAAGTTTTGACTTCTAGTTTGATACATTTGTTCCGCTCCGTCTTGCAAACCTTGCAAGATATGTAATACTCAAACCACTTTTAGGATTGCAGAGGGCACTCAGAGGGTTAAAGAAGACCGTCCCTGCTTGCATGCTGTCGGGCCATGATAAACCTGAAGCAACAGCTTTCCTTATGCGCGCGGCACTTTCTTAAAGGAACAATTTTGGCCGAAATTTGGAATGCAAATTTCATTTTGCAAAGCTAGCTAGCCCCCACTGAATCTCCTGACCTGGATTCCTGTACCTGACGACTGTTTGTGTCTGTTTGTGTCTTGCGGGAGGCTGTTTGCAAGTTCTCTCTTCTGTTTTAGCTAGGTGACATCCTTTGTTACTAATGATATGGTACACTGTTCTTTGTCATTTATAAATTATACGGTCGACCCTTAAATTAAATCTGTACAGTTTGCTGCACCAGCTTAAATCTTGCAAGCCCAATTAAGTTTTCCTTCCCATGAATAATAAAGTTCTACACAGCACTCTTGATTAGGAGATATGTGTGTGTTTAATGCGGAGATCACATGAAATAAGAGGCCCTTAGGCCGGTTCCAGTCCATAGACTGTAATCAAGTCGCAGTCAAAGTATAATTGTTTCACAAACAACTTTAGGAAGCGGGGTCACGGGGTGAGGTGGGATTGTACTTTTTCATATTTCTAAACAGAATTATTGTTTTCTAATTGCTCCAAATTTGCTGACAGAATTTCTGGTATGAAATTCTTCCTTAAATTGATATTTCTTTTATTAACCCTCCGAGTACAGGTTGTATAATTACAATGCATGTGCTCACAGGGCAGGAACATACAAATTAATCTTTATTAGTGTCCCATCAAGGAACTTGGCAGTAGCAATCCAAGTGGGGGAGAGGAATGTACAAACCTAACTTGAATAACTAGCACGAGATTATATATATATATATATGTATATGTATATGTAAAAGTATATATAATTATATATATATATATATATATAAGAAAGAAACGCAGGCCTAAATAAAAAGACAAGCACCCCTTTCTCCACCTTTGCTAGGGCCATAATTCACTTCTGTCAGAAAACAAACTGCCTTGTCTGACAGTTCCACCAGCGCTCTTAAACACTGCTTTAAATAGGTGCTATTCATTTTAATATAGCTCCTGATTTTGAATCGTAGATTCTCATAGCACAGAAGGAGGCCATTCACTTCACTGGATCTTTATGTGTTCTCCGCTCCATCCACTCACCCCATTTTTACCCTATAATCCTGCAATAGTTTTCCATTTTCCAGCCATATATTTTTGCTCCAAGATAAATTCTATTTTTAATCTGCTGCAGCGGCCACAGACCAGTATTCTAGAAACCCTACAGTGCAGAAGGAGACCATTCAACCCATCGAGTCTACACCGAGCCTCTGAAAGAGCCACCCACCTTAGGCCCACTCTCTTCCCCATCCCCCCACCCCTATCCCTGTAAACGACCCCACCTAACCTTTAGACACTAAGGGGCAATTTAGCATGGCCAATCCACCTAACCTGCACATCTTTGGACTGTGGGAGGAAACCGGAACACCCAGAGGAAACCCATGCAGACACCGGGAGAACGTACAAACTCCACACAGTCACCCAAGGCGAGAATTGGACTCGGGTCCCATATTGTGCAGTACAGCACAAATGATGGATGGCTAGATGCAAGCGCAGTCGCACTATGATTATTGAGGATACAAAAGGCAATATTTTGTTTGAGGCTTGCATTGGTGTTCAACTGCTGAGCCAGCTCACAGAGAGATGGACTTCACTCCAAATGCCCCAGGTACAGATTTTATTTACAAGTAAAATGCTGCACGTATTTGTTTTATGACTGAGACCCAATACTGAAGGGCCAAAATCAAAGCACATTTTAGTCGATCAACAATTAATAGGTTATGGCTCTTTCCTCTCAGCAATGATCTTATTGAACGGTGTAGCAGGTTCGAGGGGCCGGGTGGCCTACTCCTGCTCCTAATTTGTAGGTTCTCCATTGTTAGAGAAAATGGGGATGAAGACCAATATGCTGGGTCTCGTCTGCTGCCCTCTGATAGCCAAGGTTTCCCCAGAAATTCAAACTAGGCCTTGTGCAAGGAAAGTGTATAAATTTTGAGACGTTCCTGAAGGCTCCATACCTGTCCCCTCTAATCCTCAGAGCAGAGGGTCTGAAACATTAAGGTAAGCAAAGCCCAAGGAGGTAAGCCTCCCCCAGATGGTCAGGCCCGGCAAAAGGTCATCTAAATGTTGTTCTCTGACAATGGTGGGAAAAGTCCAAAGGGCCAACAGTGAGTCCAGCAGTTCCAGGCTGAATTGGAGATTCTCAAGCAACCCGGAAAGAAAAATCAGAATGGGGGGATTAGATTGAAATTTTCCTTTCTGCAATTTGTCAGTTATAAAAATATTCATGACGAGGAGGAAGGGTTGTGTCCTTAACAATTAAAATGAGTCCAATTGGCTGCCAAAGAGTCTGTTCCTTTCTAACTGGAAGGCAGCACACCGGGGTGGGGCTGGGGGTTCCTTGGCATGAGTGTCAGGGAACGGTACATGTTCGAGGCAGGAGGACATGTGGTAAAATCTCCAAGACTATGCACAACTGGTGGTGGTGACCCGAGACCCGAGGACTGGACTGTGCCATGTTCTTCAGTTGCACTGCACCTCGGCACAGCGGGAGGAGAGGCAGGCTTGAGCTACGCCACAATCCATTCGGCCTCCCATAGTCTTGATTTGACATCGCTGGCACAGGTGGCAAGCAGCGATCGAACACGGCATGCACCATGCCAGCTCAGAGATCATCAAATAAAATACTCTTGGCTCATGGTCAACAGTGGATGATGAGGGTCTTTCCGCATATCATGGTGATGGTGTAAGAACTTTCATAGAGTCAGAAACCAAACTGGTTCTAATCTGTACAACTAGAGGAACTATTCAGGAGCGCTGATCAAGGAACTACATTGTGTGAAAATGTTTTAAAACTAAAATATCAATTGAGGGCATGATAAAAGAGATTCAGATTAAATTGATCCTCTTGTATTGCTTTTAGCAGACTGATGGCAGGAAGGGAGATTGCAACAGATGAAGTCTGTTTTCAGGAATGAAGAGATCTTTCAGTGTATCTTACTGCAACAATGATAACTTGCATCCATCTGGCCCTCTTGATAGAATGAAACATCACAAAGCGCTTTGCAGGGGCAGGATCAGACAAAACTCTGATTGAAGGTAGCACGGTAGCATTGTGGATAGCACAATTGCTTCACAGCTCCAGGGTCACAGGTTCGATTCCGGCTTGGGTCACTGTCTGTGCGGAGTCTGCACATCCTCCCAGTGTGTGCGTGGGTTTCTTCCGGGTGCTCCGGTTTCCTCCCACAGCCCAAAGATGTGCAGGTTAGGTGGATTGGCCATGATAAATTGCCCTTAGTGTTCAAAATTGCCCTTAGTGTTGGGTGGGGTTACTGGGTTATGGGGATAGGGTGGAGGTGTTGAGTTTGGGTAGGGTGCTCTTTCCAAGAGCCGGTGCAGACTCGACGGGCCGAGTGGCCTCCTTCTGCACTGTAAATTCTATGATAATCTATGATAATCTAAAATTCGACACTGAGCTGCTTAAAGAGGCATGGGGATTTGATCAAAAACCTAGCGAAAGGGGTAAGTTTAAAGGATCACCCTAAAGGTGGAGAGAGTGGTAAAGAGCAGGAGAGGTTTAGGCCAGGAATCCCTGAGCTGAGACCTGGGGGGGATGGACGTGATTGGAACACAAAATAAGATTTTAAATGTGACAAGGAGTCAATGTGGGTCAGCGAGCAGAACATAAAACAGAACAGTACAGTACTGGTCCTTCGACCCACGATTTTGTGCCGACCATTTATCCTAATCTAAGATCAAGCTAACCTACACCCCTTCAATTTACTGCTGTCCATGTGCCTGTCTAAGAGTCGCTTAAATATCCCTAATGACTCCACCACCTCTGCTAGCAGTGCATTCCACGCACCCACCACTCTCTGTGTAAAGGATTCCCGTACCTGCCTCCCCGAACAGGCGCCGGAATGTGGCGACTAGGGGCTTTTCACAGTAACTTCATTTGAAGCCTACTTGTGACAATAAGCGATTTTCATTTCATTTCATTTCAGTGAGAAAAGCCCGAGCTCCCTCTACCTTTCTTCATAAGACATGCCCTCCAGTCCAGGCAGCATCCTGGTAAATCTCCTCTGCACCCCTCCAAAGTATCCACATCCTTCCTATAATGAGGCAACCCGAACTGGACACAATATTCCAAGTGTGGTCTAAGAAGGGCAAAAGGGACAGTGTGTGTGTGTAGGCAGCGGAGTTCTGGATGTGTTCAAGTTTACAGAGGGCGGAAGAAGGTGAAATAAGAATGATGACATGTGAATTTAAGCAATTTAACGTGGAGTTCTTCTAACCACTCTGGTCTGCCTGTTAAATGGTTCTTTTGGATCACAAAGCAGCAATTTCCATCCGTATGTTTTTCATTGAACAGAAATAAAGGGAAAACGAAATCAGCTCGCCATAATAACATTCAAATCCCGCAGTACAAAATCTTGTGCTCGTCACTTCAGAACACAAAGTATGTTTAAAACCCAGCAACGTGTACAGGATCCAGTAGAAAATTACAAACAGCTGGAGATGACAGTTGTTTTAACAGCTGAACTGACAGGATTAATTGGAAGGCACTGAAATCAAAAGTAGGCAACACCTGTTTAGTCTTGGAGGGCCATCCAGCGAGGTAGAGTCTGTGTATGTGATGTGGAGACTGTGTGATATCAGAGCCAGAATTACTGAACAAAAAACAATCCCATGGGTCCAAGGACCTGGTGCCTTCAGTAACAGATGTTGCATTTTAGGGGCTTGGTCACCTTCTCTCTCTGAACATCTGGCTCGCATACAAGTCACTTTCTTTTTCATGAAGGAAAGGTCCCTGGCTCAAACCTAACACGGCACAGAGATCAGTACATTTCAAAGCTCTGATACTTGAATCCTACATGCACCCAATCCTCTTGGGCAGAATAATGCATTCTCTTTGTATTTTGGAGACCGGCGCACATTTCTCTGTATTTTTTTTTGCCTCTTGTCAGCTTGCCAAGACTCACATCTAATAAATCAAAATACCTGAATGCAACCAACATTTCAGCAAACAACTTCAACAGTCTTTATAAAAAAGGAGTTTACAAAGCAAGGGGTGGAGGCGGCAAGATCTCAGTACCTTAAGCCTGCACATCGGAAAAACAGCAACAAGGAATGCCATTCACATATCACCTTTGACGTTGTAAACTGATTTGAGGTGTTTCGCGGGACTGTAATCAAACAAAACATGACACCAGGCCACAGAGAGAGCTGTTGTGGAACATGGATCAAGGTGGAAAGACACAGGGGGCTTAGGGAGGGACTTTCAACCTTGGCAGCTGAGGACACGGCCACAAATCGTGGAGTGGCAAAACTGTTGGGGGATGTGCAAGGAACAGAGCAACAAGGATCCGTAAGATGCTATAGTATCGAGAAGGCGCTTCTTGTTTTTAATAAATTTAGAGTACCCAATTATTTTATTTCCAATTAAAGGGCAATTTAACATGGCCAATTCACTTACCGTGTACATCTTGTGGGTTGTGGGGGTGAGCCCCTCGCAAACACGGGAAGAATGTGTAAACTCCACACGGACAGTGACCCGGGGCTGGTATCGAACCCGGGTACTCGGCGCCGTGAGGCAGCAGTGCTAACCACTGTGCCACCGTGCAGCCCCTTCCTGCACTATTTTTTTTTAACAAACAATTTTATTGAGGTATTTTAGGCATATAGAAAAAGTGACATTGTACAGTACAAAAAAAAGTCAAGACACAAATTAAACATAGTGCAAACCACGCCTCTGTTCACGCAAGGACCTGCCTCAATATCCCCCTACTCTACTCTACCCTAGCCCCCCCCCCCCACCCTGCTGACGCTTACTCCTCTGCGAAGAAGTCAGTAAATGGCTGCCACCTTCGGGCGAACCCTAATAGCAAACCTCTGAAGGCGAACTTGACTTTCTCTAGGCCAAGAAAGCTCGCCATGTCCGATAGCCATACCTCAGCCCTCAGGGGCTTTGAGTCCCTCCATGCTAGCAATATTCGTCGCCGGGCTACCAGGGAAGCAAAGGCCAGAACGTCGGCCTTTCTCTCTTCCTGGACTCCCGGGTCCTCCGAAACCCCAAAGATTGCCACCTCAGGGCTCATTACCACCCCAGTTTTCAATACCCGGGACATGACATCTGCGAATCTCTGCCAGTACCCCCTGAGTTTAGGGCATGGCCAGAGCATGTGTACATGGTTAGCCGGCCCTCCGGCGCATCTAGCGCACTTGTCTTCCAGCCCGAAGAATTTGCTCATCCGGGCCACCGTCATGTGGGCCCGGTGCACGACCTTAAACTGGATCAGGCTGAGCCTGGCACATGTTGCGGTCATGTTTACTCTGCTCAGGGCTTCTGCCCAGATACCGTCCTCCATGTTCCCCCCCCCCCCCCCCGAGCTCTTCTTCCCACTTAAGCTTCAGGTCCTCGGACTGCGTATCCTCAGCTCCAATTAGTTCCTTGTAGACGTCTGAGACTCTACCCTCTCCCACCTCTCCCCTAGAAACTACCCTGTCCTGCCTCCCCTTCGGCGGGAGATGTGGGAAGGACGGCACCAGTCTGCGTACAAAATCCCACACCTGTAAGTATCTAAATTTGTTCCCTCTCGCCAGCCCAAACTTCTCCTCCAGCACGTCATGCTCGGAAAGCTCCCGTCCAGGAACAGATCCCCCATCCTCACAATCCCCGCCCTCCTTCACAGTCGATACCCCCCGTCCATGTTCCCTGAGGCAAATCAGTGGTTGCCGCAGATTGGGGTCCACACCGATGCTCTTACCTCCCCTACATGCCTCCTCCACTGGCCCCAGATCCAAAGAGCCGCCACCACCATCGGGCTGGTAGAGTACCGTGCCGGCGGAAGCGGCAGAGGCGCCGTGACCAGGGCTGCGAAGCTAGTGCCCCTGCACGAAGCAGTTTCCATCCGCTCATTCCTGCACTGTCAACAGAAGTGTAGGAATGCCTCGGAGCCCCCGAAGTCAGGTGTGTGGGTGAGTGATATGGCAGGGTTTCTCAGCCTGGAAAAAAATCAAGTTCGCCTCGAGAGGATCAACTAGGTGTTCGCCCAAAGACGGCATCCGTTCATCGACTTCTTCAAAGAAAATTGAACGTCAGCAGTAAGGGGGGGGGGAAGAAAATAGGAGGCATGGCAGTGTTAAGTAAGGACAGGGAACTCAGTATACGGGTAGCTAGGAAATAGGGCGCGGGCAGTTGGGGGACAGTGTTTTTGGGGAGGGTTCTTTTGTTTTTATATATATACACATGTGTCGGCCCACGCGACTGTTTTAAAAAATGTTAATGTGTTTAACTGAAAATTTTAAATGCTTCAATAAAATAGTTTCTAAAAAAAAAATATAGGAATGCACATTTCTATAATGCATAATTTCTGGAGTTCTTTTCTTTTAGCAGTAACAAACAATTCTATCAGTGACACACCTGCAATCATGATGACCCAATGCATCTCATGCAGCCAAGGTGAGGTACCCAATGGGTATAAGTAATGGCAGGTTGCCAACTGCATAGAACGAGGCACAACCTGGCATACCCATTACCAAATATGACTCAGGCATTCAAGAGTGGAAGGCAGACATTCTCCCTGTGTTTGCGTGGGTTTCGCCCACACAACCCAAAAGATGTGCAGGGTAGGTGAATTGGCTACGCTAAATTGCCCCTTAATTGGAAAAAATGAATTGGGTACTCTAAATTTATTTTTAAAAAGAGTGGAAGGCAGAGCTGGCACATTAGCCTGAATTCGTTTTGATCGCCCAAGCGGATCGCAGAGAAATTTTCCAAATTTTTCACTTCTTTTTGTCCGTTCGATACAATTTTCCATATTCGTCTTTGCCTCTCCCAGGAGATTATGTGGCTGTGGGGTGATTGTGGCAGTGGTGGAGGCTGGAGGGTGTGTAATCATGACCCTGCAGGCATCATGGGTAAAGGACAGCTGCCAGAACAGCACAATAAATCGGCTATTCAGACAAACGTCTCTATTCCAGTTGTTTATACTCCACACAAGCTGCCATTTCACTCTATTCACACATGCTTCTATTCCTTTCTCCCTCACGTACTTATCTAGCTGTCCGTTAAATGCTATTCGTCTCATCTATTCCCTGTGGTAGCAAGTTCCATATTTATTCCTGGAGTAAAATTGTTTCTGCTGAATTCCTCATTTGCTTTATTGGTGGCAATCTTCCATTTAAGGCTCCTATGTTTTGTTCTCTATGTCCACCCTATCGAAGCACAACAATTTTAATGGCAATATTTTCCTGCCTGTGATTTGTATTTAGCAAGATTGACCATGACTGCAAGATGCCACTTTGGTCTATTTGTCAAGTCCCAATGTCCATCTCTCATGTCTCGCAATCACTTTTTCTACCTAATATCTTTCCAGTCCCATCTCGGGTTTATCCACGTTGGCCCCCTCTACTGTTTCCCAAAGGAGTAAATTCCAAACATATTGCCACTCTCGAGACGAAGTAATTTAGTCTAACCTAAAGTTCTGAGCTTGAGTCTATGGACGGGATTCAGTTTCTAATGGTAGCGCAACACTCTGGTTGCGTGAGGAACTCCCCCGACCAACATGACTCCGCCATAACATGAATTCTTTTCCATCTTCCTGGGTCTGGTCCATCCTCCATGCTGGTTGTGGTTACTGCTTCCTAGAGAGAGAATGTGCTGTCCTGACGAAGGAGATTTTGCTTGTCCTGCAATAAGACTGCAACGTCGGGATAGGTACACAGGCCTCAGTTGCAAGGGGGTAGATTCTGCTTCAAGACCCTTTTCTTCTTTGGGGACAAGTCAGGGCTCCTCCACCCTGCTCTCAGCTTGCCTGATCATCTTTGGGTTATGGGGGCGAAAGCCACATAAACGTGGGAGAATGCGCAAACTCCACACGGTCAGTGACCCAGAGCCAGGATCGAACCTGGGACCTCGGCGCGGTGAGGCAGCAATGCTAACCACTGCGCCACCGTGCTGCCCCACCCCTTGGCACTCTTAACTAACAAATGTCCATCAATCACAACCTTGGAAGAAATAAATCTCGAACATTCACAAACGTTTTGGGGAGTGTGTTCCAGATTTCCACCTCGCTTGGTGTGAAGAAGAGCTCCTGAATAGTCTAGCTCTAATTTTAAGATTATGCCCTCGTGTTCTCGACCAGAGGAAATCATTTCTCCCTATCCACCCGACTAAATCCTTTAATCATCTTAAATACCACACACTGAGAAATATTAATGTGAATACATATTCGAACTGTGGTATGTTATGATGCTGACAATATTCTGCAGCAATAAATTTATATTGTCCAAATCACCATGCCTCTTATTTTTAAAGGAAAATGACTAGCTTTTAACTACAGGGCGCAAACTGCAGCAGAAGGCTGAACGCAACAGCAGAGAACACCCCATGCGGAGGTCATCAGGAGCTTTTCTGGCAGAAGAGTTTGCAAGGTGTGAGGTCTTTGGAGGTTGCAGAAGTCTACAGAATGCATGGTGTGTAGCATATTTTCCAGGTATCCTATTCACACTGCATGTTCCATGACTGTGTCCGCACACAGTGCAGGATACAGCACGTAGTGGCAGTGTGGCACCCATTAGGGTGAGTGTGCTGACTTACTCATAACACACCATCTGCTCTCTTAAAATAGTGACGGAAAAGGCAGTCTCTCATCAACAGAACCAAAGGAGCCATCATTATCTCAGCTCCTACCATCAACATGCTTACTTTCACCAAGTGGAAGTATTGGATACTGATGCTGGAGGAGAATCGTAGGGCAAAGCACAGAGCACTGAATATATTGGCGGTTCAGGAGAAACCAGGTGGTGCAAGACGGTGTAGAAAGAGTTCCTTCTGATTTGCGAAACAGTGGAGATGATAGCCAGCCTGGTTTGAGGAGAATTTGATGCAGTAGCAGAAGTAGCCTGAGTACTGATTTGACTCCTGTTATACATGAGTGGAAGGTTGTCCCTGTTGGATGGAGGAGTCCAACACTCACGTGGTCTGCAATCTCCCATTTGAGTAATGTCGTGATTCAGTGGTTACCTGCCATTGAGCATGTGGCATATAGGGAATGCAGACCAAAAACAGTCAGACTATCTCTCGTGAATGGACCTGCTGCTGCTCTTGTAGCTTAAATCATTCATTGGTAACGGACAACATTGGGGGCATCCAGACTGACTGAACCTTTTTCAACACTTATATATGGGACTGTCTTGAGCTAGAAAGCATGATGCACGAATGCAGTATGCCACTACAATGCTACAGCCTTCCTCCGCGCATATTGTAAAGTATTACTCACCCCCAATTGGTTCAAGTCTGCAATGAAGTGCCCCTTTACCTGGCGTCAGTGACACAGCACTCACAAATTGAGGGAATAATATTCCCTTCCTACTTAGATTGCCAAAGGATTATTACTTGTACAAATGGCTAGATCGGGATCCGGATGATTTGAGGCTGCTAAAGTACACACTGTCGGGTAGGGATAGAAGAGGGGGGGTGCCAACCAAAGGTGGCAGCTGAAGCTCAGTGATAACTCTGAGTAGAACATGGGCCAAAGTCTCACTGCAGCGGCTTGAGCATATCATCTCGGCTCTCACTTCAGTGCAGCACAGAGGGAGCACTGCATTGTTGGTGGTGCTATTTGTTAGGATGAGGTATTAAAGTGAGGCCTTCTCTGTCCTCTCAGATTGGCTAATACGTCTCCTACTTCATTGGTTGTATAGGGACATACTAAGGTCATGGAGGTAACTATATAAATGCCGGTCTTCCTTCTCCTTTTCAGTCCATTGATCCCTTCAGTCTATTGATCTATATTTAGACAACTAAGAACAATCAGAATGAAAAAAATCCATCAGTGGGCGGCACGGTGGCTCAGTGGCTAGCGCTGCTGCCTCACGGCGCCGAGGACCCAGGTTTCATCCCGTTCCCAGGTCACTGTTTGCGTAGTGTTTTCACATTCTCCTCGCGTCTGCGTGGGACTCACCCCCACAACTCAAAGATGTGCTGCATAGGTGAATTGGCCACGCTAAATTGGCCCTTACTTGGAAAAGAGAATTGGGTACTCGAATTTTTTTTTTAAATCCATCAATGATTTCTCCCTTATTCCACCACTTTAATATACACGCTGCAGGATGGCACGGTGGTTAGCACTGCCGCCTCACTGTGCCAGGGACCTGGGTTCAATTCCTCGGGTGACTGTGTGAAGTTTGCACGTTCTCCCCATGTCCGCGTGGGTTCCCTCCGGGTGCTCCAGTTTCCTCCTACAGTCCAAAAATGCGCAGGTTAGGTAGATTGGCCATTGCCATGATCAATTGCCCCTTAGTGTCCAGAACGTTAGGTGGGGTTACGGGGATAGGGTGGGGGGGGGAGGGGGGAGTGTGCCTAGGTAAGATGTTCATTCCAAGGGTCAGTGCAGACTCGATGGGCCGAATTGCCTTCTTCTGCACTGTAGAGATTCTGCGATTTTTGTATGATGTATTTTGATAATCCAATCACCAAGTCTTTTCAAGGCCTCCAAACAATTCCATTACTTTCCTCTTTACGCAATGTTAGTCATGATATAGGGCGGGGGCCAGTCACAAAGAAAGTTGACCAGCAGAAGTAACAAAACAAAAGCAGTTTTCAGAAGATCTGTACCATTTGCAGTTGTTTGGCGAAGGTTACTTAAACTGGACACAAGCACGAGGTGCAACGTGTCTTTCCTGTCATCTCCCTTACCCCGAGTGCGTGTCAGCACAGCAACACAAAATATGTTTGAAAGATAGGCTACCCTTGCAGCAAATTCCACCCCTTACATTTTCACTCCTACAGTTGGTCTTTTGTACATTTCTTATTTTGCTGTGCGTGCCAATTTTTAAGTGCTTAAGGTAAAAAAAAAAATCAAATGTGCTTTTTTGTTTCTTCAAAAAGATTGTCTGATTCTTTCTTTCCTTCAGAAGTATTTGGGACTTGGGGAAGATAATTACAAATAATGCCTTAAGTATACTCTACTTGATGTTAATTTATTCAATAAACTAATTACTACCAAATGGTGAAAATCACATGTGGAAATCTCCCACGCTAACATTGGATCAACAAACCATCTGTTTCCACATCAGGATTGTTGAAGTGACAATTGTTTCAGTTTCTGCAGGTTATAAACCTCCGGTAGTTGTGTGACCAACCCCAATTTCAAAGTCCTTTTGCTCCAAGTCTAATGAATCCAGTCTCTCTTCTGTCTGGACCTCGACTCCGTAACTTCCCGTCAAACAAACACATATTTTTATTCATGGTTCAGCCAGCTTCCAACTTGCTGTGGCAGATCGACCCTGCTCAATAAAGGATTTCAATTTTTTTTTTTACACGTGGAAAATTCGACAGCACATTGCAAAATTCTTACAACGTTAAAATTTACTGCCTCCGGCAGCACTTTGACAGGCTCCCAAACAAATGCGTTTTTTTCAACAGGTTCCAAGGAGTCCTGCCAAGTGGGTGGGTGGGGGGTGGGGGTTGTGGGCGGTAGGGGTTGGGGGAATATCCCACTGACATACACAGCACAACCACAGGATGGAATGCTCAAATATGACAGGGACATTTCCATCTTGGATGAGGATACTGGCATTATTTGCTTACACTGCTCCATATTTGCATTCTGTATTGCTGGCTGATCATAGGGTAACGCTAATGCCCGTTCTGAAATAGCTCACAGCATAAGGTCATGTAGGAAAGAAGTGCACATGTATGTGGTGCCTTTATTGTATGTAATGTATGATTGATGTTGTGCGAGTGTGTGCATCTGTGGTATGTTGAATAGGTTGTGTATAAATGTGTGCTTATAGAGGTATATGTTCGTCGTTTTGATATGTAGCTGTTGCATGTTGTGTTTAAATGTCTTTGTGTATAAACATCTCTGTGCGTAGGGGGGAGGAGGTTGTTATGAACATGCATGCCCATATCGATGTCTAAGTTATGGGTTTAAACGTGTGTTTTTAAGCATATCTTCATGCACACACTTTTTATTCCCCTGGATTTCCTATTGTTCGCACTCTCCTGCGCCGGGGAACCTGCAGTGGGGGGTGATCGCCATTGGCAGGACCAGAAGTTCCCCCGACGGGAAGAGTCGGAAAATCCTGCCCATTGAAGCTCTACTGTAGCTGAATAAGCACAATTTCAGAGCTTGTAAAATATGTGTCCGTCTCAGACTGCCCTCAGTACACAGTTGGGTCTCACATAGGTCATTCACATTACACTGTACAAGTGTGAGCTCTACCAAAGTGATTCAGCCAACCTTCCTTTCGTAAACCATGAAGGGAGTCCACACTGAGTTGTAAAAAGAAATAAAGTTTTATTGCAATAAGTATTATTTACAGGGCAAGAAAGATCCCAGCCGGGTCTCTCCTTTCTGTCGGTACCCACACTGGCCGACTTTATACCGAAGTTTGTCTATACATGGTTTAGGGTTCCCCGCCCCCTTTAACAGGGGAGCTGGTATTCAGCAAGGCTCACGGGGAGTTTAATCATTGCCACCTCATCTCATGTCGGCACCTTGCCTCTTTGGGGTTCTGATCTGGCCCGCTCAAGCAACAGGTTCAGCTGGACAAGATCTTTTCGTTCAAAGAGGAATTTTACAAAGAATTGGTCACCTGGATCTAATGTGATCCACGTGCTTACGCATTACTAGACCCTAGACCAGTGTTCATCAAACTTTTTTTCCGGGGACCCATTTTTTCCAACTGGCCAACCTTCGCGACCCACGCCGGCCGACCTTCGCGACCCACGCCGGCCGACCTGAGCGACCCACCATTTTCTCTTACCTTGTTTGCTGCTGATAAAAATGGAGGAAATGGTTTGGGTCCCTTTGGCCCTCGTACACACTTCTCCAATGGAACCTGTTGGATGAAGGTGAAGCCTTCCGGTGTCGGAAAGCATGGAGTCTCCATCTGTCCAAAGTTCGGCATTTTTTCCTGTAAAATGTTATCAAATAAAACCCCACCGAACTTGTAAAAATTTTTTAAAAATGAATAAAATAAATGAATAAAATGAACCCCCACCCCGAACTTGTAAAAAAAAAATAAAAAGAATAAAATAAATGAAAAAAATAAAAACTAAATGAATAAAATAAATGAATAAGATGAATAAATAACCCCTGAACTTGTAAAACAAAAAGCTGCAACCGTTTAAAAAAATAGCGGCCGCACAGCGATGCGCGCCCGATCAAAGTCTTGCGCATGCGTGCCGATGATCGTGCTATGCACTGCAGCCGAATTTTTTAAATATGGGCGCCTGCAGCCGCCGTTATTAAAAGCCGGCTGCTGTGCGGGGATTTGCACGATCAGGAATGCTGTGAAGGACGGCTCCGCGACCCTCCCGACACCCGCCCGCGACCCACCCGCGGGTCACGCCCCCGAGTTTGAAGAACACTGCCCTAGACTAGTATTTGGTAGGAAGCCGGCCCGATCTGGCGGATTATGGTCCCGGAGATCTGCTGGGCGCCCTCCGCAAAAATTCGGACATACACTGTTTCACCCTTAACGAAGAGCATGTGCGGTTGACTTTGAACGCCTTTGCAGTTCTTGGTTATGGCACACTTTTATGTCAGTGAAGACCATGCTCAGGTAGGTCCGAATTCTCCGTCCCATCAGCATCTCAGCCGGGGCCAACCCAGTCATGGCGTGCGGGGTGGTCCTGTAACAAAACAGGAACCGGGCCAGCCTAGTGTCCATTGACCTCAAAGACTTTTCGTAATCCACGTTTGAATGTCTGCACAGCCCTCTCCGCTAGCCTATTCAAAGCCAGGTGGTACGGGGCAGTCCGAATGGGTTTTACCCTGCTGGCCATCAGAAACCCCGAGAACTCTTCGCTTGTAAAAGGTGTGCCGTTGTCCGTGACTAACATCTCGGGTATGCCATGGGTACAAAAGGCAAATGAAGCTTTTCGATCGTAGCCCTGGAGGTAGTCACCCCCATCTTGTGGACCTCCAGCCATTTCGAATAGGCATCAATTAGGAGGACGAACCCCTGAAACGACCCAGCAAAATCGGCATGCAACCACGCCCACAGCCGCCCAGGCCAGGTTGGAGGGGGCACAGCCAGCAGGAGTTTCTGGTGCTTCTGACAGACGGAACATTGTTGGGCTAATCATTCAATGTCAGCATCTAGGCCTAGCCACCAGACGTAGCTGCGTGCTAACATTTTCATTTTCAACACCACTGGGTGTCCGTTGTGGAGGTCCTGCAGGATTAAACTGTGGTCCTTTTCCAGGACAACAACACCTGTACTCCAAAGTAGGACACCATCCTCCACTAAATTCGGGCACCTTGGGTGAATAAGCCCATAATTCACCTGGAAACTGTTGATGGTGTCCACCATGTAACATGAGATGACGAACCTTGGGAAAGAACGGAGTCCGTTTGGGCCCACTCACTGATCCTAGATGCAGTGGCCATCAACAAATCCATGAAGTTTAGGGTGGCGACAATTTCATCCACCCTGGGACGAGATGGAGGGCTAGTCGGCAAGGGAACTGGCTCAACGCATCAGCGCGTGCAATTTGAGTGCCCGGCTTATGTTTGAAAGAGTATTCGCAAGTGGCCAATCAAAGGGCCCATTGCTGGATCCTTACGGAAGAGATAGACGGATGGCCCTGTCCTCCTTGAATAAACCAACCATGGGTTTGTGGTCGGTGATGAGGGTGAAATGCCGGCCATACACGTATTGGTGAAATTTCTTGACTATGAAAACCACCGCCAGGCCCTCTTTCTCTATCTGCGCATATTTTTGTGTTCGGCCACAGCCAACGGCCGAGAGGCGAAAGCAATCGGCTGCTCCCTGCCATCTGCCATACTGTGAGAGAGAACGGCCCCAATGCCATACGGCGACATGTTGCACGTGATGTTCAGAGGCTTGGCGGGATCATAGTGAGTCAATAACCCGGAAGATGAAAGCTGTTTCTTCACCTGTTTGAAAGCCGTTTCCTGAGGCCTGCGCCACATCCACTCTTACTCTTTCTCATAGTAGATGCGGGGAGAGCCAGATTCGGGATGAACTTGCCATAATAGTTCACTAATCCTAAAAATGATCAAAGCTCGTAGGGGCAGGGGCCTGCTGAATGACGTGCACATTCTCTGTGACCGGGTGTAAGACCCCGCAGTGAACCCAATAGTCCAAATACACCATTTCTTTAGTGTGAAAAACACACTTGATCCTTTGCAGGCGGGCGCCAACCTCCACAAAATGCTGGAGAACTTCCGCCAGGTTGTCCAGATGTTTCTGTTCGGTTGCTCCTGTCCCCAGCACGTTGTCTAAATATTCGGCTATACACGAATGCAGGATGTTCTCCATTACCGGCGGTGTACTCGTAAAGACGCGATGTGTGTTGATCATGACATAGCGATGGGAAGCCGAGTCCAATTCTTTCTTTTAATTTTTTATAAATTTAAAGTACCCAATTATTTTTTTTTTCCAATTAAGGGGCAATTTGGCATGACCAATCCACCTAACCTGCACATCTTTCGGGTTGTCGGGGTGAAACCCACGCAGACACAGGGAGAATATGCAAGCATGGACGGTGACCCAGGGCCGGATTCGAACCCGGGTCCTCAGCGCCGTAGTCCCAGTGCTACCCACTGCACCATTGTGCTGCCCTCCGCCGAGTCCAATGCGAGTTGCAAACATGCATGCCTCATATCAAGTTTAGTAAATGAAAGTCCACCTGCTAATTCAGCATAAAGGTCCTCAACGCGGGGCATCGGGTAGCGGTCCAAACACAAAGGCGTATTTACCATCAGTTTGCAATCCCCACATAACTGGACCATCCTGCCCAGCTTCAACACCAGAACCACCGATGCTGCCCAGTCTGCAAAGCGCACGGACCGAATGATCTCTAATTCTTCAAGCCGGCTGAGTTTGATCGCCAGCAATGCATAAGAGACTGGACGGGCCCTGAAATACCTCAGCTGCGCAGCTGCGTCAACATGTGTTTTGGCCTCAGCATCCTTAATCTTCCTCAATCCGGGCTGAAAGACTTCAGGATATTTTTCCAGTACTTCGCTCAGGCGCCCTCATTCCATTTGGAAAATATGTTTCCAATCAAGGTGCAGGCGGTTCAACCAGTTACGGCCCAGCAAACTAAGGCCATGCCCCTTGACGATAATTTGCGGGAGGTTCACTGACTGCTGTCCACAAATCACCGGGGGGGGGGGGGGGGGTGTCGATCGACGGGAGGGGGCGCGCCCTAAAGGCGTTCACTTCCATTCCCTGGATTTCCTGCACCCCTCGCTCAGCGCTTCCACTTGATAGGGAAATTTGCACAGCTTGCTGCAGGTTTAATGACGGTTCGACCAACAATTTGTTTTGAGTGGCTGCATATTGATGCCGCATACCAAACGATCCCGCAGCATTACTGCCATGTTCTTCGAATTCGGCCATCTTTTGTAATCTTGACAAAAACAGTGTGACGGACTCACCCAAGATCCTTTCCGTTGTATTAAAGCAATATCTCTGCACAATTACAGATGGTGTCGGGTTAGCATGTTGCCCCACTTGCATTACTAGTTGCTCAAAGGTATTAGTGTCAGACGCCGCAGGTTAGGTGAGGCTCCGTATCACACAGTGGGTATATTTTGTTAACAGATAGTTTTTTTTTTTTTAATTTAGATTACCCAATTATTTTTTCCAATTAAAGGGGCAATTTAGCGTGGCCAATCCACCTACTCTGCACATTTTTTTGGGTTGTGGGGGTGAAACCCACGCAGACACGGGGAGAATTTGCAAACTCCACATGGACAGTGACCCAGAGCCGGGATGGAATCTGGGACCCCAGCGCCGTGAGGCAGCTGTGATAACCACGAGGCCATCGTGGTGCCCTTGTTAACAGATAGTTAACAAAATGACTGTCTGCCGACCATTTTCCATGATACTATTGGCACCGAAAAAGTAGCGCATTCTTGCCTCTTATTGAATCCAGTCCTCTACATAGGTGTCAAACACATCTGTGGTGAAATTCTCCGGTATCGGCGCGATGTCCGCCGACTGGCGCCCAAAACGGTGCAAATCAGTCGGGCATCGCGCCGCCCCAAAGGTGCGGAATGCTCCGCATCTTGGGGGTCCGAGCCCCAACCTTAAGGGGCTAGGCCCGCGCCCGACGAATTTCCGCCCCGCCAGCTGGCAGAAAAGGCCTTTGGTGCCCCGCCAGCTGGCGCGGAAATGACATCTCCGGGCGGCGCATTCCCGGAAGCGTTAGCGGCCGCTGACTGCATTCCCGCGCATGCGCAGTGGAGGCAGTCTCTTCCGCCTCCGCCATGGTGGAGACCGTGGCGAAGGCGGAAGGGAAAGAGTGCCCCCATGGCACAGGCCCGCCCGCAGATCAGTGGGCCCTGATCGCGGGCCAGGCCACCGTGGGGGCAACCCCCGGGGCCAGATCGCCCCGCGCCCCCCCAGGACCCCGGAGCCCGCCCGCACCGCCTTGTCCCGCTGGTAAGGTAGGTGGTTTAATCTACGCCGGCGGGACAGGCATTTTAGCAGCAGGACTTCGGCCCAGCCGGGCCGGAGAATCGCGGGGGCGGGCCCGCCAACCGGCATGGCGCGATTCCCGCCCCCGCCGAATATCCGGTACGGGAGAAATCGGCAACCGGCGGGGGCGGGATTCACGTCAGCCCCCGGCCATTCTCCGACCCGGCGGGGGGTCGGAGAATCTCGTCCCTAATCTTCCAAAAAGCAACATGGTAAATGAAAAGAGTTGGACCTGTATCCAGTAGGGTTAGTGAGGTGGCTTAACTGACAAGAGTAGCAGCATTGAGAAAAAACCAGTTGAACGCTCGTTGCCGGTTTAGTAGATCATGAAGGGTGTCTACACTGAGTTGTGGAAAGAAATAAGGTATTATTACAATAGCTATTATTTACACAGCACGAAAGATCCCAGCCAGGTCTCCCTTCTATGGCCGACGTTATACAGACTTTAGCTATACATGGTTTAGGGTTCCCCATGCCCTTTAATAGGGGAGCTCATATTCAGCAAGGCTCACAGAGAGTTTAATTATTGCAACATTTTAAGTCCCATGAGGGTTATGACACTTCCCCATCTCCGTCTCACCATTCATTACTTTGGAGGTCTGTTCATCTGAGTGCGGAGTTTGGTGGTAACATTGTGCGGTTCATGGGACAACGCTCAATGGTTATTTTCTCAACCTTAAAAATACGATTTTGATCATTATTTGTCGAAGGTATTAACTACCAAATCAAAAGTGACAATTATACACTAGACATTTCATGATTCTTGTTAAAGATGCTTTGAACCAAAGTGCAATTTACTCAGTCACTCTCTGATGGAGAGCTGCCCCTGTTGGTACAGTTCAATGGGGAAGACAGTGAATGACTTGACTCCTGACAGCTAGAGCATAAAATTGGTCTCAGCCAATGGTGTAAAACTTACGCTAACCAGGGTAGCATGATGGTGCAGTGGTTAGCACTGCTGCCTCATGGCGCCGAGGTCCCAGATTCGATCCCAGCTCTGGGTCACTGTCCGTGAACCCAAAGATGTGCAGTGTAGGTGGATTGGCCACGCTCAATTGCCCCTTAATTGGAAAAAATGAATTGGGTACTCGAAATGTATATTAAAAAAATTTATGCTAACAAATCAGCCACTTGTTTTACATTCCACCCGAAGGTCTGTAAATCGGACAGGAAAGACAATTGGTCGTAATGCAAAATGGGTGACCAGGCTGTTGCCGCATATCTTGCGCTACCTATTGAAATGAATGAATTCAACACCCCATCCACCCTTGTCCCGCTCTCTTGGCATTTACAGACTATCACCCAGGATGGAATTACAGCCAGGACAAGGCCTGGCCTCTCAAATATACCTGTGCACAATTCAAACTAGGGTCAACAGATTGTGAAATCTCTTGGCTGATTTTCCTTTTAATCCCCTTACTCAACCCCAGGGAGACCGGGTTCAATGATGATAGCTGACTGTCTCTCTGATTTAGTCGCGCTAACTTAACACTGTTTGGGTTTTCACTCCCTGTACAGAGATTCCATCCATTGAGATAGCAGAAGCTTCTCTAACTACCTCATCTTCCAGATACCAAGCCTTAAGAACAAAGAACAAAGAAACGTACAGCACAGGAACAGGCCCTTCAGCCCTCCAAGTCTGCGCCGACCATGCTGCCCGTCTAAACTAAAATCTTCTACACTTCCGGAGTCCGTATCCCTCTATTCTCATCCTATTCATGTATTTGTCAAGATGCCCCTTAAATGTCACTATCGTCCCTGCTTCCACCCTAAGAGGGTGTTGGCGACCACTGATTTCCATTGCATTGGTCCATGACTATGCTTGGCAAAGTACTGCAGTGGTTTGCTGTTGCCTTGTGCAGTCTGGCTAACCAGGAAACTTTCCCACTCTTACTACCTGACACCAGAAGTATGGGGAATGTTTACAGGCCTATAATCAACCTGTTTGGCCCCATTATAATCGCACTCAGAGATTCTGGCCCAGAGTTAGGGACACTATCTTCTGCATCACAAGATCTCCGCACTAACTACAGTTGTGCATAGTTTACACTGACCGCCAAGAAGCATTGTGAACAGAAAGTTCATGAAATGTGGAAGATTCGTCAGATGCTTAAACGCATCCACTGTGTAGGCAGAACTGTGATGCAGTGGTGAGCACTGCTGCCTCACAGCGCTGAGGACCCTCACGGTGCCAAGGTCCGGGATTCGATCCCAGCCCCGGGTCACTCTCCGTGTGGAGTTTGCATATTCTCCCCGTGTCTGCGTGAGTCTCATCCCCCACAACGGAAAGGTGTGCAGGGGAGGTGGATTGGCCACGCTAAATTGCCCCTTAATTGCAAAAGAAAGAATTTAGGGGTTTATATATATTTTTTTTTAAACATTTCTTTGAATTCCTTTGCGAACCTCTAGATTGGTAATGGTGCGAGAGAATGCTTAAACAGCTTTATTTCTTTTCCCAATTAGTCCTGACATAAGACTGTCCCTCCCCCTCCCACTCCCCCATAAGCACCCCCAGTCTTCCTCCCCCTCCACAATGTAAAACACAAAACTATGCTTTCCCCCCAACCCCTGGGCACACACGTTAGGAAGAGTGTCAAGGGGTGCAGAGGAGATTTCCTGTAATGGTACCAGAGATGTACTATTTCAGTTATGTCGAGAAGCTGGGATTGTTGTCCTCAGAGAATAGGGAAGATTTGATAGAGATGTTCAAATTCTTTAAAGGGATTTCCTGGAGTGAAGGAGGAGAAATTGTTTCCACTGGCAGAACCAGACAATGCAGATTGAAGACAATTGGCAAAAGGGCTAGAAGTGGGATGAGGAGAAATGTTTTTTAGTCAGCAGGTTAATATGATCTGGAAGGCAATGCCTGAGTCTGGTGGAAACAGATGCAATGGTAACTTTCAAAGGGGAATTGGATGAATATTTGAAGGGAGATATAAATCCCTGGTGTGCCAAACAAGTTGGAACTTGAGAGAGAACAGGGGATGGGAGCAGTGGAGTCTCAAACAAAGGCTGGAATGGTAAGGAAATGCTTGTCGTTGTACAGCAGATCATTGGCGAGGTAAACTGCAACCCCATCGTATTCCATCTGGAAAGTGTGAGTAATTGAGTAATTTTTCCCCATTATTAGGCTACGTCCTCGCTCAAACTGAAATAAACAATGCTCCACATTTGCTTCAACAATCAAACCAGTCAGGCTGAAGCAGATTAAAGCCAAATTGATTACAAGCAAAATGGATGGAAGAGGGTGAGGATGTAATGATTGGCATCTAAAGTCAATGTAACCCACGGCTGCCTTAATGTCACGGATACGCTGCACAAACAAAATCTGCATCTGAAAAACAATAGTCGAGCGACCTGTACTGCTTGCTTCCTAAATAAATCAATAGCCTTGGTATGTGGCTTATTAACAGGACCAGAACTAAGCAGAGATTTCACGGGGAACTGGGCCTTCAATTGCCTTCCATTTCCAACTGCGGCAACAGTCAGTAATTACACTGTGTGATGCATTTTACATTGACACCGCATTAGTCTGTTGGGCTTTAAGCTGACATGCAAATTAACATGAGGCTAAACATTTCATCGAACCTTAATAGGGGAAGAATGTCACAGACAATTTTCCCACCCCCTCCCCTCCAAAGCTAATAAAATCGCAAAATTCCCAAGGTGAACGTTTCTATCTGCAGACTTTCCGAACTTTCGTATTGGGTAAAAATTCCGCTCCTATCTTTTCCATAATAGTTGTCACGATATGCAAACATGCAGCTAATGAACACATAGAATAGGACACAACCAATGAGCAGTCAGGACCCTCAGGGGTGGTATCTCACTATAAAAGGGATGAGGCACTCACACCCCGCCTCTTTCCACAGACCAACATCTTGCCCTTAGTGTTGGGTGGGGTTACTGGGTTATGGGGATAGGGTGGAGGTGTTGATCTTGGGTAGGGTGCTCTTTCCAAGAGCCGGTGCAAACTCGATGGGCTGAATGGCCTCCTTCTGCACTGTAAATTCTACGATAATCTATGATGATCTACAGAGTGAGACAGAGTGTATCCTCAGCATCACACCCCAGCATGTGGCTTAGAGCAAGGCTGGTTCACTTAGACTCAGTTAATACATTTAGATTAGCAGAGAGTCGAACTCATTGAGAACTGTGCTAATAGTTCAATAAAACACATTGAACTCACTTCAAAGTCTGGAGCATCTTTTACTCAAAACTGCATCAAGTAGCAGCTGGTGTTCTTTAAATTGCATAACACAACATGATACCAGGAGTCTGTTCAATCTAGTTAGTTCAACTCAGCAAGATCCGTGACGACCAGCGAATGTATACCGGCACAATGGAAAAGATTCAGGCTCCTCACCAGCTCAGGACCTCCGGCAATCTCAGTGCCAACTAGCGGACATTCAAGCAGCGATGCACGATCAATTGCACAAAGACGAGAGTTGAATACAACTGAGGCTTTATTGCTCTAAGATGTGTGGCCTCCCAAAGCAGCTGGCGAAATGGCTGCTGCATGGAGGACACACATATTTATACTCCGCCTACTGGGCACAGCCAGCAGGCAGGGACTACCGTCGTACCTGTAGTACAGGTCCTACAATACATCACCTAATATAGGTGCAACAGTGGTTTACCACATTCACTCCCTGTTAAAATTGAGTCCGGCGGGGGGGGGGGGGGGGGGGGGGTGGAGAATTATATACAACAACTGAATTTTCCATGCACAATTTTTGTGAGGAAAAAAATGTCTTTTAAAGTCCAGTGGACCAGTTATAGATTAAACCGGTCCGGGGCCTTGATGTGCTGCTGGGAGCGACGCAGTGGTGGCGGCGATGCCGATGCTGGTCTTCGGTGACTCCGGGAGCGTGCCAAAATCCTCTTCATCCTCGGGCGTGGGCAGGGGGAGGACAGATGGTCCTGGGGGGTTTGCTGCTGGGAGCGCTGGGGGAGGGGAGGGTGGCGCCGGGCCGCAGGGGTGTGTGTGTGGGGAACCTGCTGGTGCCAGGTCCCTGAGAAAGACAGTATCTTGGCAGTCGTCGGGGTACGCCACGTAGGCATACTGGGGGTTCGCATGGAGCAACTGCACCCTCTCCACCAACGGGTCCACCTTGTGGATTCGGACGTGCCTACGGAGGACGGGTCCTGGAGCTGCGAGCCAAGTCGGGAGCGACACCCCAGATGTGGACTTCCTGGGGAAGGCAAAGAGACGTTCATGGGGTGTGTTGTTAGTGGTGGTGCACAGTAGTGACCGAATGGTGTGTAGTGCATCAGGGAGGACCTCATGCCAGCGGGAGGCCGGGAGGTTCCTGGACCGTAGGGCCAGTTGGACAGCCCTCCACATACCGTCCCGTTCTCCCTCTCTAACTGTCCATTTCCCCGGGGGTTAAGCTTGTCGTCCTGCTGGAGGCGATACCCCTGCTGAGGAGGAACTGACATAGCTCATCACTCATGAATGAGGATCCCCTGTCACTGTGGATGTAGGCGGGGAAACTGAACAGAGCGAAGATTGTGTTGAGGGCTTCGATGACGGTGGCAGACATCATGTCGGGGCGGGGGATGGCGAAAGGGAATCTGTAGTACTCATCGACCACACTGAGAAAATACGCGTTACGTCGGTGGAGGGGAGGGGCCCTTTGGAATCCACGCTGAGGCAGTCAAAGGGGCGGGAGGTCTTCACCAGGTGCGCGCGGTCCGGCTGGTAGAAGTGTGGCTTGCACTCCGCACAGACCTGGCAGTCCCTGGTGATTGTCCGTACTTCCTCGACGGAGTAGGGCAGGTTGCGGGCCTTTATGAAATGGTACAACCGTGTGACTCCCGGGTGTCAAAGGCTGTCGTGCAGGGCCCGGAGTCGGTCTACTTGTGCGCTGGCACATGTACCTCGGGATAGGGTGTCTGGGGGCTCGTTGAGCTTGCCGGGGCAATACAAGATCTCGTAATTGTAGGTGGAAGCTCGATCCTCCACTTCAAGATCTTATCATTCTTGATCTTGCCCCGCTGTGTGTTATTGAACATGAAGGCTACCGACCGTTGGTCAGTGAGGAGAGTGAATCTCCTGCCGGCCAGGTAATGCCTCCAATGCCGCACAGCTTCAACGATGGCTTGGGCCTCTTTTTCGACAGATGGGTGCCGAGTTTCTGAGGCACGAAGGGTGCGGGAAAAGAATGCCATGGGTCTGCCTGCCTGCTTGAGGGTGGCAGCTAGGGCGACGTCTGATGCGTCGCTCTCCACTTGAAAGGGCAGCGTCTTTGTCTACTGCGTGCATCCCAGTCTTGGCGATATCGGCTCTGATACGGGCGAAGGTCTGTTGAGCCTCGGCCATCAGGGGAAAATGGGTGGACTGTATGAGTGGGCGGGCCTTGTCCGCATAGTTTGGGACCCACTGGGCGTAGTATGAAAAGAACCCCAGGCAGCGTTTGAGGGCCTTGGGGCAGTGGGGGAGGGGGAGCTCCATGAGGGGGCGCATGCGGTCGGGATCGGGCCCCAGAACTCCGTTCTGGACCACATATCCAAGGATGGCTAAGCGGTCTGTGCTGAACACGCACTTCTCCTTGTGTAGGTGAGGTTTAGGAGAGTGGCGGTGTGGTGAAATTTGGCAAGGTTGGCATCGTGCACCTGCTGATCATGACCGCAGATGGTGATGTTGTCTAGGTATGGAAAGGTGGCCCGCAAACAGTACCAGTCGACCATTCGGTCCATCTCCCTTTGGAAGACTGAGACCCCGTTGGTGACGCCGAAGGGAACCCTAAGGAAGTGATAGAGGCGACTGTCTGCCTCGAAGGCAGTGTATGGACGGTCCACTTTACAGATGGGGAGCTGGTGGTAGGCGGATTTGAGGTCTACCGTTGAGAAGACCGGTACTGTGCAATCTGATTGACCAAATCAGATATGCGTGGGAGAGGGTACACGTCGAGCTGCGTGTACCGGTTGATAGTCTGGCTGTAGTCCACGACCATTCTGTGTTTCTCCCCAGTTTTAACTACTACCACTTGGGCTCTCCAGGGGCTGTTGCTGGCCTCGATGATGCCTTCTCGAAGCAGCCGCTGGACCTCGGACCTGATGAAGGTCCTGTTCTGGGTGCTGTACCGTCTGCTCCTCGTGGCGACAGGTTTGCAATCCGGGGTTAGATTTGCGAAGAGGGAAGGTGGATCGACCTTTAGGGTCGCGAGGCCGCACACAGTAAGGGGTGGTAGGGGCCCGCCGAATTTCAGTGTTAGGCTCTGGAGGTTACACTGGAGTCCAGGCCGAGTAGTAGGGCAGCGCAGAGATTAGGGAGGACCGAGTTGATGTACGCCTCGAAACAAGCAAACCAGTGCTGAAAGTCCTTTTTGGCGTCACTTGATTGCGGATCCAGCTGCAAGCGATCCGGCTTGATACGGAGGTCCATCTTCTGAAAGTCTTGGAGCAATAAATTGATGCACGTTCAATTGCACAAAGACGAGAGTTGAATACAATTGAGGCTTTATTGCTCTAAGATGTGTGGCCTCCCACAGCAGCTGGCGAAATGGCTGCTGCACGGAGGACACACATATTTATACTCCACCTACTGGGCGGAGCCAGCAGGCAGGGACTACCATCGTACCTGTAGTACAGGTCCTACCATACATCATCTAATATAGGTGCAACAGTGGTTTACCACAAGCAGATGTTTCAGCTTTACGTCGAAACATCAGACCTCAATGGTGCATCTGATGCACGGAAGATAGCTCTTTTCCTCACCACAGCGGGTGATCACGCCTTGGAAATATTCAACTCCTTTCACTTCACCGAACACCAGGAGAAGACAAAGTTTCAGACCATCCTGGACAAGTTTGACAGCCACTGTGAGGTGGACACCAATGAAATCTTCGAGCGCGACATATTCAAGCAGTGATTGCAAGGAAAAGACGAATCCTTCACCTCATACTTAACTAACCTTAGACTGCTAGCGCAATCCTGCAACTTCGATGATATCACTGACTCCATGATCAGAGACCAAATCATTTTTGGAGTTCGCTTTGATCCTCTGAGAGAGCAGCTACTGAAGATCAAGCGTATGACCCTGCCAGTCGCTATTGAAACATGCACAGTGCATGAGCACGCTAAAAATCGCTATTCCCAGTACAAAACAGCAGGAAATGATAGACTAGCCTCCCACGAGGCGGCGAGTGTGCAGGCCATCTCCCGGATGCAGCGCCTCAACATGGACGAAAGTGGCCATTTCGCGCGCTCTTCCCAGGGCCTGGTGCATGCACGATGCAAACGGGATAACGAAGCGGCCGAAACCCACACTGCGCAGGTGCAGACGTCTGAGAACCGCACTGCGCATGTGCAACGACGCACAAAGCCGAAGTCATGACGTGTTCGAATTGTGGCACCCCCCATTTAAAGAAACACTGCCCTGCAAGAGGCAGATGCTGTTTAAACTGCGGGAAGGTAGGGCACTATGCAGCCCTGTGCAGATCTGCGCCACCAGTCAGGAGCCAGCGCTCCCAATTCTGACGACGGCGCATCCGGAGTGTGCAACAACGCCGACAGGATTTGATACCGGCAGTGCAACGGATCCAGATGATGAATGCCTGGACAACACTTACCGTGTGGGCATTATTACAAAGTGTGAATATGCCACACCAGACACATCGCAAGTCCAATCCATCCTAGCTGTGGATTCCGAGGACTAATGGCGAGCAGTGATGAAGGTCAACCACTGCCCCATCCAGTTCAAGCTGGACACAGATGCCTCCGCCAACCTCCATTCACAGGCAGACTTCAGACGCATTAAGAAGCCCACCACGGTCCTTCCAGCTGCCTGCAAGCTCCTGGATTACAATGGGGATGCCATCACGGCACTGGGATCCTGCCATCTGCACGTATCCAACCGACACACACAAGCATGGTTACGCTTTGAAATTGTTAAGCCGGACAGGGCATCCCTACTAGGTGCACACGCCTGCAAGCAGCTGAACCTCATTCAAAGTGTTTACACCATGACATCCTCCCATGTGGATCTTCAGGCCGGCATCGACGACATCCTCGCCCAGTATCCAGATGTGTTCAACGGGATGGGCACGCTGCCGTATCGATACAAGATTCTGCTACGACCTGATGCCAAGCCAATGGTCCATGCACCACGACGTGTCCCTGCTCCACTGAGAGAGCGCCTGAAGGCACAGCTCAAGGATCTTCAATAAAAAGGCATCATATCCAAGGTCACCGAACCGACTGACTGGGTCAGCTCGATGGTGTGCATAAAGAAGCCTTCGGGGGACCTGTGTATCTGCATTGTTCCCAAGGATCTCAATAAGAATATCATGCAGGAACACTACCCCATCCCGAAGCGAGAGGAACTCGCGAGTGAGATGGCACACACGCGCTTCTTCAACAAATTGGATGCATCACAGGGATTTTGGCAAATCCAGCTGGAAGAATCCAGCAGAAGGCTCTGGACCTTCAACACACCTTTTGGCAGATACTGCTACAATTGCATGCCATTTGGCATCATCTCGGCATCAGAGATATTCCATCTCATCATGGAGCAGATAATGGAAGGCATTGAAGAGGTTTGTGTATACGTGGACGACATCATCATATGGTCCACGACCCCTGAAGAACGTGTGTCCCGTCTCTAGAAGGTATTCCGCCGTGTACATGCCAACGGCCTAAAGTTAAATAGGTCCAAATGTTGTTTTGGCACATCGACGCCCAAGTTCCTAGGCGTCCAGATCTCACAGCATATTGTGCGCCTGGACACAGACAAAATCAAGGTCATCAAGACAATGAAGGTCCCTGAGGACAAAAAGGCGATGCTGCGCTTCTTGGGTATAGCCAATTTTCTGGGCACGTTCATTCCAAACATGGCCACACACACCACGGCCCTACGCAGCCTGGTGAAAAAGTCAACTGCCTTTGAGTGGAAGGCGGCACACCAGACAGAGTGGGTGGAGCTGAAAGCCAAGCTCACCACTGCACCAGCCCTGGCATCCTTCGACCCGGACCAGGAGACAAAGATATCCACAGATGCGAGTCAGGATGGCATCGGTGCGGTGTTGCTTCAATGAAATTACACATCATCCTGGGCACCAGTAGCCTAAAAGGGCGATGACGCCCACTGAAACCAGATATGAACAGATTGAGAAGGAGTGCTTGGGTCTTCTAACCGGCATGCTCAAATTTCATGATTATGTCTACAGCCTGCCGACATTCACTGTCGAAATGGATCATAGGCCTCTGATCCACATCATCCACAAGGACCTGAACGACATGACGCCTCAGATGCAGAGAATCCTGCTTAAACTTAGGAGGTATGACTTCAACTCGGTGTACACACCTAGCAAGGAGCTCATCATCGCTGATACATTGTCCCGCACCGTCACCTCGCCCAGTGAACCGCTGGAGATCATCCAGCACATCGAATCGCAGGTGCAGCTGTGTGTTAGCACTCTCCCGGCGACAGATGAGAAGGTAATTCTCATCCGCGACGAGACAGCCAAAGACCCTCTCTTGCAGTGCGTCATCCACAACCTCACCAATGGCTGGCAGAAAGGGCAGTGCCCTCAATTTTACAATGTTAAGGACGACCTGACGGTGATTGATGGTATCCTCCTCAAGCTGGACAGGATTGCCATTCCGCTCAGTCTCCAGAGCTTGGTGCTGCGCCAGATTCATGAGGGACACCTGGGCGTCGAGAAGTGCAGACGCAGAGCCCTGCAAACTGTCTACTGGCCCGGCATCAGCCAGGACATCACGAACATGGTCCTGAACTGTGCTACCTGTCAGCGGTTCCAGCCAGCGCAGAGCAAGGAGACGCTCCAACAGCATGACATAGTGATCTCTCCGTGGTCCAAGGTTGGCATCGACCTCTTTCATGCGAATGGTCGCGACTACGTATTGATCATCGACTATTTCTCGAATTAGTCTGAGGTGCTGAAGCTCCCGAACATCACCTCTCGGACCATCATCAAAGCCTGTAAGGAGACGTTCTCAAGGCATGTCATCCCAATCACCGTCATGAGCGACAAAGGCCCGTGCTTTAGCAGTCGAGAATGGTCCGCGTTTGCCAGGTCATACAATTTCCAGCATGTCACCTCCAGTCCGCACTATCCGCAGTCCAATGGAAAAGTCGAGAAAGGGGTGCACATTGTGAAACAGCTCATCTGCAAGGCCGCGGACTCTGCTTCCGACATACACTTTGCACTGCTCGCGTACAGGGCAACTCCATTGTCCACTGGCATGTCGCCGGCTCAACTCCTGATGAACAGGGACCTGCGGACGATGCTTCCAGCCATACACCTGCCCAACCTGATCACCTCCCGGTGCTGCAGCAGATGCAGCAGCTCAGAGACCATCAAAAGCAGGGCTATGATGCCTATGCCACCGATCTGGCCGTGCTATCCCCGGCAGACACTGTCAGGATCATGATACCGGATGGTGGGTGGTCGGCCCCGGCTGTCGTTGTTCGACAGGCCGCGCCCCGCTCTTATGTTGTACGTATGGCTGATGGCTCCATCGTGCAAAGGAATCAACGGGCAGTGCGCAAAGTTGCCTGTCCGCAACCACTTTCTCCTCCATTTCCATATGTTGAATTGCCACCTCCTGATACCTCGCACCACAAGGCCACCAATCAGGCTTCCATCCCGCCTGTCAAGGCGCCGTCGTCCCCTCCGCCACCTCTCCGGCGGTCGACCAGAATCAGACGAAAGCCTCCGGGACTGGACTTGTGAACATTTGCTTTGTTTGCTCTGTTCTGTTGTCCTCCGTCAGTCACGTTAGACAAACTCATTCACATGTAAATATATTCACATACACCAACAAAACATTTTTAAAAAGGGAGATGTCATGATATGCAAACATGCAGCTAATGAACACATAGAATAGGACACGCCCAATGAGCAGTCAGGATACTCAGGGGTGGTATCTCACTATAAAAGGGATGAGGCACTCACACCCCACCTCTTTCCACAGACCAACATCTACAGAGTGAGACAGGGTATTTCCTCAGCATCACACCCCAGCACGTGGCTTAGAGCAAGGCTGGTTCAGTTAGACTGAGTTACTACATTTAGATTAGCAGAGAGTCGAACTCATTGAGAACTGTGCTAATAGTTCAATAAAACACATTGAACTCACTTCAAAGTCTGGAGCATCTTTTACTCAAAACTGCATCAACTGGCAGCTTGTGTTATTCCAAATTACATAACACAACAACAGTATCCCACAATCACACGGACAACTGTTGAGCCCATCATTTATGTGCTGGGTCTTTGAGCAATTTCCAAATAGTCTCACTCTCCTGCTACTTACTGGGCGGGGGGGGGAGGGGGTGGGAGTGGGGGGGGGGGGGGGGGTGGAGGTGGGCGGGTGTGTGCCTTGAAATGTTTCCTTTTCATGTATGCATCCAACTCCCATTTGAATTTTCCCATTGAATCTGTTCCCGCCAACCTTTCTGGCAAGGCATTCTTGATCGTAGCAACTTCCTGTGTAAAAGCAAATTCTCCATTCACCACCTCGCCCATCTGGTTCCTTTGCAAATATCTTAGGCTGGATTCTCCACAGACCCGTGCAGAATCCACTTTCATGCCGTAATCGGGCCCAGCGCCGGTCTGATGATTCTCCGGGCCCCGAAAATCGGTGTGACCGTGGGGTACAGCGCGCGGCCGGGGGCCCATTGCTGGTGGCCCGCCCGCCAATCCTCCACGCCCGACTGGTCGGGTTCCCGACGGTGTGGAACTAACCTGGTGCCGCCCTGGTTGGAGGCGGGGGGGGGGGTTGGAGGCCAGGAGGGGTCTTATAGGTGGCCAGGGATTAGATATGCGGGATTAGTTGCTCGGGCCCGCAGCCGATCGGGGGGGGGGGTTTCATTTCTCGGTGTGGCTCCAAGGTCTGAGTCCGCCACGGTGCGGCCGCTGGATCTCGGCGCAGCCACCGTCGTGCGCATGCGCGGACTCTGAACCGGAAGTGCGGGGGCCCGTATCTGCAGCTGAAACTGCGAGATTTACTCCAGGTCCCTGCTAGCCCCCTGCAGGGCATTGAATTAGCCCAACCTTTTAATAGGAATTTCGGGAGTAAAACCGGCGTGGAGACATAGTTTCATTTTGGGAGAATCCAGCCCCGTGAATCTGTGTCCTCTAGTCACTGATCCACCTGCCAGTTTCTCACGATCTACACAAATCAAAACTATTCTTAATTTGGAACACCTCCGTTAATTCTCTCCTTTAAACTTCCCTGCTCCGAGGAGAACAATCCCAGCTTCGCTAGTCTCTCCAAGTCTATGAGGCGAGATGTTTGTCGTCCTGCTGTTGAGCTTTCATGAACGGGGAGGTGGGGGCAAATTGTGAAAACATTTTTTACAAGTCCTCTGGCAGCTCCGTATTTGTGTCACTGTAATACCCTGGTGGGATTCTCCGTCGGCCGAAGCCGGAATCGAGAAATGCGATTGGGCGAAGAATCATTTTGACTCCAAAATTGTGGCGGGCGTGGGTTTCAGGCCAAATCGCAATTCTCTGGTGTCTCGATAGCGGCGTCAATGCTTTCCACTCCACACGGACAGTAAATGCGTCGGCATATCATTAGTAGACCTGACCCAATATTCACTGGGGCCTCCGCGATGCTCCGTCTCCACTGGGGCGAATTCCCAACGGCGAGGTTCACTTGTGCTTTTAAAAATCGTGAAACAGGCACCGTGGCTGCTGAGGGATTGGGTACAGAAAGTGTCCAACATCACCATAGTTTGCTGACAGTTGTGCCGTTGGCCGGGTAGCTTCCGCCAGGGCGGGGGCTGGTAGCGGGGGTTGGCCAGGGAGTGGGCTGTTGTTTTTGGGATGGACGAGCACATAATACCATTGCCGCAGGCTGCAAGGCAGACATGCAGCTGTGCATGCTGCTGACTGCCCACTGTGAACTTAGGGCCATAGGTCATATGGGTGTCCCTCCCAGGTCACACCCCTAGGTGCCCTCTGGCCCCAGCCGACCCATCAGCGGGGTGGGCGCGCTCCAGCGCAACCAGTGCCATCTTGTTGGCTGGGATGGTATATGTAGGGAGTGAAGTGTGTTTTTGCGGCTTATTGTGTTGTTATAATAACAAAAAACACCTCAATAAAATATTCATTTTACGAAAAATTTGTGTGAATTCAACTTGAATTTGGGCCTTTAGATATCCAGCAACAACAACTTTAACATGATGAATGCTGCTTCACAGAAGTGCTCTCAGATAATTATCCGAAAGCCATATTTTACCTCAGAAAAAGACAATTCCCCAGGCGGGATTCTCCCGCAACTGGCCGGATGGCCCGACGCCGGCGGCAAGAGCGGCGCGAACCACTCCGGCGTCGGGCAGACCGGAAGTTGCAGAATCCTCCGCACTTCCAGGGGCTAGGCCGGCGCCGGAGGGGTTGGCGCTGCGCCAACCAGCGGCGAAGGGCCGGCGCGAGTTGGCGCATGCGCAAAACCGCCGGTGTGGTTTCCGCACATGTGCAGGGGGGTTTGTCTCTGCACCTTCCATGGCGGAGCCCGACAGAGGCCGGTGCAGAAGGAAAGAGTGGCCCCATGGCATAGGCCCGCCCGCAGATCGGTGGGCCCCAATCACAGGCCAGGCCACCGTGGCCCCCCCCCCCCCGGCCGGATTCCCTCGCCCCCCCCCCCCCCCCCGAGGACAAACCTAGCCGTCCTCCAAGCCAGGTCCCGCCGTGATGGACCATGTCCATTTCATGCCGGCGGGTCTGGCCAGGAAACAACAGTTGCTCAGCCCATTGGGGCCCGGAGAATTGCCAGGGGGGCCGCTGCCAACGGTCCCCGACCGGTACGGCGTAAACCCCGTCCCCGCCCGAACACTGGCACCGGAGAATACGGCAGCCGGCGTTGGAGCGGCGGGGCAGGATTCGCGCCTGCAGAACTACAGAAGGTTTCGCTGCTTGGTCCTGTCCTTAGCGTACTTTCTGAATGGGATAGCTGAGCAGCGATTCATACATTTTAAAATAAATTTAGAGTACCCAATTCTTTTTTTTCCACTTAAAGGGCAATTTAGGGTGGCCAATTGACCTACCCTGCACATCTTTTTGGGTTGTAGGGATGAGACCCATGCAGACATGGAGAGAATGTGCAAACACTACACAGACAGTGTCCTGGGCTTGCATCGGACCCGGGTCCTCGGTGCCGTGAGACAGCAGTGCTAACCACTGCACCAATGTGCTGCCCCTCACCATGATTAATATTGATGGACCTTCCCCCTTCACATACTGAAGGAAACAGAGCCAATTGTAACACCTTCCTCTGCCATGTTAGCTGACACCAGCTGTGCCAGTAGCACAGTGGTGAGCACAGTTGCTTCACAGCTCCAGGGTCCCAGGGTCGATTCCCTGCTTGGGTCACTGTCTGTGCGGAATTTGCACTTTCTCCCCATGTCTGCATGGGTTTTCTCCGGGTGCTCCAGTTTCCTCCCACAGTCCAAAGTTGCGCAGGTTAGGTGGATTGACCATGCTAAATTGCCCTTGGTGTCCAAAAAGGTTGGGTGGGATTATTGGATTACGGGGTTAGGGTGGAGGTGTGGGCTTAGGAGGGTTCTCTTTCCAAGGGCCAATGCAGACTCGATAGGCCGAATGGCATTGTAAATTCTATGATTCTATGATAAATCAGAAATGTAAAAGCTTTATGGATTGTTTCTAAATTCAGTAGTTCCTTTACTCAGGGATATATGTTTTTCCTCAGGTTTGGATATTTATTTCCAACTACTCCTTCTTCCTCTAAAAGCAAGGTCTCATGCTGAGGTGAGGCTGCATAATTTGTCCCAAAAACTATTCTTTTGGAATGGGGAAGTGAGGTCAAGTCGAGGCTCGGGTGGGCAGTGAGGTAGGAGATGATCATGATTGCCAAAACGCTCCATCATTGTTAGCACACAGATAATGGGCTCCCGAGCAAGGCAGGGGAACACCTGGCCAGGAGGCAGACCCTGGCCAGGAGGCAACAGCTTTAGGAATAGGGGAGACAATAAATACCAACAAGGACAAAACAAAATGTAAGCTGTACTGGGGCTGAATCTTTTCTCACTGAACGTCCCACAAGTGGGGGTAGTGGGGGACGGGGGGGGGGGGGGGGGGGGGACACACACGCATGATGGGGATGTCACTGGATAGTGATGAGGGATGAGAACCCTGGCAGGTTTTCCTCCTCCTTAAGACAAGCACCAACTGTAGTGGTCCTCCCATTCTTTCTGGCCAAGGCCACAGTCTAGGGAATTGACCTTGGAGCATCCCTGGCTGATAATGTCAGCCGTGGCCCTGTGGGTAGTGCTCTCGTCTTGGAGGTGAGGAGGTTGTGGGTTCATGCCCCACTCCAATGGTTGACACTTCTGTGCTGGACCAAGGGAGCTGCACTGTTGGAGGGGTTGCCTTTCACTCAGAATGGCATTGGCGGCAGCATGGCCAATGAGGGTGTGAGGAGAAAATGAAACTAAAGATGTTATGGTGCAAAGAATCTGGTTTAAATTCGACAAAATCACAACCTACTTTTCTCTAACTTTTTGTGTTTTGTTAATTGGCAGACTTACATATGTTAGTGTTTAGTCCCCATGCTACTTGAAGTAAATTGCGGCCTGGAGCAGCTCAAGCAACCATTGTACCCATCAATAACTCCATTCACTAAACCTCCTGATCCTTGGAGCATCAGGTATAGGAAAATAAATTACAGAAGCCGGTTTGTATTCAGAAGCTCCAAGCTTGAACCAGCCGCATCCAGCATACCAATCAGGTTGCCCGATATAAGTGAGCTTGTTTTCCCCCAGACCAACTAGACTAAGGGTGTTATGCCAATGGGGTGATTCATTGTGGAGGGGGTCAGTTGGATAAGCTCAGATAAGACACTGTAAAATATAAACATGTGCAATACAATATTGCGTCTGCTTTGAGTGCCTTTGCTCCTGTCTGCGTTTCAGATGAATTAAAGTGGGACCCTGTGCACATTGATTTAAATACATAGTCCAATGCGTTGATTTAAATATGATAAATAAAGTCTTACTGGCAATGAATTTGAGATAGCCAATTGCCTGCTCTACACTTGGATGTGTTCTCTTTGTTTGTTAACAATTACTTTCAGCACTCATTTTGTGAGCTGTTATCGCCATTGAGTGTTCACATTCCGAATGACTCCCCGATGACGCCTCAGTATCACTTTTCTGGTTTTAGCTAACATTTTGTTATAAATATATTTCAATTTTTGATTTTTAAACAGGCAACTAGAGACGGCTGCAAAAGAAACTTGTGTTCAATTAATTAGCCAGTAGCAGCAAAGGCTCTTTCCTGATTCTATGACTATCAAATCTTTCGTATGTGGGCCTTCATTCAATGAAGCCTTTTCTATTTTGTTTTATAAATTTAGAGCACCCAATTCATTTTTTTCCACTTAAGGGGCAATTCAGTGTGGCCAATCCATCTCCCCTGCCCACGTTTGGGTTGTGGGGCTGAAAACCCACGCAAACACGGGGAGAATGTGCAAACTCCGCACAGACAATGACCCAGAGCCGGGATCGAACTTGGGACCTCGACACAGTGAGGCAGCAGTGCTAACCACTGCACCATCGTGCTGCCCTGCCTGTGGCCTTTTCTACGGGTCTGGATTCAATGGGGTTAGTTGGCTACCTGCTGTGGAGGTAATTTATTGTTCTCGTCCTCTTGCTGGCTAGGCCAATACCTAATCTTTCGACAAGTTATCCAAAAATCTATCTAATGTCGGTTTACTCTGGTTAAAATGTCTGTAGATACTGAGCCGGTTCAACGGTGTTGTTGAGTGCTGGAATAATTAATGACAAAAAGCATCTTGTACCTCGCTTCTCGGCCTTTTGGCTAAGATCAAGTGTATTTTCTGTTTAGGGCAGCGCAGTAGTACAAGTGGATAGCGCTGTGGGTCCCAGGTTCGATTCCACGCTGGCTCACTGTCTGTGCGGAGTCTGCACGTTCTCTCCCATGTCTGCGTGGGTTTCCTCCGGGTACTCTGGTTTCCTCCCACAATCCAAAGACGTGCAGGTTAGGTGGATTGGCCATGCTAAATTGCCCTGAGTGACCAAAAAAGGTTAGGAGGGGTTATTGGGTTAAGGAGATAGGGTGGAAGTGAGGGCTTGAATCGGTGCAGACTCGATGGGCCGAATGGCCTCCTTCTGCTCTGTATGTTCTGTGTTCTATGTTGTATTTACATAGCACCTATAGCATAGTAAAATGTCCCAAGGTTTTCACAGGAGAGTTATATTTTTTAAAAAATTGACACCAAGCCATAAAAGGAAATATTGGGGAAAACGTTGGCCACAAGTCCCGAAAGACATGCTGTGAGGTAATTTGGACATTCTGAATTCTCCCTCTGTGTACCTGAACAGGTGCCGGAATGTGACGACTAGGAGCTTTTCACAGTAACTTCATTGCAGTGTTAATGTAAGCCGACTTGTGACAATAAAGATTATTATTGCTATTAAAGAGGTGGGGTTAAAGAGGATGAGAGAGGGGTACGGAGGGTAGAGGGAGGTATGGAGGATAGAGGGAGGTACGGAGGGTGAGAGGGGTATGGAGAGTGAGAGGTGGAGGCAGGATATTCCAAAACTGAGGAACTGGGTAGCTGAAGGCACAACCAACAACGGTGGAGGGATTCAAATCTAGAATGCTCAAGAGACCAAAATCAGAGGGGGCGGGGCAGATATCTCAGAGGGATTTGCTACTGGTGGAGATGATAGGGGAAAAGAGGGGTGAGGTTGTGGAAAATTTTGAAAAGAGAATTTTAGGCGTCGCATCACTGGGAGTCAACGTAGGTCAGTAAGCACAAGGGTGATAGGTGAACAGAACTTGATATGAGTTAGAAATTGCTTCTGGGAGACCACCAGTTTACAGTGGTAGGATAGCCGGGGTGGGATGTTCCAACAGTCAAATCTCGAGGTAACAAAGGCATGGGTGAGGGTTTCTGCAGCAGGTGAGCTAAGGCGGGTGTGGAGTTGGGCAGTGTTGCAGAGATGGAAATAAATGGTTTTAGTGACGACATGGATGTGTAGTTGGAAGCTCAGCTCAGGGTCAAGATCGCAAACAGCCCAGCTCTGTCTCCGACAGTTGCCAAGGGGAGGGATGGACTCAGTGACTGGGAAACAGAATTTGAGGTGGGGACTGAAGACAACAGGCCAAATTCTCATTCCAAAAGCAGTTGTTTAAGTTGGGAGATTTGTGGGCTTGACACATCCTCCTCCGGAAAGTGCAGCCGGCAGTATGATTTTCACTCCAGGGAGTGGGGTGCGGGATAGAGTTGGGCCCACCGTCCCCAAAAGCTAGGGACTGCCGAGTGCCGAGGCAGGATATTGGGTTGTTTAAAAAGCCTGCCATGGCGACACGGTGGTTAGCACTGCTGCCTCACAGCACCAAGGACCTGGGTTCAATTCCAGCCTTGAGTAACTGTCTGTGTGGAGATTGTACATTCTCCCCATGTCTGCGTGGGGTTCCTCCAGGTGCCCCAGTTTCCTCCCACAATCCAAAGATCTGCAGGTTAGGCGGATTGGCCTCACTAAATTGCCCCTTAGAGTCCAAAAATTAAAAAAGCCTGGCCCACCAGGTTCTCTGGAACATTTGTTAAATGTTAGGTCCTCCAGCCCTCACCCCTTATACCCACTTAGCCACCCCACTCCCCCTCCCCCCCACTTCAACTCCCAAGCTCCACCATACCAACGCAAATTCCCCCCAAATCCCCCATGGTCCCTCATATCCTTTATGCTTCCTTAATTCTGATTCAGGCCAACCATACCTCCCACTCACCACCCTTTACCATTACAACCTCCATGCTAGCTCACCCAGTGTCAATTCAAGAGTTGAGATTAAATAAAATAAAGATCTAAAAATATATTACAGCTTTCACTATATTAAAAAAATCCCATTCATGACAGCTCAAAGCCTCTCAAGTACTTAATCCTGCATCAAAACAAACAGACTTGTATTCATAGCACCACATCAAAGACAGCTAATCCTTCAATAACCTCTTTCAGCTGTCAATAAAACTGTGAATTTACAATACTATACTGGAATATTTGTAGTTTATCGAAAGCAGCCAACCATTAATAATGATATAAAAGCAACAAATGACTACAAACAGCTATCTGCTAGAACAGATCTTTTTCAACTCATTGACATAGGCAGGCTGCATACCCAAATTATTAAAGAGCTGGGGTTTTAAATAACTTCACAAGTTTCTTCAACTCTCACTGGCACAAGCAAAGTGATTTTTATATTTTTAGGGTGGGGATTTAAATAACATGATAGCTTGACTTCTCTACAAATCCTATGCATCCTTCATGAGCACTTGCTTCTCCTCCACAAAATGACCCACATTGTGGATTAAGGCCCTTGCTACAGTGAAAATGGGATCTGTTTGAACTCAGCACTGAGTTCAAATGGCCTTGCTGAGTTCAGGGGCTAAATTGTCCGGTATCGGCACGATGTCCGCCGGCTGGCGCCCAAAACGGCGCAAATCAGTCGGGCATCGCGCCGCCCCAAAGGTGCGGAATGCTCCGCATCTTGGGGGGCCGAGCCCCAACCTTAAGGGGCTAGGCCCGCGCCGGACTAATTTCCGCCCCGCCAGCTGGCGGAAAAGGCCTTTGGTGCCCCGCCAGCTGGCGCGGAATTGACATCTCCGGGCGGCGCATGCGCGGGAGCGTTAGCAGCCGCTCACGGCATCCCCGCGCATGCGCTGTGGAGGGAGTCTCTTCCGCCTCCGCCATGGTGGAGACCGTGGCGAAGGCGGAAGGAAAAGAGTGCCCCCACAGCACAGGCCCGCCCGCGGTTCGGTGAGCCCCGATCGCGGGCCAGACCACCGTGGGGGCACCCCCCGGGGCCAGATCGCCCCGCACCCCCCCAGGACCACAGAGCCCGCCCGCGCCGCCTTGTCCCGCCGGTAAGGTAGGTGGTTTAATCTACGCCGGCGGGACAGGCATTCTAGCAGCGGGACTTCGGCCCATCCGGGCCGGAGAATCGCGGGGGGGGCGCCAACCGGCGCGGCGTGATTCCCGCCCCCGCCGAATATCCGGTGCGGGAGAATTCGGCAACCGGCGGGGGCGGGATTCACGCCAGCCCCCGGCGATTCTCCGACCCGGCGGGGGGTCGGAGAATCTCGCCCCAGGTTTCCCTCATTTGTAAGCCACACCTCACCTTCTTTCGGCGAAAATGGGACTTGTTGTAAATAGAGTGGGACTTCTGAATCCAGGTCCTGCCGCCATTATTAAAGGTGTGTACAGCAGGGTGGCTCAGTGGTTAGCACTGCAGCCTCACGGCACCGAGGTCCAAGGTTCGATCCCGGCTCTGGGTCACTGTCCGTGTGGGGTTTGCTCATTCTCCCCGTGTTTGCGTGGGTTTCACCCACACAACCCAAAGATGTGCAGGGTAGGTGCATTGGCCACACTAAATTGCCCCTTAATTGGAAAAAATGAATTGGGTACTCTAAATTTATGGGGGGAAAAAATTATTAAACGTGTGTGGAGTCTCTACAACTCCATGGAAATCCAATAAATTTGGTCCTCCCAATATTGAATTCAAACACAATTCTGTTCATCTGGCACTGGATGTTCATAAAATCAAGGAATCCTAGAATATCTACAGTGCAGAAGGAGGCCATTCGGTCCATCAGGTCTGCACCCACCCTCTGAAAGAGCACCCCACCCAGCCCTACTACCCCACGCTATCCCCATAACCTTGTAGCTCCAAATAACCGGTTCAACAAACAGTTTTCCAATTTAGAGACAATGGGGGAATTAAGAGAAAAATAAAGATACACACCTTCAGTAAAATGGAAAAAAAACTACTTTCTTTCTATTTTAATCTCCTTAGTGGAACTCTGGAAATCACTTCCTCAAAAAACTGTTGAGATCGGACGTCAAGTGAAAATTTGAATACTGAGATTTTTGCCATGTTAGAGTACAAAAGCAAGGTAGGTGAATGAAGTTAAGATACAGATAAGCCACGATTTAACTGAATGGTGTCACAGGCTCAAGGGGCTGAAAGACCTATTCTTGTTCCCATGGTCCAAACGTTTTTATAGCAGATGTATCTTCAGGACATCGCAAAGGGCACTGCAACCAAGGAATTACCTTTGAAGTGTAGTTACTGTTGTTTTGAACAAATGACAGTCAATCTGTTATTTCTGATGCCTGCTTGAAGGGGATGAATGTTGGTCAGGACACTGGAGGGCTCAGTGCTCCTGATCAAACCATGGGATTGTCTATGCCTTCCTTAGCAGACAAAAAAGGACCTAGAAAAATGGGCATCTCCAACAGTGTAGTACTGCCTCGGTACTGCACCAAAGTGGCAGCCTGGATTATTAGTCCATATCCTGCAGTGGGGTTTAAACAGCAACCTTCAGAATGCAGAGTTAAGAGTGTGACCAACTATCGCTTCTCGGGCTTTTGGCTAAGATGAGCGTGAGGTCAGGTGTAATGCCTGGATCTGGTATGTCTCTCTTGTGGGGACCATGAATTGGATTCAATTTCAATTTGCATTGGTTTTTGGAGCAGGCAAGGAGCTGGATTAGGGATTTGCCCCTGTCCACACTCTGAGTTCTGGCTTTGTAACTCTGATAAAGTAATAAAAAATGAGTGTTACCAACTGAGTCAAGCTGACACACAGCTAGAGGAGAACTTGTACATGAAGCCTTTTGTTATTAATACTCCACAGTGTAGTTGCAACTCCATTGTTCATGAACACAATCAGTGTTAAGCAGCGTTCCAATAGAAGCATGTTCATCTCAACAATTCCCTGTTCACTATTAATATTGTATATAGAATTATATTGTTCTTGAGCCATCTTCTATTTAGAAAGAAAACCTGCAGAAATGCACTTCAGCCACAAAAGAAAGGAAGTTATATGAGACAAGGTGCCCTTACTGAATAAAAGTTAACTGAGATTGAACAAAAGGGTTTTTTTTTAAGAGGAATAGGTCTGAACAGGAATTCAGCTCTGCAGAAAAGACTGAGGAATGGAGCCCAGTATGAAGAGGAGAGTTGCACTTTATTAGGTTCCTCTTAAGTGCAGTACATTGCACTGATCCAAAGCCACTCTATTGTTGTCAGACAAACTAAAAAGGAATAATGATAGGGAATGAAAGGAAAAATTTAAGCTACCTTAAGCTACCTTTGCCACCTTGTGCCCATCCATGAATACAGTGCCTCATGCATTTTCATACTGTAAGTCGTTCAGTCTTGAGTAGGCCTTCATCGATAAATCCGACTGGCCATCTTAATTAAAGCTCTAAGAGAGAGCCCAGTCACTACCCATCACCATTTCAGACCCACTCTCCTTAATAAACTCATAAGCCCTCCCTAGAGTACACTAATAAAAGAGAGTTTGAAGCAACAACAGCAGATCTTGAGGTTCTGGTTCCCTGGCCTCAGGTGGTAAAGATGACTTTGAGTAAGCTCTCCAAAAAGATGCTAGTCGAAAGCGTGTCTGTTGTGCTTGTTCTTGTTATTAAAAATAGACATGAATACACACTAGAACAACTCCCCTATTCCCCCCCACCACCCTCCAACCAGGATCTCTTTAATTATAGTGAATCCTCGAGGCAAAGCTCTTCCGCAACAGTATGGAGGAACCATAATATGAGGTGGAGGGGTGGGTTTGTTGATTAAATTTAATATGCACAGTCATGACAAGGTTCTTATGTATGAAATTACTGAGCATCCAATACCTGTTACCATTGATAAAGCCCTGTACATTCAGTTAATTTGACCTTTGCTCAGAAGTACAGTCGAGGTGGCCATCTCACAAAATCAGGATCAGGAGCCCCAGAATTTGCGGCCTATAAGCAATTGGACTGAGTGAAGCCTATCATTCAGTGTCCTCTGTAATCTCCTGTGCAGCAATGATACTGCTAAAGCATTAGCACACTCGGAAGCCCTAAAAGCATGAGGAACATTAGCAACAAAGTTAGCTGAATGGTACAGGAGTAAATAATGCAACGGTAACACTCCCTCCAGTTTCATTTAACAATCTGTTTCCTCCTACATCAAGACACAAGACAAGAGTAATGTGATTCTTCAACTACATTGCTCTGTTTTGTCCAACTGCACAATCTGGTTTAAGGTATCAAAAGATAAATTCCACAATGTCATTTATGAATGAGACTCTCTACAAGGGAGAGATCAGTTCTGGTATACGATGAGATATGATGAACAAGATTCTCTACGAGGGAGAGATGAGTTCTGGTGTATGATGGTGTCGCCGAACAATTCTGACAAACCCAAATTTCATTCTATTCTGAACAAATCGATGGAGGTTTGAAATGTAGGTTTTGGAGGTGAGTGAAAGGTGAGACAGGCTTTATATGTTTCCAAGAGTGCAGCTGACTCCAATTCTACTTTAACTTGAATCGTACTGGTTTAGTGATTCATCCACCTCGTCCTGTTACGAAGACAAAAAGATAAGATATTGGGCAGTATTTCCCCCCGCCCCATCCCCCCACACACCCCACCCTGGTGGTGTTTTCTCGCAGCTGAGGAGGCTTTTCATTGGCGACCGGCAGGACCTTCCGGTTTCCGCTGATGTCTAAGGCATTTTGCGTGGCTTGCCTGTCCTGCCGCTGGGGTTCCCGCTACGGCGGTGGTGGGAGGCAGTGGGGGGGGGGGGGGGGGGGGGGGTCGCCATCGGTGGGACAGGAAGATCCCACCAGTGGGAAGGGCAGGAACCTGGCCCCCATTGTTTAAGCAACAGGAAACATAAAGGACTGAAGCATCAGATCAACCCTTCATGATCTCGGTGTTCCTCTAATCCTGGCCTCTTGCGTTTCACTAATGTTCATCACCCCACCACTGCAAATAAATCTAAGATCCGCAATTCCTCGCCTAAATCTTTTGCCCCCCCCCCCCCCCCCCCCCCCCCCCCCCCCTCCAACCCCGTCCTCCACACTCTCTTCCTTTAAGATATTTCTTAAAACCTACCTCTTTCACCTGTCTGGGATGTTTTGCAATATTAAAAGCGCAGGATAAATAGAGCTGCTGTTGTTATATGCAATCAGAAATATAGTGTAGGGGTGCAGAGCAACGTCATCTAACATTAACTGAGCAACTCTAGAGTTTTACTGAGATAGCCACAGACTGCAAGATTCAGGAAAAGCTGCAACCAACATTTTTGGACCATTTACGTATTGTATTTTTATTTGACCAGTGATTTATTTTCTGCATTTCATTTCATGGACAACTCAAGCTGCAGGACCAGCATTCAGTAATCTGAAAGGTTCTCGATTCAGAATCAGAGGTTATCAACCCCACCAGCCTCTGCTTCTATGTTCTGGCTGAATGTCAGTCATTAGTGTCAAACCAGGGCTTCAGTGTTTTGATGTGCCAAATCCAGGCCATATATTGTTGTTTTGACCATTGCTCGTACTTTCATGGAATCACATTGATGAGATGAAAAAGCACATGTTGTCTGCTTATTACAAATTTTGCAAAATGAATATTAAAACCGTTGCAAAGAAAAATTCACTTGAGTTTAATTAAGTGTCAAATAAGCTGTCTCGTGTAATTTGTGTTTCAGTTTTCTTCCGCAACTTATACCTCTCTTTGCCGTCTTTTTGCACATCTTAATTCAATTAAAATGTTGAAAACTTTAGGACAGTTTACAATTTGTAAAGGATGTTGCTGATGATACTCATTCTTCAGGTACTAGTAGCCAGTGAGCTATCTATATCTATGCTCCTGTATGCTTTGCTTTGACAACTTAAAAAGGAACGGGTGAGAAGGATAGAATCAAAAGAATACAAGGAGGCCATTCAGCCCCTCAAGCCTGAGTCACCATTCGATTAGATTATTGTCATCAGTACTTTCAATGCATCTGAATTTTCAGAACCTAGTGGGGGCAAGGATGGAGGCAGATGAGGCATTAAAATACCGGCATTGGTGTGCAGGTTTCCTGACATCTTTCCCTGCGCGGCCATTTTTGCACAGGCAGATTCAGGTCCACATTGGCTCTCCACGATGTGGGTAGCTGATTAAACTCAATCGGAGCCTGGTTAACTGCACATAAAGGAAGCAACCTGATTGACCCTCCAGCATCAAGAGCCTGCCTGCTGCCCGTACCGGAAAAGAGGATCCGTCTCCAATGCCAATTAAGGTGAGGCCTCCATCAAATCCTCAAAGACTGACTGTTTTCCTCCCAGTTTGGAACACAGAAACAATCCCGAAAATCATGATCCATGTTCCTTATGGCACTTACCTTTTTTTTAAAATGCATTTAGAGTACCCCATTATTTTTTCTCCAATGAAGCAGCAATTTAGCATGGCCAATCCACCTAATCTATTCATCTTTGGGTTGTGGGGGTGAAACCCACACTGACATGGGGAGAATGTGTAAACTCCACACGGACAGTGACCCAGTGCCGGGATTTGAACCCGGGCCCTCTGCGCCGCAGTCCCAGTGCTAACCACTGCACCACATGCCGCCCCTTACAGCACTTACCTAACCAAATTTTATTGATCTCAGTCTTGTAAACTCCAGTTGTGTCCCAGCATGGACAGCCTTTGGGGAGAAGATGAGACTTCCTTTGTGCAAAAGGTATCTTCCTGATTTCAGTCACAAATAGCTTGGCTCCAATTTTAAGATTATGCTCTCTGGTCCGGGTTTCCACCAACAGACAAGAGAGCTAATCTGTATCTACCCCACTAAATTCCTTGCTAGAATTTGAAACATCTCAATTGGATCACCATTCGATCTTCTAAACTCAAGATGTTTACACATAAAGTACAATCAATGCTCAAAGAATAGTTGCAAACCAATCTATCAGATTACTCATAGCTCAATTAAACACCATGATGGGCAGCACGGTGGCGCAGTGGTTAGCATTGCTGCCTCACAGCACCGAGGTTCCAGGTTCGATTCGGCCCATCTACTCTGCACTGACCCTTTGAAACAGCATCCTACCAAGGCCCACACCCCTCACCCTATGCCCGTAACCTCACCTAACCTTTTGGGCACTAAGAAGCAATTTAGCATGGCCAAGCCATCTGACCTGCACATCTTTGAACTGTGGGAGGAAACCAGAGCACCCGGAGGAAACCCATGCAGACAACATGCAAACTCCACACAGTCGCCCAAGGTCAGAATCAAACCCGGGTCACTGGCGCTGTAAGGCAACCACTGTGCCACCCGTGCCGCCCAACTTCCTGTAGTTATTAGGTGAGAGATTTTATTTTAAGATCTGCTGGGCTTTAAGTGATGTCCTGCTTTCTGTCAACAGAACATTCTCCTTTCCGTAGTAATCTTTAAAAAGAGATTTTAAAAATGTATTTTGGCATTAATGGGAGTGCTCTTAAATATTAAGAACAATTTGGGCAGCATGGTGGTGCAGTGGTTAGCACTGCTGCCTCATGGCACCGAGGACCTGGGTTCAATCCCAGCCCCGGGTCACTGTCCATGTGGAGTTGGCACATTCTCCCCGTGTCTGCGTGGATCTCACCCCCACAACCCAAAAAGATGTGCAGGGTAGGTGGCTTGCCCATGCTAAATTGCCCCTGAATTGGAAAAAAATAATTGAGGACTCTAAAATTATTTTTTAAAGTATTAAGAATAATTCCCTCCATTGGATCCATTTTTGATCCTAAGTTAGTCAGTTCTGTCAGCCCGACAGTGTATAATTGAACAGGCTTGGTGGTGAATGAAGAGATAAATGAGCTCCAACCAGTGGAAAAATGAGTTCAGCGCTCTTACTCTTCCCCAAACTACCAGGATGCACAGCACCCATGGATGCTTGGCACCTACTTTGCCACTTTGACTTAGGGCCTATGCATTAGCTTTCAACTTATTAATTCTTCCCGAAAAGCAAATGAAGGAAAAGAGCCAAGATGTACCACTTCAGTGTGATTTAACTATGCCTTAATTAAATTTTCATCACAACCTGCCATTCGATTTAATGGCCTTTGAAGAAACAAAAGAACAATGACTGGGGGGATAAAGGATTTTCTGCTATATACATCAATGTAAGCTTTGCTCGCTCTCACTTGAGAAGCTTGCTGCCTTTTGTTTGTACATTTAACAGCAAAGATAATGTGCAGATTCTGTATCTATTCTAATGTATAACTGCAGCCTTCACTAATGCAGCCTCAAGAGCATGCTCGCCCCGCACTACAGACGCAATATCATTCAGCGTTTGCATGTTCTTCTCAATGTGGAGTGACACGCTGAAAACATTAACAGTTATTTGTGTAATCATTTGTGGCAAACTCGCACAAAACACAAATACACTGTGAAGGGCATTTAACAATCAATTCACTGAGGAGTGAGAGAGAAACAAAAAAAAGAGCAGAATAAAATCTCCAACACTGTAATAACACAACAGAATGTGTAACAAATATGCAAAATACAAGGCCTGGAAAACATGCGATACAATGGAGCTGAGGAGCGATTTTATCAGTATTATGAGGTGGTAATTTTACCACAGAGCTGCTCAACCCATTAGTGAGATTAGGACCAACTGCCTAGCTCAAAGCTGCTGAAATAAAAACTACATACACTAAGGCTCTTTTAAAACACCACACAACCCATTCACACATTCTGGATGGATCTGTGCTGTCTTTCCAAGGTGCTGTATTTAGACCGAGGTTCACTGATGCTCTGTTTAATTTGCTCTCTCCAGTCCTCGATGCTTCTTCAACTATATGTTCCACCAGTTCTGGCCTCTTGGTGTGTCCTTCTTTCATTTTTGCCCCCACCACTGGTGGCTGTGCCTCCTTCTCCTATACAGGCTCTAAGTACCTGGAATTTCCCCACTAAAGATCTCCACCTCTCTCTCATCTTTTAAGACATTCCTCAAAACCTGTTCCTTCAACCAAGCTTTTTGGTCACTTGCCTGAATGTTTCCTTCTTTGGTCTGGTCTTTTAAAAAAATTTGTTTCAATAAGTTTAGAGTACCCAATTCTTTTTTCCAATTAAGGGGCAAATTAGCGCGGCCAATCCACCTACCCTCCATATGTTTGGGTTGTGGGGGTGAGACCCATGCAGAGATGGGGAGAATTTGCAAACTTAACACGGACAGTGACCCAGGGTCCAGATTGAACCCCGGTCCTCAGCGCCGTGAGGCAACAGTGCTGACCACTGCGCCACCATGCCGCCCTTTAACTTCCATTTTATAGAACTGACAAAGGTTTCTTCACTGAAATTAGCTCAATGAGAGCTTAATATTAGAATTAGAAAGAGAGAACTTGCATTTTTCTTTCGTGCCTTTCACAACCTCAGGACTTTCTCAAAACACTTTACGGTCAATGATGTATCGCTGCTTTAATGTAGGATAGCTCTTGTGCTAAAAAATGTTTCTCGATATTCTTTCATCCTCCCTGGAAGGGCCACATTTTGACATTGCAGAGTTTCCAATTCGGATACTATAGTAAACCGCAGCATCCCTGGGCTCGGGACGGGGAAAATTCTGCCCTATCAGTCCAGGGACTTCAGTTATGTAGAGAACCTTTCACCTTAGAGAAGAGAAGATGAAGGGGGGGATATACAGAAGGCATTCAAAAATGCTGAGGTGTTTTGAAATTGCAAATAGGTTGAAGCTATTTCCAAAAGCAGGAAAGTCGATAATCAAATGAGACAGCCTTAACCCAAGAGGCAACATAAGAACAAAGAACAAAGAAAAGTACAGCACAGGAACAGGCCATTCGGCCCTCCAAGCCTGCGGCGGCCATGCTGCCCGTCTAAACTAAAATCTTCTGCACTTCCGGGCTTCATATCCCTCTGTTCCCATCCTATTCATGTATTTAAACATGTGGAAACATTGTTTTTTATACAGTGAGTTGTGATCTGGAAGAATGGTGAAAGCAGATTCAGTTGGTAACTTTCAAAACTTTTTAAAAAAATAAATTTAAAGTACCCAATTCATTTTTATTTCCAACTAAAGGGCAATTTAGCGTGGCCAATCCACCTACCTTGCACATCTTCGGGTTGTGGGGGTAAGACCCAAGCAGACATGGGGAGAGTGTGCAAACTCCACATGGACAGTGACCCGGGACCGGGATCGAACTCGGGTCCTCGGCGCCGTGAGGTAGCAATGCTAACCACTGTGTCACCGTGCCACCCTTAATCTGGAAGCAACTTAAAGGTGAAATTGCAGGGTTATAGGTTAGGGGCAGGACAGTGGGACTGATTTAGCTAGCTCTCTCAAAGCTATCACAGGCGCAGCCACAATGGTCAAAATGGCCTCGTTATGGCTATCATTCTAAGATTCTTGGGGACCCTAAAAGAATTTGCAGACATTGGGTGATCAGGTTTGATAAGTGGCATACAAACATAAGACCATGAGACGTAGGAGCAGAAGTAGGCCATTCGGCCCATCGAGTCTGCTCTGCTATTCAATGAGATCATGACTAATCCAATATAATCCTCAACTCCACTTTCCTGCCTTATCCCCATAACCCTTGGTTCCCCTAATGATGAGACCCTGTCAAATGGTGCCAAGCTTCACTGACACACAGGAAGAATTACCACCCAAGTGGGATAAGCTCTCATGGAGCTGATTTCAAGGAAAAAAAACCCTTGTTGGTTCTTTAAAATGGAAGTTAAAGAACAGTTTTTAAGTAACTTTAATGGTCTCATGTTCTCCATTATTTGTTTGATGGCTTTTAAAAAAATAAAGCGCAGACTTCATTTTGCAATAACTGAAAAATCATCCAGCATAAGAACCGGCACAGATTGGATAGAAAAACAAAGAGTATGAAGATAGCCTAAACTGTCCAGTGGAGACTGATGGGATTAGGTCAAATGTGGGTTGTACTCCCTCCCAATATTACCCTCCACTTCTGATCTTAGACAACCGGCACAGACAGACAGGGCTGAATGGCCTCCTTCTGTGCTATAACCATTCTATGGTTCCATTGTCTTGGATCAAGTGGGCTTTGACCTGATAACACCAGTTTCTGGTTGGGTGTTTAATTTGAATTCGCTACCAAAGTAATAAACAGGTTGGAGCTGGCATGGTTAACTCGCTCAATAACTTGTTCGTGACAATAATTATCGCACATTGCGCACTTTCCATCTGCGTAATCAGAGCAATAAATATGCTAATCCATTCACCCAGTCTGCCCAAGTCAGACCGGATAACTTTCAACTGCTCCAACCTTTGCAACAGGCTTCAAGTTTAATCATTGTAAATTGGCGTTCAACCTGTGAAAGTCACCTTCAGGAATCAAGAATTAGGTACATTTTGCACAAATCAATGCATCAACGTCTGCTTTCAAAGTATCGTCATGTACTCTTGACTCAATTCAATTTTTGGTTGAGTTCTGTGGAGTTCGTTTGGCCAGTTTTCAAATACAGGCAAATCAGAGTTCACAAAGTTGATTCCAGTTGTTAGAGACTCACATGTTAATAAGTTCACTTCTCAGAGACTGTTTGACAAAACCAAGGATTAGCTGTTGCATTTGCAGATGCTATGTGATCTTTCTCTTGATACCTTATGAACTAATAACAGTACACTGCCGCGAGCTAATAAGCTTATTCCCTTGTTATGTTCCGGCTCCTTCCAAAAGCAGCTAATAGCACCCCGCTGCCCCACAACACCCCTTGAAACAATATACTTAGTCCCTTTTTGCTTACCCTCAGGTTCGCTCTTGATGAGCTCCTCCATTTTCTTCTGTTTCAGTGTGTCCACAACGTCAGCCAGGCTGCCTTTGCGCCTCTCCGGGGTGCCCAGTGCTGTGCCAGACCCTGACTCACTGCTCTGTCGAGTCCCTTCTTCAGTCTTCAGAGGTGAGGTAGATGAGTTGTGTGTAGAGAACAGAGAGGCTGCTTTATTGCCGTCATGATCCTAGTTGAAATATCAGGCGTGGGCGGGAGGGGGGAGGGGGGAGGGGAGGGGGGGAGGGGGGGAGGGGAGGGGGGGGGGGGAGAAAACAGAAACATTTGCATTATCATAGGGAAGCATGATCCGGACGCTTGATGAATTGCCAGAGTTAGTTTCACTGGTACTCTAATCAATAATCTTCCTTTGTTAATTGTTGTTAATCCGTACCTAATCTCGTGCCATTATCACTTCTTTGCCATTAAAAGTCAAATTACTCTGTGGGCTGATCAATACCCACCAAGCAATGTTGAGAGAAATACAAGTTCTTCAGCGAATCAAACTAAAATCACGGCAAACTAGATCTTTTACTCTCCACTGTCCTGGATGTGTGCTGTTCCAACAACGCCCAACACAACACCATGCAGGACAAAGCAGTTAACTTGATCAACAGCCCAGTTACTAGCATAAAATCCCATTGCCTCCAACATTAATGCAGTGTGGCCGTGGTGTGTACTTTCTATAGAATCCCTACAGTGTACAAAGAGGCCATTTGGCCCGCCGGGTCTGCATTACAAGACTCACTACAGAAAGTCACCAAGGCATCTTTGGTAGCTATCCCCGAAAATCATGCTCTGCACCACCTGGAAAGACAAAGGGAGCTGGTGCATACGTTCCCCAAGTCACGTATCATCCCAACTTGGATACATACTACCGTTCATTTATTAGTGCCCGGCCAAAATCCTAGAACTCCTTGCCTAACACCTTCTCAAGGGCAACTAAAGATGGGCAATAAATGCTCGCCATGCAGAAATGCTCATATCTCAAAAATAAATATAAAAATAATAAAAGGACTGCAGCACTGAAAGGGGGAATATACGCCCACTTGCATGTGTCAACTTAAATATCTCTTGATGTACAAACAGGAATAGTGCAGGTGGAACAGTCCTCTCCAAGTACTGTTATTTTTATAAGACAATTGAAAACATATTACAGTCAAGTATTCTTTCAGCAGAGGTACTCTTGCCAGCTCCTTGGCACAATCAGGTCAAACATGACACCCAAAATGTAATGATACCGATCACCACCCCCCCCCAACTCACCCCGCCCATGGCTCTCCTAGCGGAGTGGGGTGACTTCAATGGGAAATCCCATTGACAGCGGGGGGAGAAGAGAATCCCACCCGCAGCAAACGGCGCGCTGCCTCCCGCCATCGGGAAACACCTAGCTGGGAGGTAATTGAGAATAATTGAGGGGAAGCTAGTTGAGCACGTGAGGGAGAGAGGATGAGAACAATATGACGGTAGTGCTTGATAAAGAGGAATGTGAGGAGGTTTAGGTGGAGAATAAAAACCTGAGCAGACCTACTCGGCTGAATGTTCTGTTTCTGTGCTGGACGTCCTATGCAATTGTCTGTAACCTGCCAAATGGTTGGCTGGCAATGGGGTTGCACCTTGGTCATCTGACCTTTGGGGTACAGGACGTGGCTCATTTCCAGCCTAGAGTAAATCTGACCGGTGTCTCCATCCCCCTACATCGGAGGAGGAGTTTTTGTTCCAATTGGATATGAGTCCATTGTACATAAGTATCTTAACTCTGCATTAATTGGCATTAAATTAGTAACCTGACTGAATGAACTCTGATTTAGAGTTCAGCAACTCCATAGTCAAACAGCTTAAATTAGGGAATTAGTGTCAGAGTCAGGAAGATTCAAGCCTCCAGTGAAAGAAATGCCACCAGAAATGAAGAAATATGTCAGGTCGAATCAAATGTGTCTGGTATGAGATCTCGGGTAAGAGCCTTGAGGGCCTTGTTGAGATGCATATTTTTTTCCTTTTTCCACTTGAGGGTTTTTAAAAAAAGAGACTGGAAACTTAATGGGCGGGATTCTCCGTTTCTGAGACTAAGGGCTGGATTCTCAGATTGTGAGGCTATGTCCGCAGGATCCGTCTGGTCTTACAACCAAAAAGTCACCGGCACCCCCACACCGATCCTCCGCTGGGTGGGGAGGGGCTCATGGCTTTACCTGAGGATACGGCCACAGAATGGCTGGGACCATGGCCGTGCAGGCACTCGGTGGCGACCTGCAGAAGCCGCGTCGTACAGCATGGCGCCGGCCACGCCCGGATTCGGCCTGCTAAACACTGCCCCCATACCTGGCTCATCACCCCCTGGCCACCCCCAACCAGCCCCGCAGCCCCGCCGAAGCCCCCCTGCCAGTGGAATGACTCCCCCACCGACTGTGGCGATGCTGGACATAGTCTGCAGCCGCCACATGAGGTCCCCGAAAGTTGTGAGGACATGTGTCCCACACCGACGGGAACTCGGCCCCTCGGAGACGGAGAATCGCGGAGGCCCTGAAGAATACCGGGTTGAGTCCGCTCATGATATGCAAACGGTGTCTACTGTACATGCGGAGTGAAACGCATTGACATAGTTTTCAAGGTAACGGAGTATCGTGATCTGGCATCAAATCGGCGCCTACCGTGATTTTGGCATTGGAAGCTATTCTCCGCCCAATCGCATTTCCCGATTTCGGTGCCGGCTAACGGAGAGTCCCGCCCAATTTTCCTCCTGTGTCAGTCTTGGCACTCTTTCTTTTTTATAAATTTAGATTCATTTTTTCCAATTAAGGGCCAATTTAGCATGGCCAATCCACCTACCCTGCACATCTTTGGGTTGTGGGGGCGAAACCCACGCAAGCACGGGGAGAATGTGTAAACTCCACACGGACAGTGACTCAGAGCCGGGATCGAACCTCGGACCTTCGTGCCTTGAGGCAGCAATGCTAAGCACTGCGCTACCGTGCTGCCCTCAGTCCTGGCACTCTTATTTTAAAAATAAATTTAGAGTACGCAATTATTTTTCTCAATTAAGGGGCAATTTAGCGTGGCCAATCCACCTAACTTACACATCTTTGGGTTGTGGGGGTGAAACCCACGCAGACAAGGGGAGAATGTGCAAACTCCACACGGACAGTGACCCAGGGTCGGGATTCGAACCCGGTCCTCAGCGCCGTTGGCAGCAATGCTAACCACTGAGCCACCGTGCTGCCCTCAGTCCTGGCACTCTTGCCTCGAAATCACAAGGTTCTGAGTTCGAGTTCTACTTGAGCACAGAAATTAGGGCTGACATTGCAGTCCCGTACTGAGGGAGAACTGCACTTCCGGAGGTGCTGTCTTTGGGTTAGATGTTAAATCGAGCCCCATCTGGCTGTAAGTCACCCCGTGGTGAGTAGCACAGTGGTTAGCACTGTTGCTTCACAGCACCAGGGACCCGGGTTCGATTTCCGGCTTGGGTCACTGTCTGTGCGGAGTCTGCATGTTCTGTGTGGGTTTCCTCCGGGTACTCTGATGTCCTCCCACAAGTCCCGAAAGATGTGCTTGTTAGGTGAATTGGACATTCTGAACTCTCCCTCAGTGTACCCGAACAGGTGCCGGAGTATGGTGACTAGGGGCTTTTCACAGTAACCTCATTACAGTGTTAATGTAAGCCTACTTGTGACAATAATAAAGATTATTATTATTTCCATCAATCAAAATATCAAAAACGTTGACCGTTATCACATTGCAGCTTGTGGGATCTTGCTGAGTGAAAATTAGTTTCCTACATTACAACAGTGACTACCCTCAAAATATACTGGCTATAAAGCGCTTTATTGGTCATGAAAAGTGCGATATCAATCCAAATCATTATTTTTCTTACAGCGACTGGTAACAACAACTTACAGCGAACCTTTCTGGCTTGTGCCAGCTTGGTTCGAATTCCCTGCCCAATTGCCCATGCCAGTAGCTGAGCTGCAAGTCCAGTTCTGAGTGCCTGTGTGACATTGTCAGATGACCACAATTTTCAGTGAGGAAAGCTGGGGTCGCATTTCTTAGAAGGAGAAGGTGGTTGAACCCTTCACAAACTGCCAGTGCCCTGTCCAGCCTGGGTGACTTGAGGGGGTGGGGTTTTGGGTTGGGGGGGTGGGATGGGAGTGGACAATCCGAAACTCCAGCATCCAACCACTGCTCCATCAAAAGACAAGGAACTGTGCGGTCCCTTTAAAGTGAAAAATCGTTCAAATCCTAAAGCCCGCTATAAATTATAAAAGGGAATATTTGCGTAGCATTAATGTTTTATAGCCTATCCAATAAAAAAGGCAATTCCTAGCAAATCCTCAGGAACACAAAGAAAAAAAAGCGTAACTATCAAAACACATTATTTTTAATAGCCTACATAATAAAGCTGTTCCATTTAGTAATTAGGTGCCAAAAAGTGACTTGGAGGCTAAAGGGGGATTAGGCCCTTTACTAATTTCATATTATGGCTATAAATGTGAATTGCCTTATCCCAGGTCTTTCAAGAATAACTTATTTGTCTGCATTTCTTTATAATTATACTAAATTTCCTATTCTGTTTCTATTTCTTCTGCGTTCCAATTAATTTCCACTTACTCTGTCCTGAATAGCCTCCTGCAACTAGTCTAATGCAACAGACGTCCCTGAATATATTTGCTTTTATCTTTTTTTGTTTAATGTATGAGTTTAATATGTAATGGAAATTGTTGCTTCTTTCTCCTGTGCTACATTTGTATGAAAGGGAGAATATGTATAGATCCAACGAGAATTTTTTATGTCTCTTGTTACACATTTGAAACAAATGACCTCTAAGTCTCACAGAGTGCTTTGTTTTGTTCTTGTTTAGGAGGGCAGGTGAGGGGGTTATAAGACTGCCCTGCCTCCCCCCGACCTCACTCCTCTTCTCTCTCCCCCCCCCCCCCCCCCCCAAGACTGGTCTGCAATGTTCAGCGTGAGCTCATCGCACTGAATTGAATGGCAGACTAAACTCCTCGGCACACAGCGAGAAGCTCAGGCAGGTAGTTATAATGAAGATGAAAGAGGCCGCTGTTCATATAGCTGGTGGCATTCAACGTTAATTTAATTAATGAAGAAAAGATCTGTAAGTAGTGTCAAATTGTTAAAATGATGGGCCTAATTTCCAGAAGTGCTTCAATAGAGAAATCTCACAGCGAGCACATCTCCCATTTTCAGTGCAAATCCTGCTGAGAAAAGTTGCAAGGGTGCTATTTTTGGGCTTTCTTGTGCCAGAATAGCAACAAATAAGAATTGTGGGCGGGGGTGGGTGCAGGCTGGTGGAAAAGGGGAGAAATCCAAGGCAGGTGCCTCTTTTGCCAAGTCTTAAAGCAGGGTGACTATCTGGCCGTCTGTCTCAGATTGGGGAGGGGATGTTGCGCAGCTGAATAAGTCAATGCTTGCCTATGCTTTGCCAGCAAAAACTCAAGACACAGGCTGGCATCAAAACCCTCTCTCCAAAATGACATGGCTGGAATTCCCCGGCCGTTGGGATTCTCTGTTCCATCTGCAGTGCACCCCCGTCCGCAGGTTCCCCAAGGTCGTGAGGTGGCTTCAATGGGAAATCCCATTGACAAGCGGCAGGAGTAAAGAATTCCACCACTAGCAAACGGTGCGCCGCCAAGAAATACACGGTTGGATGACCGGGGAATCCAGCCCCAGTTGACCTCCTGAGGTGCGTCAACAGCGTGGATGTACAAAGGATGTTTCCCCTTGCGGGAGAATCTATAACTGGGGGTCACTGTTAAAAATAACGGGTCGCCCATCTGAAACGGAAATTAGGTGAATTTCTTTCTCTCAGAGGGCCGTGGGGCTTTGGCACTCTCTTCCTGAAAAAACTGCGGAAGCAGAATCTTTGAATATTTTTAAAGCAGAGGTGGACAGATTCTTGGTGAGCAAGGTGGGGGGGGTGGGGGGGGGGGGGGGTGATAGGTTATCGGGGGTAGGTGGGATGCAGATTTGAGATTAGATCAGCCTTGATCTTACTGAATGCCGGTGCAGTCTCGAGAGGCCGAATGGCTTACTCCTGCGCCTTGTTTGTTTGTTTATCTCTCTTTCAATATTGCAGTTGCCTTCCAATTGCCTTGTGACAGGTCAAAGCTGGGAAGGTTTAATATCATTACGTATGGAGGTGACTTCCTCATCCTAACCCTTTGACAAACCCCAAATACAAGCCTAATTTTAAAACTGACTACCCAAACCCTGAGTCTTGTGGCGCAGTGGCAGGATCCCTGCCTCTGAGCCAGAAGCTCCGAGTTCGAATCCCACCCAGGACTTGATGGCCAAGGAAGTTGCATTCATAACACGCTCGGGTGTGTAGATAGCCTGGGTCACATTGAGATCCAAAAAGACGAGGGGCGCAATTCTCCCATCGGGAGACAAAGTCCCGACGCCGGAGTAAAACCGGAGTGTTTCACTCCGGCGTCGGAGGCCGTTCCCAGCCCCCTATTCTCCCACCCCCGGGGGGAGGTCTAGGAGCGGCGCCGCGTCATTCACGCGCGTCGGGCCTTGGTGCCGCGTAAAAACGGCTCGCGTAAATGACGTCACCCGCGCATTGGCCGGCGCCAACCCGCGCATGCGGGTGGAGATCCGCAAGAAGATGGCGGATCGATCTTGCGGGGCAGCGGAGGAAAGGAGGTCCTCCTTCAAAGAGGCTGGCCCGCCGATCGGTGGGCACCGATCACGGGCCAGACCCCTTTTGAGCCCCCCCCCCCCCCCAGTGCAGGAACCCCCCTCGCCCCCCCCCCCCCCCCCACAGGCCGCCCCCCCCCCCAGCATTCCCGCGCTTTTCCCACCGGCAGCGACCAGGTGTGGATGGCGCCGGTGGGAACCTGTCATGTTGGGCAGGCCGCTCGGCCAATCTGAGCCGGAGAATCACCGCTCGCCCATTACCAACGGCAAGCGGCGATTCTCCCAGCGGCCAGCCGTGATTCGCGCCGCGCCGGTTTGGGGGGGGGGAATCACGTGCGGGCGTCGGGACGGCGTGGCGGGACTCGCGCGGCGCCCGGGCGATTCTCCCACCTGGCATTGGGGGGGGGGGGGAGAGAATTCCGCCCGAGGTGTTGGGCGTCTTGAAAAATATTAAGGTAGATAAGTCCCCAGGGCCTGATGGGATCTACCCCAGAATACTGAAGGAGGCAAGAGAGGAAATTGCTGAAACCTTGACAAAAATCTTTGGATCTTTACTATCTTCAGGTGATATCCCGGAGGACTGGAGAATAGCCAATGTTGTTCCTTTGTTTAAGAAGGGTGGCAAGGATAATCCAGGGAACTACAGGCTGGTGAGCCTTACGTCAGTGGTAGGGAAATTACTGGAGAGAATTCTTCGTGACAGGATCTACTCCCATTTGGAAGCAAGTGGACGTATTAGCGAGAGGCAGCATGGCTTTGTGAAGGGGAGGTCATGTCTCACTAACTTGATAAGAGTTTTTCGAGGAGGTCACAAAAATGATTGATGCAGGTCGGGCAGTGGATGTTGCCCATATGGACTTCAGTAAGGCCTTTGACAAGGTCCCTCATGGCAGACTGGTACAAAAGGTGAAGTCACACGGGATCAGAGGTGAGCTGGCAAGATGGATACAGAACTGGCTAGGTCATAGAAGGCAGAGAGTAGCAATGGAAGGGTGCTTTTCTGATTGGAGGGCTGTGACTAGTGGTGTTCCGCAGGGATCAGTGCTGGGACCTTTGCTGTTTGAGCTGTATATAAATGATTCGGAGGAAATTGTAATTGGTCTGATTAGTAAGTTTGCGGACGACACAAAGGTTGGTGGAATTGCAGATAGCGATGAGGACTGTCAGAGGATACAGCAGGATTTAGATCGTCTGGAGACTTGGGCGGAGAGATGGCAGATGGAGTTTAATTCGGACAAATGTGATGTAATGCATTTTGGAATATCTAATACAGGTAGGGAATGTACAGTGAATGGTAGAACCCTCAAGAATATTTTTTTTGTAATTAAATTTAGAGTACCCAATTATTTTTTCCAATTAAGAGGCAATTTAACGTGGCCAATGCACCTACCCTGCACATCTTTGGGTTGTGGGGGCGAAACACACGCAGACACGGGGAGAATGTGCAAACTCCTCATGGACAATAACCCAAGGCCGGAATTCGAACCCGGGTCGTCAGCGCCGTAGGCAACCCTAAAGAGTATTGACAGTCAGAGAGATCTAGGTGTACAGGTCCACAGGTCACTGAAAGGGGCAACACAGGTGGAGAAGGTAGTCAAGAAGGCATACGGCATGCTTGCCTACATTGGCCGGCGCATTGAGTATAAGAATTGGCAAGCCATGTTGCAGCTGTATAGAACGTTAGTTAGGCCACACTTGGAGTATAGTGTTCAATTCTGGTCGCCACACTACCAGAAGGATGTGGAGGCTTTAGAGAGGCTGCAGAAGAGATTTACCAGGATGTTGCCTGGTATGGAGGGCATTATCTATGAGGAGCGGTTGAATAAACTCAGTTTGTTCTCACTGGAATGATGGAGGTTGAGGGGCGACCTGATAGAGGTCTACAAAATTATGAGGGGCATAGACACGGTGGCTAGTCAGAGACTTTTTCCCAGGGTAGAGGGGTCAAATACCAGGGGGCATAGGTTTAAGGTTCGAGGGGCAAGGTTTAGAGGAGATGTACGAGGCAAGTTTTTTACACAGAGGGTAGTGGGTGCCTGGAACTCGCTGACGGAGAAGGTGGAGGAAGCAGGGACGATAGTGACAATTAAGGGGCATCTTGACAAATACATGAATAGGATGGGAATAGAGGGATATGGACCCTGGAAGTGTAAAAGATTTTAGTTTAGACGGGCAACATGGTCGGCACAGGCTTGGAGGTTTGAAGGGCCTGTTCCTGTGCTGTACTTCTCTTTGTTCTTTGTTCTTTGATCAAACCGGTTGAGTGTCAATCTGTGAATTTTTCCAAACATGTCAATGGGTGGTGGTAAGAGCAGGGGAGGCTCCTGGTCAGCCACGCTTGATGTGAAGTGGCACCCCTCAAGCTATAAGGCCCTGGCAACAGATAGTGACATGCTCCAGGGATAACTAGCTATGAAAATAGACAAACGTCTGCGCCACTATCATTTCATTTCATTTCATTTTCATTTCACTAGGTGTGGGAAGAGAATTGGAATTGCAATCCAAACCTTGACTTTGAAGCAAATTTTCCCTCATTCAAGATAATGCCAAAACCAACTCCCAACACTAAAATGAACTGCACCAACCCCCATATCCCCCATGCAAACAATTCAAATATAAGACAGCCATATCCTGAGGGGAATCAGGATCAATCCAATGACCATAATCCCAGCTGAGGACAGAAAAGATGAACTGGTATTGGCATAAAAAAATAGAGAAAAGCCAAATAGAAGTGGTAGACCCCATTCCAACAGAAACGCCAGCAAAAAGTTAGAATATAAATGCAAACATGGACAACAGCCCCGTCTGCCCCTAACCCGAGCCCTAAATGTGTGGAAATATCATAAAGTGGGGAAAATAACTGAAATGAAGAGACCATCTAGAGGCCAATTCATAAAGGAAGGAAAGGGTTCAAAATGACTCTGCCAACAAGAACTGGTTATAAGGTGGCCCTTACAGTTTGCAGGATTCAACAAACAAGTGCACTCCATAACTAAACTTCACTTTAAGAGAAGAGTGGGAGGTACGATTGGGAATTTGCATACAATGCAAAAATTGGCCGTGTAGTATATAGTACAGAGGATAGCTGTGAGCTCCAAAATTATATAGATGGGTCGGTGGAGTGGGCAGGAAAGTGGCAGATGGAGTTCAACTCGGATAAGTGTGAGGTTATGCATTTGGGGTGGTCAAACAGTAAAAGGGAATACACAATACACAGGAATATACAGAGAGGGGTAGATGAAATGAGAGATCTTGGCATGCAAGTGCACAGGTCCCTAAAAGTAGCAGTGCAGGTAGATATGGTTGTAAAGAAGGCATATGGAATGCTCTCCTTCATTGGCAGAGGTGTAGAATAGGGATGTAATGATGAAACTGTATAAGACAATAGTGATGCCATAGCTGGAGAATTGTGCACAGTTTTGGTCACCACATTATAGGAAGGACGTAGTTGCTCTGGAGAGAGTGCAGAGAAGATTTATTAGAATGTTGCCAGGCGTGGAGAATTGTAGCTATGAGGAGAGATTGGAGAGGCTAGGGTTGTTTTCTTTGGAACAGAGAAGGCTGAGGGGTAACATGATTGGGGTATACCAAATTGTGAGGGGTAGAGATGGACAGGAACAACCTGTTTCCCTTGGCAGAGACTTCAAAAACGGGGGGTCACAGATTCAACCTAAGTGGCAGAAGGATTAGAGGGGACATGAAGGTAAACATTTTTGCATAGATGGTGGTTGTGTCTGGAATTCACTGTCTAAGTTGGTGGTAGAGGCAGAGACCCTAAACTTAAGTACCTGGATTTGCACCTTAAGTGCAGTAAACTGCAGGGCTATGGGCCGTGTGCAGGGAGAAGGGATTAGAAAGGGCACCTGGGTGTCTTCAGGTCAGCATGGACAAAATGGGCCAAATGGCCCCTTTCTGCACTGTATCTTTTCTATGGTTCCTTGGTTCTAATTTGAATTCAGTTATCAAACATGGATTTGGCTTTTCCTGTTGAACAATGGGCCAACAATAGGTTTGTTGAAAACAAAAAAAATCTTCTTTCAAATTCCCCGAACTGCACAAACTTTTAAGGTTTCAAATTAGAACCTTTTTAACTTAATGCAGAAGGTGCTCGCTTTGCTTACATGGGCACTCTCTCGAAATAATTCCCTTTGGTCAATGAGCCAATTTACCATTTGTATTTGCATTGAATAGGATATCTGGGTACTCACTGAACTTACTTATTTTGTATCACAATTATAGATATAGAATGTTTAATTTTACATTTCAAATGAATGAAATTATATAGAATGTACAGCAGAGACACAGACTATTCCCCCAACTGGACTGTGCTGCCGTGAGACTCCTCGCTCTCCTTTCCATCTAACTCCTTTAGCATAATCTCAAATTCCTTTCTCCCTCATGTACTTAACTAGCCTCCTCTTAAACGTATGTGCTATTTTTCTCAACTGCTCCTCAATGGTAATGCCTTCGACATTTCCACCAGTCTCTAAGCCGAAAGTAACTTCTTCCGAATGAACATATTGATAACTTTCTTAAATTATCACCCCTTAGTTTGGTAAATATGCCTACAATCAAGCCGATTAAGTCAGAGTCTCACTGCCGATGGTTTCCTCTCGCCTCTTCTTGTGGATACTGCTGCGATGGAACTCAGAAACAACCCACTGTTAAGGAAGGATTTAAACACCATCGCTATATCATCTTCTCACTGCTGCAATTCTCAAAGATGAACAGGTCTCCACTGTTTAACGGTGTTCCAGAGCGTTAATTCAGTATGACAAAATAAAACAGTAATCTGTGCTCTGAGGGGCTGTAAGCCTCTGCACTATCTAGGGACACACCAGTAGATTTACACTACATATCACTTTATACAATTGCTGCGACAAAGCCCTCGAGTTCTCTCAATTCTCTAATGTAAATCCCTCTAAATGTCTCTGCCAGTCAGAATGGATTTGGTCGTAGGGTAATCTATGCAAACTTAATATCTTACATATGTGAATGAGTACAATCCTTAGAGAGGATGTTTTAGATCTGAAATAATCCACTGATCCTGCCTCTATCTCAGTTTTTTTTATCTCTGTAACTTGACATTAAACAAGCTGCTGGGTAGACGTCATTCCATCCAGAGTGAATGATTAAGCCACATTTTATGTTCCGAGATTTACTTCTCAAGTAATGAAAGCTTGTTCACAGCCTGATTGGTGAGTGTTCAAAGATCATCCAGAAAAGATGATGCGGCTATTCCGACTCTACAAGGGAAATTAATAAACAAACAGGAATTTTGCATTGTCTGGGTGGCACGGTGGCACAGTGCCACGTCCTCACAGTGTCTGCGTGCGTCTCACCCCCACAACCCAATGATGTGCAGGGTAGGTGGATTGGCCACGCTAAATTGCCCCTTAATTGGAAAAAAAGAATTGGATACTCTAAATTTATTTTAAAAAAAGAGAATTTCACGTTGTCACAAGTAACACACCGACTTATTTTTAAATTCATTTACGGGGTGTGGGCAACGCTGGCTAGGCCGGCATTTGTCATCCATCCCAAATTGGGCTCGGCCATTTCGGAGTGCAGTTAAGAGTCACCCACAATGCTGTTGGTCTGGAGTCGCAAGTAGACCAGGCCACGTAAGGACGGCAGATTTCCTTCCCGAAAGGAAATTAATAACACAGAGGGATGGATTTTTTAGGGCACTCCTCTCGTGGTCACCATTGAACCTTTAATTCCAAACTTTTATTGGTTTCAAATTGCACCATCTGCCGTGGCGGGATTCAAACCGGGTGCCCAAAACGTTACCATCGGTTACTGGATTACTAATCCAGTGACAATGCCACTATGCCACCGACTGCCCCAACCTACAAGCTCACTTTAAATTGATGTATTGTTAATTTGGAGTAAAGGACTCCAGCATATGTGATCCAGCTCCTGACATTTATTGTGCTAAATCCATCTCGCTTACACCCACCCCGCTTTTGGAGTCTCGGGGATCCATGAAAAACTGGGACAGTCATAATGCTGCCAGCAATAGGGAGCTGGATTCAACTGTGGAAATGCTAATCTTCCAGAATTGGGGTTGCCTTCCCTCCAGGATGTCCCTGAGATCTCCAAGAATTGAAGATAAATCTTCAGGGCACAAACAACTCCAGAAATGAAAAAACATTAAAAACATGGATTTGGGTTTTTTCTTTATGTTTTCTTTTAACACTTCTTAATTATAAACTTATTGGAGTGGTTAGCACTGCTGCCTCACTGTGCTGAGGCTCCTGGCCCCAGGTCACTGTCCATGTGGAGTTTGCACATGAAATGAAAATGAAATGAAAATCGCTTATTGCCACAAGTAGGCTTCAATGAAGTTACTGTGAAAAGCCCCTAGTCACCACATTCCGGCGCCTGTTCAAGAAGGCTGGTACGGGAATAGAACCGTGCTGCTGGCCTGCCTTGGTCTGCTTTAAAAGCCAGCGATTTAGCCCAGTGTGCTAAACCAGCCCCACCTTCTCCCCGTGTCTGCATGGGTCTCACCCCCACAACCCAAAGATATGCAGGGTAGGTGGATTGGCCACGCTAAATTGCCCCTTAATTGGAAAAAAAAAGAATTGGGTACTCTAAATTTATTTTTAATAAATTTAGAGCACCCAATTATTTTTTCCAATTAAGGGGCAATTCTTTAGCGTGGCCAATCCACCTATCATGCACATCTTTGGGTTGTAGGGGTGAAACCCACGCAGACACGGGGAGAACGTGCAAACTCCACACAGACAGTGACCCAGAGCCGGGATCAAACCTGGGACCTCGGCGCCGTCAGGCAGCAATGCTAACCACTGCGCCACCGTGCTGCCCTCTCCAAAAAAAAAATTTTTTAATGAAAAAAAAAGGATTGGAGAAAGGTGGAGAGGTGATGTTAAATTGGCAAGTCAAGTCAGGTTTGAAGAAAATGCATCAGTTTGAAGTGTTTTTTTTTGCTTCTCACCACAAGAGCTGCCTGGCCTGCTGAATATTTCCAACATTGTCTCTTTTTATTTCACGTTTTCAGCATCCAGAGTATTTTGCATTTGTAATAGGATAAAGCTACTTGCTAATTCTGAGATTTCCCTTGGTGCTGAGCTCCACATGGTCTTCCATATGTTTTTTTAAGCATCTTATACCACTATAATTTTTTGAATATAAATTTAGAGTACCCAATTATTTTTTTCCAATTAAGGGGCAATTTAGCGTGGCCAATCCACTTAACCTGCACATCTTTGGGTTGTGGGGGTGAGACCCTCGCAGACACGGGGAGAATGTGCAAACTCCACACAGACAGTGACCCGGAGCTGGGATCGAACCCGGGTCCTCAGTACCATAGGCAGCAGTGCTAACCACTGCACCACCGTGGCACCCCTTGTACCACTATCTTACCCTCCGATCCACCCCTTCTTCTCAGACCCAAAGCTTGTCTGGGTCTTCAGACTCACAGTTTCTGGGTATGCCAACTCTAGTCAGATGCACTTCAGGAGGTTTCCCCATTTGACCTTCCACCTCTGACAACGCTGCTCCACCTACCCCACTCCTGCACTCCCACCATTGGTTGCTCAACAAGTCAACCCTTATGGTGCACGAGCTTCCACACCAACTGGAAAGCAAACTGATTCTTCGTTGGATAAGATTAAGTTCAGCCATGACTGAACTGAATGAGTTACTGTTCCTGTATTCCATTTCACAGTCAATATTCCAGCCTGCATTTCGGGAATTCAATGCTCTTTAATAGAAAAATAATGATGGTGACCTATTCAACCCACCTTCCATCTCAGTATCCCCTAGTGCGGCATGGTGGCACAGTGGTTAGCACTGCTGCCTCACAGCGCCAGGGACCCGGGTTCATTTCCAATCACTGTGAGTGTGGAGTTTGTACGTTCTCCTCGTGTCTGCGTGGGTTTCCTCCGGATGCTCCGATTTCCTCTCACAGTCCAATGACATGGGGGTTAGGCGGATTGGCCATGATAAATTGCCCCTTAAGAGTCCAGGGATATGCAGGTTAGGTTATGGGGTTACGGGGATAGGGCGGGGTGGACGGTGAGTGGACATGCATAGAGTGCTCTTTCGAAGGGTCGATGCAGACTCGATGGGCTGACTGGCCTCCTTCTGCACGGAAGGGATTCTATATGAACAACTTTCCTGAGCAAGATCTACCAAGCAGACATTCTCTGGAACAAGGAATGGGGAACACAGGAAGTCACAAACAAATTTCCGATGTGTCAAATGGCTTTGAACCACCACAGCAACAGTGGTCCTTGCTGAGCAGGTTTAGGGCAGGCCACAAACCCCTGTACAGCCAACTTACACTGTTGGGGCCTTAGAACAAACCCCTGATGCACTTGTGGAGAGACACAAACAATGCTGCACATTGCCATGGAGTGCCCCCTCCACAGACTAAATGATTGGACTAACTACCTTCAACTCAGCAAATGATGAGACTATCACTTGACTTTGGGGATTTACATTTGCTAAATAAATAATAATGGATGCATCAAAATAGTAACATTTTCTCCATTAAAGCCTTCAGCAAGGGGTTCAAACATTTTTCTTGCCAGATGCTTTTTCCCCTGTAAATGTGACAAGCTGGACATGCTGTGGTCTAACGCTGCTTTTTCAAGCTGTATCATGTATGGTTCAAGTCCCGACTGAGCAGATCAAAATCTGCTACCTCGGCGAACTCTAAAGATATTGGAGGTTCCACAGAATCCTTACAATGTAGACGGAGGCCATTTGACCCATTGAGTCTCCACCGATCCTCCGAAAGCGCACTCTACCTAGGCCCAACCCCTCGCCCTATCCCACGCATTGATCATGGCCAATCAACCTAACCTGCACATCTTTGGACTGTGGGAGGAACCAGAGCACCCGGAAGAAACCCACGCAGACACGGGAAGAATGTGCAAACTCCACACAGACAGTCACCCATGGCCAGAATCGAACCTGGGTCTCTGTTGCTGCGAGGCAGCAGTGCTGACTATTGTGCCACTGAGCCATGTTTAAATGCTTGAGAAACCTGAACTCTCTTTCCAACTAAGCGTGAGGCAAACACCGGTGAAAAAAAGTTATCACAATGAAGTGCAAATTACCAACAGGTTTTCTGGGGTAACTCAGAGAGGGTGGCCACTGGGGAATGCAGCTTTTTCAGTGGACACTAGCACGTGACTGGAAGAGGATAGAGAGTGCTCTATCCTGTATTAAACCCGGGTTCTACATGGCAATGAAGACAGCAAAACAGAAAAATAATATCTAGCTCTCCACTTTTAGCTGGGTAAATGTAAATTAAGTGAGAAATTTAAAAAGAAACAATAGGATTGAAGTTCATTGCGAATATTTTCTAATTTAAAGTGTTCTATAATTGGAACACAGAAGTAATGTTGTTTGCATTGCTAGCCTCTCTTCCTCTTAGACGTTTATCATATTTAACTCATCTCTTGTTTTCTGAAGCCTTCTTTCTTTCAAGTCTGCATCCATCGTTCATTGATGTCTGAAGCAGGCACAAGCGACAAAGTTATTTTTACTCAAGAGTTGCTCCTTTCATTTTAACCCTTGCCAATTATAGACTGCCTCTGTTTCATTATTATTTTAAGCAACTTCAGCCATAATTGTCCAACATAACATTCAGCATTTAAACAGACTAGAGACACATTTCTCCATCAGTCGCTTTTTGCTCAAGGTGAACATGACTAGAAATTTATTTTCGACAGAGAAATTACCCCTAAGCATTGGAGGAGGAGGGCGTAGGGGAAGGGAGAGTCATGGGAGGGGGGGGAAGTGCGGGGTAGGAACACTGAATATCAAAACAGAGGCTGGGATCTCCAAGTCCCGCTTTAATCATCACTTAAGACCTAGGGTTGCAAACTCTCCAGGACTGTCCTCAAAATACACATTAAACTTCTTCACCTTGTTGTGAGCATGCAGAAGAAAAACCATAATGTAATTAAAAATTGGGGTGACATTTTTTAATATAAATTTAGAGTACCCAATTACTTTTTTTTTCCAATTAAGGGGCAGTTTAACATGGCCAATCCACCTAACCTGCGCATCTTTGGGTTGTGGGGGTGAAACCCACACTGAAAGCGGGAGAATGTGCAAACTCCACACAGACAGGGGTGATATTTTTGATTTCCTTTGAACATTTGTTTATTAGTTGTAAAAAATAATTCAAAGTTTGGGGATAAATGCACTTTAACTGGCAGCATGCTTGCCGCTGGGGGCACACTGGCAGCCTGGCTGGGACCCACGTAGAAGATAAACTTGTTTGTTTATATTTAAGTTATAGCAATTGTAAATCCTTGCAGTAGACCTTCACTGTAAACTTTATCAAGACGAGCGACGGTGACATTTCTTGACAAGCTGCATGTACAGAACAGAAAGGATCAACATACCACTGTGCCTTGCAGAGATGTTGGACTTTCACAAGATAAAGTCTCTCTGGTCAACGCGGACGGTGTGTGTAGCTCTTCTGTGTGAAGGCTGTTGGAAAAGCTTGGAGGAAGAGGCAGGTGAAAAGCAGAGTGTCCGTCACTTTCTCCCTCTTCTACTTTCTGTCTGTTTGTCGCCATGGCTACCTCTCCATCTGTTTCACCATACGGAGAGGCCGGTCTCTTGGAAGACATCCTACAGGAACACAACAAAAAAAAAAGAAAAGTAATATGCTCATAAGGCAGTTGTACTATTCAACGTGACATGGCTTGTTCCATTCATAGATACCATGAAATAAAATCACGTGGCCTAGTGAGACCTTGGTTTACTGATCCATTCAAACACGAGTCACCTATTGAAGATCAAATGTACAATTTCTGTGGAAAAAAAGAGTGCTTCCAAAGTTCAGTGAGACTAATGGTTGCTCAAATGCAGTGACTCTACCCTTTATTAAAGTGTTTCTTATTCAATACATTTTCAGAATGTGGGCATCACTGGCAAAGTTGTCATTTATCTTCACCCTCTAGTTACTCCCGAGAAGGTGGCCGTGGGAAATTTCTTGAATCACTATTGAATAGCTCACCGGGCCACTTCAGTGGGCATTTAAGACCCATGTTGGTGTGGGGATGGAGTCATGTATAGGCCTGACTGGGTGAGGATTTTTTAAAATTTAAAGTACCCAATTATTTTTTTCCAATTAAGGGGCAATTTAGCGTGGCCAATCCACCTACCCTGCACGCCTTTGGGGTGTGGGGGTGAGAGCCATGCAGACACGGGGAGAATGTGCAAACTCCACATGATAGTGACTCGGGGCTGGGATCGAACCTGGGTCCTCGGCACCATGAGGCAACAGTACTAACCACTGCACCAATGTGCCGCCCTCCTGACTGGGTAAGGATAACATGTTCTCTTCCCTAATGGGCACTGGTGAATCAGATTAATGACAATCCCACAGCTCCATTGTCACTTTTTTGCCTGATACCAACATTTTATTTATTTATTTTTAACTGAATTCAAATTTACAAACTTATGGGGGGGGGGGGGGGGGGGATTTGAACTCATGCACTCTAATATTCATCCAGTACCATAACCACTAATGACTGCACCCTGACAAATAGGTTAAAGTCATAAACTTAATGATACTGTTGCACTACACATATAGGATTGAGACCAGTGGCTGTTTAAAATGGTGCAGGACTAATGGTGCATATTTAAACGGCATATTCAGTCAAGACCAAAACTCAGTTACTGTTACCCTACTGTCAGCTATTTTGTTTATCCTCTGTCAATTATCTTCCCTCTCTTGAAGCATCTAATCCTTTACTAAGATAGGCTTCCACTGATACCATTCAACATTCATTACCTGATCCAAGCCACCATTATACATGTATAAGACATTATACTGGGTGTTGTTTAACCATGGTGCCATCACCCTGACTTCATCTGACCTCCACACAACTATACTTGTGGCAGCTATATGCACCATCTACAAGACACTCTGCAGTAACCCGCCAAGGTTTCTTGGGCAACACCTTCCAAACCCATGACCACTGCCATCTGGAAGGACAAGAGCTGCAGATACCTGGGACCCCTAGGGTGGCATGGTGACACAGTGAGAACGGCTGCCTCACGGCGCCGAGGACCCGGGTTCAATCCCGGCCCCGGGTCACTTTCCCCGTGGAGTTTGCACATTCTCCCCGTGTCTGCTTGGGTCTCACCCCCACAACCCAAAGATGTGCAGGGTCGGTGGATTGACCATGCTAAATTGCCCCTTAATTGGAAAAAAAATGAATTGGGTACTCTAAATTTATTTTTTAAAAGATACATGGGAACCCCAGCACCTGGAGTTTCCCTTCAAGTCACTCACCACCGCGTCTTGGATATATATCGCTGTTCCTTCACTGTTGCTGGGTCAAATTCTTGACACACCCTCCCTAACAGCACTGTGAGTGTACCTACACCCCAGGGACTCCTTCTGAAGGGCAACATCCCGTAAATTAATTTAAAAAAACTTCAGGCCATGGAGTGTTGACGGGAGATCAAGGGTTGGAACTCAGAATAATTTCTCCTCCTCCTCGTCCCAGGGTACCTTCCACCGAGGAAAGCATTTCTATTTGTCCCTTGCATAATTCCAGGACATCCTGATTCTAAAGTGGGATAAGACAAAGTGTCAGCCTCAGCTCACTGCGCATGCTCCTGCCTTTGAGTTAGAGGGTCACGTGTTCAAGTTCCACCTGGGTTTGAGCACATGCCCACAGCTCATAGTTTGTTGCAGTACCTAAGGTGTGCTGGAGGTACAATTGTTCAGGTGGTATGTTAAGCTAATCTGTCCACGTGGGACTCTTGAATGAGAGCAGGGTGCTCTCCCTGATGTGTGGGTCACCATGTATCTCTCAGTCAACACCATTAAAATAACTTATCAGGTTATTAATATGGGCAGCACGGTGGTGTAGTGGTTAGCACTGTTGCCTCATGGAGCTGAGGTCCCAGGTTCAATCCCTGTCCTGGGTCACTATCCGTGTGGATTTTGCACATTCTCCCTGAATTTGGTACTGTAAGTTTTTTTTAAAAATCAGGTTATTAATATTATTCCAGCTTGTGGGATCACTGTATGTCATGTGGTTCTGTCAGTACAATGGTGACTATCTGTCAGAAGTACATCATTGGCATTGAAGATGCTTTGAAATGTCCTTTTTTTAAAAAAAGTTAAGAGTACCCAATTCTTTTTTTTTCCAATTAAGGGGCAATTTAGCGTGGCCAATCCACCTACCCTGCACATCTTTGGGTTCTGCGGAGGAGACCCACACAGACATGGGGAGACTGTGAAAACTCCAGGTAGGCAATGCCCCGGGACCGGGATCAAATCCAGGTCCTCCGTGCCATGAGTCAGCAGTGCTAAACACTGTGCCACCCTTGCTTTGAGGTGTCCTAAGGTCATTAAAGACACTGAAAAAAAGGAACTTCTTTCTTTATTTCGATCAGTTTGACTTTGCTCCAGTGTTAGCTACATCCTTTGTATTGACACGAAGCTTGTTAAATCAGCACACGATTTACACCCTGCTCAATATTACTTTCATTTGAAGTCAATGGAGAGTAAAATTAGACAAGGTGTAAACAAAGGCACCCAATCTGATTGCGTCAGTATTCCACTGGGTGAATTGGGTTAAAGTTGTCCCTAAAATGTCCAGTGTAACTGTCTGGCCCAGGAGCATCAACAAAAGGGATTTTGTGCCTTTAAAGTGGTAATACTGTAGCCTATATTAACAGAACTAAAACTGCATTGACATTCATGCCTGTGGGTATAAACTAGCATTAGTGCACATTTCACTGGAACCAAAGCCTGACCAACAGTAGGGGGGAATAGTATTCCAGCACCGAATTAAAAATGCTGCTATGCATGACATGCTGACTGACCACTGAGATTGGGATCTGCTGTGATATTCCTGCTCAGGAATATAACTCAATCAAGTTATTGTTTAATTAGGGCTGATAGTAATGATGGTTCCACACGCTGTCTGCATCTAAAACGGATGCAAACTCTACATCCAGACGGTGATGTTTACTGGTCCTGTGGCCAAACTGACCGTCTCCATTCATTTCAGCACTGGAATCCATGAAGCGCAATAGGATGATGGTATTTGTCAATGTTACCCTGGGAATTTGACCTCGGCCCCGGGTCACTGTCCGTGTGGAGTTTGCACATTCTCCCCATGTCTGCGTGGGCCTCACCCCCAGAACCCAAAGCTGTGCAGGGTAGGTGAATTGGCCACGCTAAATTGCCCCTTAATTGGGAAAAAAGGAATTGGGTGCTCTAAATTTAAATTTAAAAAATGTTACCCTGAGCGTGCACTCATGGTAGGGGAAAGATCTTTGTACATCTTGAATAGTGACAGATAAAGCGTGGTCAAAAGGAATGTGTTTATGATGTAACTGCAGACAGTTACTGCAGTCATTCGATCCCCATTGCCTATCATTGAGTAATGACTTTTGTCAAATTTCCTCATTCTCTCATATAACAATGTATCAGTTTTCTGTGCTGATTGTAAATATGAGGTGTACCATACTAATGTTATCCTAAACCTTTCTAAATCACAGTTAGGTCTCAATGGGAGTACTGTGTCCACTTCTGGACACCGAACTTTAAGAAGGATGTCCGAGCCTTGGGGAGGTGCAAAGGAAATTTACCGGAATTATAGTACGGATAAGGCACTTCAGTAATGTGGAGAGACTCTCTAAGATAAGACCGTTCTCCTTCGAGCAGAGAAGGTTCAAGGAGGATTTAACAGTGGTGTTCAAAACGGTGAGAAATTTTGTTAAGGGAAAATGAAGATGTTTCCACAGGCAGGAAGGAAGATAGATCACTGGGCACAGTTTGAAGATCATTGGTCAAGGAAAGGGAGAGCAGAAAAGGAGAATTTGTTTCATGCAGTGTGTTGTTATTCATCATGGTGTACATGGCGAAAGCAGGTTCAATGGTAACGTTCAGATGGGGAACTTTGTAGGGTAATGGTGAAAGACTGAGGGAATTAAATTCATTGGATAGCTTGGAAGAGCTGGCATGGACATGATAGGCCGAGTAGTCTCCTGTCCTGTAAACATCCAAGGTTATAATTCAGCTGCTCATAAAAAGTGTCCAATCAGCTTACGGATTGTACAATTACGTTTATGCATAGAATGTTACAGCACAGAGACATACCATTCAGCCCAATGATCTGTGCTAGTATTTATGCTCCATATAAGTATCCACCCACCCAGGGTGGCACAGTGGTTAGCACTGCTGCCTCATGGCACCGAGGACCCGGGTTCAATCCCAGCCCCGGGTCACTGTCCTTGTGGAGTTTACACATTCTCCCCGTATTTGCATGCGTCTTACCCCAACACCACAAAGATGTGCAGGTTAGGTGGGGTGGTCATGCTAAATTGTTCCTTAATTGGAAAAAAAATTAGGTACTGTAAATTTATAAAAAGAAAATTAAAGTTATCCACCCGCCCTAACCCATCGCAAGCACCTATCAGCATACCCTTCTATTTCTTTTTCCCTCATGTACCTATCTAGCTTCCACTTAAGTACTGGCAAACGTTTCTTTAAGAAAGCCCCGCTGGACTCCTCCAGTGGCTTTGAAGTAAAGTCTCCATCACTGAACTATGCAGATTGCACGTCTGTGCAAAGTCCATCTGTTCTGAGCTGTGCCAACAGTAGGAGTGTTTCAGTCGGGAATAGCATCTCCGGCATTGTTAGGGTAAAATCAGCCAGCTTTTCCACCATTCAGGATGTGTGTGGACACTGGGTGAGATGGACATTGGAACCATGATGCCCTCCCCAGCCAGATAGATCGGCGGCACCCACTATCAAGGAGTTCACATGAATTTATTTATTGATTTTAAAATAAATTTAGTGTACCCAATTTATTTTTTCCAATTAAGGGGCAATTTAGCTTGGCCAATCCACCTACCCTGCACATCTTTGGATTGTGGGGGCAAAACTCACACAAACACGGGGAGAATGTGCAAACTCCACACGGACAGTGACCCAGAGCCAGGATCGAATCTGGGACCTCGGCGCCGTGAGGCTGCAGGGTTAACCCACTGCGCCACCATGCTGCCCGAGTTCACATGAATAACGCCAACTTGTGCGAGGTACTCAATGGGCATCGATGGCCCATGTTACTGGAACAAAGGGAGTCAACACTTCTGGAAGAGGCAAGGAGATCAAGAGGAGGAGCAGGAGAAAGGAAAGGAAGGGGAGAAGGCAAGGAGATGAAGCGGAGGAAAAGGAAGGGGAGAGGATGCAAAAGAAGAAGAGAGAAGGATGGGGGAAATAGAAAGGAGAATAGGGATAAGAGGATAGAAAAGGAGAGGATGAGAAAGAAGGGTGGAAGAAATTGAGGAAGCTGAGGAGGAAAGGGTGGAAAGTTAGAGTTGGAAAAATGGAAGGGCAAACCTTGTTGAAACTGATGAAACAGCATGAATTTGGAAACTGAGTTTTAGGAACAGGCTTTTTCTTAAACCCAGCTTTGCCTGAAAACTCTGAGACTATCCCTTTAAGGAGAGGTGAGGGGTGGGGGTAAAAGGAATACCTATTAGATGTCAAGTCCCTTCCACAATTATTCAAGTGTCTCTCCTTTTTTTTTAATATTTTCAATTAAGGGGCAATTTAGCATGCCCAATCCATCTACCCTGCACATCTTTGGGTTGTGTGGGTGAGACCCACACTGACATGGGGAAAACGGCAAACTCCACGCGGACAGTGACAGCGCCAGGATCAAATCTAGGCTATTGGTGCTGTGAGGCAGCAATGCTAACCGCTGCGCCACCATGCCGCCCCTTCAAGTGTCTATCCTGATGGCTCAAGAAAGAAAGGGTGTTTGGTGCCTCGGTTTGATTATGTCAATCACCCAATCAGGGAGAGCAGTTTGGAGAATAATGATGGCAAAAAAAATTATTTCAAAATTGAAGTTTGCACAATGCAAAACACAAAGATTGAAACTTGCAAAAAATAAGTCCATGAGACCTTAAGACATAGAAGCAGAATTAGGCCACTCGGCCCATCGAGTCTGCTCCGCCATTCAATCATGGCTGATATTTTTCTCATCCCCATTCTCCTGCCTTCTTCCCATAACCCCTGATCCCCTTATTAATCAAAAACCTATCTATCTCTGTCTTAAAGACACTCATTGATTTGGCCTCCACTGCCTTCTGCAGCAAAGAGTTCCACAGATTCACCACCCTCTGGCTGAAGAAATTCCTCCTCATCTCTGTTTTAAAGGATCGTCCCTTTCGTCTGAGATTGTGTTCTCTGCTTCTAGTTTTTCCTACAAGTGGAAACATCCTCTCCACATCCACTCTATCCAAGCCACGCAGTATCCTGTAAGTTTCAATATGACCCCCCCATATCCTTCTGAACTCCAACGAGTAGAGACCCAGAGTCCTCAACCGTTGCTCATACGACAAGCTCTTCATTCCAGGGATCATTCTTGTGAACCTCCTCTGGACCCTTTCCATGGCCAACACATCCTTCCTTAGATACGGGACCCAAAGCTGCTCCAAATACTCCAAATGGGGTCCGACCAAAGCCTTCTATAGCCTCAGAAATACATTCTTGGTATTGTATTCTAGCCCTCGCGACAGAATAGAAGCTCTGTCTGGTGTGTTAGCATTATTCATCTGGAAAGACTCTTGTGTAATACACAAATGGGATTAGTACACAGGTTAGCAGTAAAGTAAATGGAAAATGTTCACACAGAGTTGGGTCATCAGCCTCTCCTCACCATTTCCTATCACCCCTTTCTTTTTCCTCTTTGCAAACAGATCCAGTCTGCCGTGCAACAGTTTCATTGCTTGCTCTCCATACCATTCCTACACAATCTTGTATGGCCAATTGTGGAATTCAGTTGAGACTCTGCTCATGATCTGCTGTCGGTACTGTGCACCAAAGAACACTCAGCTGCCCAATTTGTTTCAGGGTCCATGCTGTCCATTGGGTTTCTGTGTTTGGGCTTCACTGAAACTTTTATGAAAATGGTTAACCCACTATGAAGACAGTGAGAATATTCATACAAAGGGCAGCACGGTGGCGCAGTGGTTAGCGCTGCTGCCTCGCGGTGCCAAGGTCCCAGGTTCAGCATAATCTTTATTGTCACAAATAGGCTTACACTGCAATGAAGTTACTGTGAAAAGTGCCTAGTTGCCACATTCTGGTGCCTGTTCGGATACACAGAGGGAGAATTCAGAATATCCAAATTACCTAATAGCACATCTTTCGGGACTTGTGGGAGGAACTGGTGCACCCAGGGGAAACCCACGCAGACACAGGGAGAATGTGCAGACTCCGCACGGACAGTGATCCAAGCCAGGAATCGAACCTGGGATCCTGGTGCTGTGAAGCCATAGCGCTAACCATTATGCTATCATACTGCCTACCCCGGCTCTGGGTCACTGTCCATGTGAGTTTGCACCTTCTCCCCGTGTTTGAGTGGGTTTCGCCCCCACATCCCAAAGATGTGCAGGGTAGGTGGATTGGCCACACTAAATTGCTCCTTAATTGGAAAAAACTAATGGGGTACTCTAAATTGATTTTTAAAAAGAGAATATTCATACACACACACAAGACACACACAAGCACACACACACACACAGACACACGCAGACACGGACACACGGCCACACACAGACACACACACAAGACACACACACAGACATGGACACTCACAGACATGCACACACACAGACATGCACACATATACACACAGACACACACACAACACAGGTACACACATGAACACACACACAGACACGTACACTACAGAAACACACCAGCACAGACACACACACATGGACACACACAGACATGCACATGGACAGATACACACACATACATATGGACACACACATACAAACACATGCACACACATACGCACAGACACAGTACACAGACACAAACATACAGGCACACACACAGGCGTACACATGCACACACACAGACAGGGAGGCAGAAATACAGGAACTCACATTCACACACAGATACAGGCACACACAGGCATGGACATACACATGCACACACATGAACACTGCATTCGACAGTATTGGACGGAGCTTCAAGAATGTAGAGCGCCCAGTTTAAAAGATGAACGCAGAGATGCCTGGCTGAAACTTTTAACTTTATTTCCAATCTCCTCGGCGATATTAAGCCTGGTCGTTACATATAATATCTGAACTGCTTCGAGGATGAAATAAAAAAGCGATTCACGTGTTTAAAATCCCAAAGGACACGCAATACCCAAAGAGCTAAATAGCAGTCAATTACTTGGATTTAATAATTTCACAGAGCTTTTGCAAATATTTGGTCTGAAACTCCTTCTTCGAGGTACACGCACTGGAATGATATTAAATTATTTCTAATCACTTACTTCTCGCAATTGTCACGTCATTGATACCCCTGACACAGCAATCCGAGTACAACCCATTCAATTGGCTTCATTTGAAAATAGGGACTTTTTTTTTGGAACACCCTTTTGGTTCTATGAAAGGTGGACCGTGATTTTTGACACCCAGTTGCTTGTGCCTCATTTCCTAGGGTGTTATATATATGCTTTTAAGGTATTAAAATTCAGCAAGAGTCCAGCTGAATAAACTGTTGTTCTCCAAACGCGCCGAGATCATGCCAATAGCCAATGACTCAGTTAAGGGGGGTGGGGGCGAGTCTACATGGAGATATGCAATCGCCCATTACATTTCTGTTTATTTTACTTAAACATAATAGGAACTTTTGTTTCTGCCCCTGCCAATAAAAAAAATGTGAGAGGTCTTTGTAGGTGTAAAGAAAACTGTTGCTTCTGTGCATTCTCAATTTCTAGGTAATGACCAATGGACAATGTGCACATTCAAGGCAAGAATATCTTTTTTTTTCCTCTTAAAAAACCCAATAGCACTGATTTTAATCAGAACTCCCGGCACTTCTCTATTAAGTGCGACCTCCCTCTTTTTTTGCATTACATTTAGAAATCGCTTGATAAAGATCAGAAAACAAAGATCAGAGTGTTAGAAAGGAGAAAGAAAAACGAGGTGCTAAGTTACCATGCACACGGACCCTTTTTTTTTGGGGGGGGGGGAATGTTTGTCACAGATCTATGGAAAAGTTCTCTAAACGCTGTTGCTCTCGACGCCCGGTTCAAATTGAAATGAAACGAAACAGATAGTTTCTGAAAAGCCTGCTTTTGGCAAAAAGGAGCCCATAAGCAAATTTGGAGGGGGGGGGGGGGTACAGATGTGGGCTTAATTATATTAGGTTAAACAACGGACTCTAGAGAGAATAGAAACCCCTCTTCATGATAATATAACCCATCATCCGTCCAGCCCTGTTCTCCTCAAGACAAACCAAAGCAAGCTTTGTGTTGCCTCTGCCTCCCAGCTGAGGTTGCCAGCACAGCTTCCTGTCCACAAGGAGGACAAGAACAAAGTCCTCAATGTCACACTGCCATCAATTATCTATAAGGCATTGGGAACACACACATAGGAAGATGAAGAATTTACTCCTAGCTTTGAGGCATTCTGACCAATGTTAATTTCTCAGATGTGGTGTGGCCAACGTTGCCCCAAGATTGCCTCGTCATGTGACCGCGCCACAGGAGGTCGAGAAAAAAGGCAACCGCGCACCCCGACCATCTCGCCCTGTTGCTTTGGGCCAGGGGGTGTGTGTGGTCACCAAGTCGCCCCGTCCCCCCACAGTGAAGCTGTTGGGAGTACGGTAGGGCAACGTTATAAGGAGCACCCGTGGCTGGCACTGCACTCGCAGCTGAAGGTAATATAGTAGCAACAGGAGCAACCCCGAAAATGAAGGGCTATTGGGGGACGAGTAGGGGCACATGGTGGTGGGACGAAACTGGATAGCTCTCTCAAAAAGGGCTGGCAGAAGCCCGATTGGCCGAATGGCCTCTCCCCTTTTTTTCTCCTGTGCTGCATCATTCTATGGACTGTTGGCTGAAGGAAAAATGAAACACAAACGAAACACGCGTCAAATACTCGTCTCAGGCAATCAATGAGAATGTTGACATATATACAAAAGGTTATCGTTAACTTCGCCCACTCTCCCTCCGGTTCCCTTCAACAACGTTTTAAAAACACTGAAAGTTAGCCAGAGTTAAAAGGGAACCGGGTGGGTGCGGGGGGGGGGGGGGGGGTGCAAACCAGCCCTTGTGGGGGGGAAAAAGTTCTTTCGCTTGCCGAGTTTAACTCACCTTTTGAATTCCTGAGGTAATTCAGGACCACTGAGCATACTGGAAGCAGGACTTGCTGCTGTCAAAACAAGCACCAACAAATTGTTTCAAACTAAATCTAGCAATTTTTGCATACCGCTGGTGCAGCTGATCACGTGCCTGAAATGTCTGTTGGCAAATGAAAACAAAAAAGCAAAGGCAAACAATAACTAAAAACACCAGAGAGAGAGAGAGAGAGAACGAGTCGCCAAACTGCCTGAACAGAGGAACCCCTCTTGCTGACTTTTTTTTAAACTGCTCCGAGTCCCTAGATTTGATGAGACTGCCGGTCGATCGAGAGCCACTTCCCTTGCTCGCCACTGCCACCGTGACTGACTAGCTGGCTGGATGGCTGCTTCTTCATTGTCCAAAAATGCTTATTTGCCAAGCAACAGAGGAGCTTTGTGGCACCCCCCAAAAAAAAAGCTCACAGTTGATGTTAAGTTATGGCTCCTTTGTCAGCGCTGTGCAAAGAAGACAAGAGAGATAGGAATTTGGCAGGAAAAATATAGCACCGCATTCTCTTGCGTTTGGAACCTGTATTCTCCGCAAAAACAATCGGGCATTGTTAAAGGGAAGAAAAGGCAACTTTAACAGATGAAATATAGCAGAGGCCCCTTCTAGGAAATCTGTAAACAACATGTCACTCACCCGATCGCTCTCTCTTGTTATTTTTTTTCTCGGGAGGACTAGATTCAGCAGAGTGGGTGCAAATTTACTGGCAACAATTTTTTAAGTCATCAGGATCAAGTTTAAACCCGACCTCCATGGAAACGTGAGGAGTCCCCGTGCCAAATTGAACAGTTAACAGCACGAGAGAAAGAGAGAGAGAGAAAACAAGAGGACCCCCCCCCCCCCTCCCTTCTTGAGTCGCTTTAATCTCTCCTAAACATGCGGACTATACTAGTGAAAGAATAGCAAGAAAGAGAGAGAGAGAGAGATCCCACTTTCAACGAAGAGGAGTCATAATATCAGGACTTATCTAGATCCAATCTGACTGGGGAACTGAGGTAATCAGGTAATGGAACCTGACATCAGATGATATACACACTGAGGCTAAACTAGCCAATGTAATCCAGCATCTGGTTAGAAGTGCACACAAGGCTGTACACATAACACGCACACACAACACACAGACCCAACTATCCACTCCTACTGAGAAGCTTCACCCTGCACAAAAGGCTACAGTATACAGCCCGCCCAAAATAAAAAGGCCCTTTTATTGTTGGATTCTACAGGTCAGTTGATTAGATTTTTTTTCTGGAGAGAATTCCATGAGGAAATTCCCTTTAAAGCCAAAATGATTAACTGGGCTATTCTGGGAAGTCGAGCAGACAATGCTTCAATAGTCTCTGTAACCCATGTCCATGCTGGCACGAAGTACGCTAAAAAATATATTTTTTTAAAAATCCAGACTTTTTGCCTTGCAGCTGGGCAACATTAAGGGTCTTTGAGAGCACAGGGCCAGCACCGCAGTCCATTGCCTCGGCTCACTTGTGGCAATAACCAGACAAGACTTCCAGTTTCCATCTTGCTCGGCAGCAGTCATCACTTGTATACCCGCTGCCTCCGTGTTTATCAGGAAAATATTTATTATGTCAAAGTCAAAACATTCCTTTCCCTTTCGTTTGTGCTCCGTGAAGTCAAGCCAGCCATTACAAAGTGCATGAGTGAAATCTTTTCCAATTACGGGGAAGGGATTCGACAGACATTTGAGTATTCTTGGTCAGTGGGGCTACGGTTACTGCTGCCAGTGGAGATAAAAGCGTTCATTGTCCACCGACAACATATTCCGGGAAAACTGAAATGCCCCCCAAAAAGTAAATGCACACCCGTGTTCGCATATACACATGCGGATACACAAACATGCACTCAAATGCACACAAACACACACTGACACACGCATGCACATGCATACACAAGAAAACACACATGTCACCCCAGCCAGTTTTTTTGCATTTAACCTTTCTACCCAATAAATATACAATAGTTTAAAAACGGACTATTTAAACTGCTCCCGATCAAATCTGTCCGTGCACCCGTGGAACAAATCTGTTTGTTTCAGAACTGAGAGATTATTAATATTAGCAAATTGCATTATCTCCTTGTGCCGGTCAAATGTATTACTGGACAGAAGGTTAATCTGCACCCAATCGAACCGATGAAAGTGACGACAGTGTTAAACTGAAACATTTAACACACAAGAAGCTACTAGTGTCTTATTGTTTACAGAAAATACTGTGGCTGAAACTCAGTTTGCCTTTGCGTTTGGATGGCCAACTCTGATGTATTGTATTTAAATTCCACCGCGGGAGGAACAGGAACTAGGCAGACCAGGATAAGTCCTGCCTGCTTCTCGCTATACTAACGGAGGAGGAGGTGGTGTGCGCCCCGACCGGTGCAGGTAGGAGGAAGTGAAGACAATAGCAAAAGTTTACGCAGCTGTTCCCGTGAGCCGTTTGCCTTTGGGACTGACGGAGTGGAGCTTTGAAAGAAATTCAAACAAACGAAGTCGCACTCTTTTGGATGGCGAACGAAACAAGCAAAAAAATAATCGTTGCATTTGGCAACAAAATGCGCGTGCACGGCGTCCGAGGCGAATCCCAGTTTCTTATAAAACCGGATCTCTGTACCGCACAGAGCTGAAATTGACCAAGCCTCTCCATGCATCGGGAGGTGGGTGCGCAACTAGCAAGGGAATGGTTAAGGCCACCTAGGCAGCCTGTCAAAGGATGGCATCAGTGGGGCTCCAAGCCGGTGGCTGACAGGTTGTGAGGGAACCGGTGGCACAATCAGCTGTTGCCCTGAAATTGAACCACGTTCACATTTCAGGTAACCCTCCGCTTATCTCAACTCCGTGGGTTCGTCGAGTCTTAAAGGAAAACATTCACGCGCCGGATGAAGTAGGATATTACTTTAAAAGTGAAAGTTTACCAGATTCAAAACTAATCCCACTGTAAAGATCTCAGCCTGACTGAACGAAGGCACAATGAGGAGGGGGGGGGGGGGGGGGGACTTAATTCAAAACGTCGAGTCCTTGTTATATAATAAAGACGACAAGGTGTTCAAATCCATAGTATATTATTTCATTAAGAGCTTTTCAGGAGAAGGGATTTGGGAGTAAAACTGGTGGCTTTGTGCAGCAAGGTCACGACCTTTGACAGCGCTCAAACTCTTGCCTTTCATCTTTCTATTCCCTCCAGATCCTAACTTGCAGAGAAACTGCACTCAGTAAAGCCAGGCAGACAGAATTCAGCATTGTTACAGAGGCCACGTTTTTTTCCCAAACAAAACAGATTTGAACTGAACCAAGGAAACAAAAATGTATTGTTCTTCACAGATGGAAGCGAGGGTTGCCAAGGTAACCAGATTAATCTCCTTTTTCTACTCCTTCCTCTCTTGTAATGTGGTAATCTGTGTGTTCCTTTCAAAAAAAAAGCGAGGCTCAAAGCCCTTGCTCTAACTGGGTTCCTAATTAGCTGCAATTTACAATGAAGACAACATGATGAGATAATAGAAATTTGCAAAATAATGACATACCTCAGCAAAATATTCCTCCTCCTGAGATCCATTTTTTTGTACGAAAAAAACAATAAAGAGGGCCCTTCTAAAGCGAAGCTTGCAAATGGTGGTCTATTATGTGACACAGAAGTTTATTGTTCTGCTCCTGTCCCTCCAATCAACAGCCTATTGTTTGACATCTTAAATAAAAATGACTCAAATACAGGAGGACATAATGATCTCCATTCTGCTTATGGTGTACAGAGTAGTCAGAAATGTATCAGCTCCGAACCCTGCACTCCTGACGGAGCAGTTCAAGCCCCCCTACCGCCCCCCCCCAAAAAAAGGTCATTCTCAATACCAGTGAAGGTGGGCAATGGCATTGTTTTGGGCCTATTCGCCCCGCTTCCATTGGGCTTGGAGCACTTTATACTTAAGGGCCAAGCTAAGCAGGATTGCTAATGAAATATGATGCACCGCATTTGTTTTCACCTGGTTAGCGCAAATTAACCAGCCTTCCGAGTGTTAGACAACACTTTTCTCTTTTATCACATCAAACAGCACCACTGGGGATGGTAAAAGAGCTTGTGGCGGGGTGTGTGTGTGGGGAGGGGGAGGCTGTGGAGGAAAGATTCCTCGATCCCCCCCCCCCCCCCCCACTTTCTTAGAAATGACAGAGGCCTCAAAATGTACTGACCTCTAAAGCCATCAGAGGCAATGGAACTGAACTGCTGTCCTTGATCAAGCTGTGCCACAGCCTAGAATTAACATGTTCACTCACAGCCTTTATTTAAAAGAGAGAGAGAGAGAGGGGGGGAAACAATTAAGTGGAACCTTGGACTAATCTCATCCTGCCCATTTAGCCTTTCCCTCTGTGATGAGCAAAGGAGGCCAACATCAGCATGCTATCATTCTGCTTTAATTAAAAACGACACAAACAGTGGGGCTGTGAATTAGAGATGTAACTGCGCATTACCCTGATTAATTCGAGCCTCATGTTGGATTAATAACTGTAACAAAGAACAAAGGGAAATTGTTATGTGAATTGCAACCTCTCAGGCCAGGCAAAGGTCAAATCAAAGGATTTGAATTTCATCCGGACTCACTTAATCAATTCCTCAAAAGGAGGACCATATGTACGTTTTGAAAGCTACCCATTGTAGCATGGTGATCAAACCTGGAAGACTGCACAGTGTTAATTTCTAACAGATTCTACCTTACTTCAAGTAGAAACTTAATTAGTGCAGATGACTAACGGATAATGGTAGATATTCCCCGCAGATTTGCAAGCAAAAAAAATGTTTTTAAATAATGATGTGAAAATGATTTCTCTATCCAAAAATGTTTGCATAGTTTTAGAGCCTTTCGGTCGTAGTTCAAACTGTCAGGGGGGATTGGTGTGCTGGGATGGGTTGAAAAATCTCACAACATTTAAGGAGCATTCAGATGAACACTTGAAATGCCACAGCATACAAGGCCAAGGACCAAGTGCTGGAACATGGGGTTCCAATAGATAGGTGTTTGATCGCCGCCACAGACAGGATGGGCCGAACGATCTCTTTCAGTGCTGTAAAAACTCTTTGACAAGAAGGAAAGTTTTTGCTTTGGGAAATGGCACAAGCACTTGTCGATGCAAACATCCATCACCCTCGGTGTTGTCAACATTTGACTGGGGAATTCCACAGCTTCCGACTACAAGTGGCTCGGCAACCCAGGACATTAGGAAGAGTCACATGGACTCAAAATGTTAGCTCTTGTTTCTCTCTCCACAGACGCTGCCTGACCCGCTGAGTTTTTCTTATATTTGCTGCTTTTACCCCAGGACGCTGGTGGTCCCAGGCTCGCATGCAATGTGGCCACTGCCAGTTCCTTAAAAGCACCCCTCCCACACACAGCCTCCCCCATTATCCCACACCCACCCTGCCACACACGCTCCACCCTTCCACACCCCTCCACCTCGCACACCCCTTCACCCTTCCCTGCCCCTACACCCTTCGCCACCCTCCCACACCCCTCCACCATTCCCCGCCCCTTCAACCTCGCACAACCCCTCCATCCTTCCCCACCCCTCCACCTTTTCCCACCTCTCTACCCCCCACACTCCTCCCACAACCCCTCAATCTCCCACACCCCTCCACCCTCCCACACCATCCCCATCTATCTACCCTTCCCCATCCCTCCACCTCCCACACCCCACCGCCATCCCACACCCCTCCACCCTCCCACACCCCTCCACCAGCCCACACCCCTCCACCTTTCTCACCTATCTACCCTTCCCCACCCCTCCATCTCCCATACCCCTCCACGCTCCCACACCCCTCCACCCTCCCACACCCCTCCACCTCGCACACCCCTCCACCTTTCTCACCTATCTACCGTTCCCCACCCCTCCATCTCCCATACCCCTCCACCCCTCCACCCTCCCGCACCCCTCCACCCTCCCACACCATCTACATCTATCTACCCTTCCCCATCCCTCCACCTCCCACACCCCTCCACCCTCCCACACCCCTCCACCACCCACACCCCTCCACCCTTCTCACCTATCTACCCTTCCCCACCTCTCCATCTCCTATACCACTCCACCTCGCACACCCCTCGAATCTTCCCCACCCCTCCACCCTCCCACACCCCTCCACCCTCCCACAACCCTCCACCCTCCCACACGCCTCCACCCTCACATACCCCTCTACCCTCCCACACCCCTACACCCTCCCACACCCCTCACCTCCCACACCCCTCCACCCTTCCACACCCCTCCACCCTCCCACACCCCTCCACCCTCCCACACGCCTCCACCCTCCCACACCCCTCCACCTCCCACACCCCTCCACCCTTCCACACCCCTCCACCCTCCCACACGCCTCCACCCTCCCACACCCCTCCACCCTCCCACACGCCTCCACCCTCCCACACCCCTCCACCTCCCACACCCTCCACCCTTCCACACCCCTCCACCCTTCCACACCCCTCCACCCTCCCACACCCCTCCACCCTCCCACACGCCTCCACCCTCCCACACCCCTCCACCTCCCACACCCCTCCACCCTTCCACACCCCTCCACCCTTCCACACCCCTCCACCCTTCCACACCCCTCCACCCTCCCACACCCCTCCACCCTTCCACACCCCTCCACCCTCCCACACGCCTCAACCCTCCCACACCCCTCCACCCTCCCACAGCCTTCCACCCTCCCATGCCCCTCCAACACCCCTCCACCTCCCATACCCCTCCACCCTCCCACACCCCTCTACCCTGCCACACCCCTCCACCCTCCCACGCCCCTCCACCCTCCAACACACCTCCACCTCCCATACCCCTCCACCCTCCCACACCCCTGCACCCTCCCACACCCCTCCACCTCCCATACCCCTCCACCCTCCCACACCCCTCCACCCTCCCACACCCCTCTACCCTCCCACACCCCTCCACCTTCCCACACCCCTCACCTCCCACACCCCTCCCCCCTCCCACACCCCTCACCTCCCACACCCCTCCACCCTCCCACAGCCCTCCACCCTTCCACACCCCTCCACCCTCCCACACCCCTCACCTCCCACACCCCTCCACCCTCCCACACCCCTCCACCCTCCCACAGCCCTCCACCCTCCCACAGCCCTCCACCCTCCCACAGCCCTCCACCCTCCAACACACCTCCACCTCCCACACACCTCCACCCTTCCCCACCCCTCCACCCTCCCATACCCCTCCACCCTCCCATACCCCTCCACCCTCCCACACCCCTCCACCCTCCCACAACCCTCCACCCTCCCACACCCCTCCACCCTCCCACACCCCTCACCTCCCACACCCCTCCACCCTCCCTCACCTCTCTACCCCCCCACACCCCTCCCACAGCCCTTCACCCTCCCACACCCCTCCACCCTCCCACACCCCTCAACCCTCCCACACCCCTCCACCCTCCCACACCTCTCACCTCCCACACCCCTCCACCCTCCCACACCCCTCACCTCCCACACCCCTCCACCCTTCCCCACCTCTCTACCCCCCACACCCCTCCACCTCCCACACACCTCCGCCCTTCCCCACCCCTCCACCCTCCCATACCCCTCCACCCTCCCACACCCCTCCACCCTTCCCCACCCCTCCACCTCCCATACCCCTCCACCTCCCACACCCCTCCACCTCCCACACCCCTCCACCCTCCCACACCCCTCTGCCCTCAAACACACCTCCGCCCTCAAACACACCTCCAACCTTCCCCACCCCTCCACCCTTCCCACACCCCTCCTTCTCCCACACCCCTCCAGCCTGCAACACACCTCCACCTCCCCCACACCTCCACCCTTCCCCACCCCTTCACCTCCCACACCCCTCCACCTCCCACACCCCTCCACCCTCCCACACCACTCTCCCACACCCCTCCACCCTCCCACACCATTCTCACACACCCCTCCACCCTTCCCCACCCCTCCACACTCCCACACCCCTCCACCCTTCCCACCCCTCCACCTCCCACACCCTCCCACCTCCCACACCCCTCCACCCTTCCACACCCCTCCACCCTTCCCCACCCCTCCACACTCCCACACCCCCTCCACCCTCCCACACCCCCTCCACCCTCCCACATCCATTCTATTAAGGGAATAGTGTAGATGGGCTTTAGAGTGGTTTCACAGGTTGGCGCAACATCGAGGGCCGAAGGGCCTGTACTGCGCTGTAATGTTCTATGTTCACCCTCCACAACCCCTCCACCCTCCTACCTTCCCTCCACCCTCCCACACCCACCTCCCTCCACGACCCCTCCACCCTCCACACCCCCTCCCCCACCTTCCCTCTCCCACATCCCCTCCACCTCCCCCCACCCTCCCACACACCCTCCACCTCCCACATCCCCTGCACCCTGGCACAGCTAACCCCTTGACTGCCTCAAACGTTCTGCAAAGAACAGGCAAATAGGTGGCGAATCACAATTTCATATTGCTCAAGATTGAGTCACATTTTAATTTTTAATTTGATCTGTTTCGTGGTCTCGTGGGGATGACATAATTACTATTTAAAATGTAGATTAATTAACATTATCCATCTTCTTCCCTGTGTTTAATGGGTCCGGGCTGATATATATATAAATATATATTTCTTTTTTTTAAATCTTCGTCCACGCAACTGCAAAGGAAAAGTAAGATTTGAAAATCATTGCGGGCTAATGGGAGCTGGAGGTTCAGCGATGGGAGTGCAGACATCCTCCGAAATCGGCAGCCCCACAGCCAATCTTTTAAAACAATATCAGCCAAACAAAGGCAGATTATTACCTACACTCTAGTCAATTCATCCTTTCTGGGCACATCTGGACAGCACGTGTGGGAAGCGCTAATGAAGAGTTTCCTGACTGAACTGGGTTTCCGACTGATGTTCAGGCTTGTCCCATGCAGCCTCCGAAAACAAATACTCCCTTTTATTTCGCGGTACAATTCCCACCAGTTCGTAAAATGCAGCTCCCCCCCCCCCGCCCACAACCAACATGTTTATTTTTTGAACTTGTTGCTGGGGGGCGGGCCTTTCTGCAATAGAATGCCCCTACTGAAAGAGATGGGAGAAAATATTCAGCAGTAGTGAGGTAGCGAGCATGTTTATAAACATTTAGCACGACAATAACTGGTCCCCTCCTCCCCGCCCAAAAAAAGTAAATACAATTGGTAGCATTGGCATCCGATGAATTTTGTTTGGTTTGCATGCATTAGGTAAAGTAAGTCTTAAATAGATACTTATCAGTTGGCCGATTGGTATATTTGCGCCAAGTATTATGAGATACCATCAAATGTTAAGCATGATCAAATTAAGTCACTACAGGCTGAATAATAGCGCTACGAACTAACCAAAGAGGTCAAGTTAATTCAAGTTGATGTGGTCTAAATTGACTCGAGGAGGATGCAGAATCATGCTTCTCGCGGTTGCAAATTAATTGTATTTTGTTTTACATATTCGAGGAAGCCAGTCATGATTTCCCACTTAACAGCTGTACATTAAACACACATCTACACTTAACTTTGCAATTGCGACGTAACGGGAGGAGCGCAGTGTGCTCTCTGAAAAAACAGCCAGGAATGTGTGATAAAGTTTCATCACCCGCCACTCAATCCATTGTCCCCTTCAACCACATTTCCAGGAATGACACGGATTTGAACCTCAGGACTTTAGAATCATTGAAGGAACCATGGACTATTCAAACCCAAATTGCTTTGTAATTTAGGATGTGTCTGAATTAAAAAGCAGTGCATGAATAGTATTTCAAATCAATTACAAAAAGACTGACTTTCCTCACAAAGTCAATTGTGTGGGCCTTGCACTTTACAAGAAGCTAGAGTCACTTAAGAGTAATTATACCAACTTGGCACACCAATCATCACCTCATGGGTTTATGGCAACTGCTAACTTTCATCCGCAGAGAGAGCAGTGAGGCACAGACCACAGTTCGAATTGCAAATTGCTTTACAATCGAGCTGAAGAATGCTACTGTGCTTGGCAATCCATCCCCATTCTGCAGGTAGTGCTATGGTTCAGTGGTAACTCTCTTTCCTCTGAATCAGAAACTTGTGACTTCAAGTCTCTCTTCCATGCCCCCCCCCCCCCCACCCCTAGAGATGTGAGCATAAAATATGTGATGATACCAGAGTAATAAGCGAGGTCCTGCTTTTCAACTGAAATGTTGAACTGAGGCCATGTCGGTTCTTGTAAAAGACTCCAAGGTTTAATGGAGAGCAAGTTCTCCTCCTTGAGCAGGCCATCATCAACCAATTCCATTGATAGAGATTATCTGTTCATATATCGTATTGCTCTCTGTGGGGCCCTGCTATGCACAACTTGCTTGATGTATTTCCTACATTACAACGGTAACATCACCTCACAAGTACTCCATTAGCTGTAAAGAGCTTTGTGACTGCCCAAAATTGTGAAAGGTGTTAAAAAATTATATTCTTCCTTTTCTTTGTTGCTTTTTTTTTGCACTCTAGATTGGATTGGATACAAATTCAGAATGCTCGCCACTGAATGGGCAGTGATCTAGCTCAGGCTGGTCCAGCTCGGGTTGATCTTGTTCAGACTCATCAAGCTCATGCCGGTCTATCCCAGAGGGGCACACCCTCCCGATCAAGGTATGCGTCTGATGGCATCAGATTACAGTCCACTGCTCATTCAAAAGAGCTAAAAGAAAAAGGATTTTGAATCAGGCTATTAGTGGCTGACTAGACTTTGGTTAGCTCAGTTGGCTAGATGGCACGAGCGTGAAGCTGAATGAGACCAACAACATGGGCTCACTCCCTGTATTGGTTGTAGTGGTTGATGGCGGTCTGCCTCCTTGCCTTGGCCCATGCTTGTGGAGTAGCGTGCTTCAGGCTAAATATAACCAGTTGTCTCTCTCATGGAGAGAGATTCCTGTGGTCCCAAGTGGACTACAGCTAATTACTTACTTACTTGAGGTCACAAGCTACTGTACTGAGATATTCAGGGGCACATTAACAAAAAAGAGGGTGGATTATGCAATCCTGAAGACATGACATTGACAGTAACATTTATTTGTAAGTTAAATCATCTAACGATGTGTAATTTTGCTGAAATGTATAGGTTGAAATGGAAAACAGCAAGAGGACTTCAGGACTGGTGAGGGAGATTAGGAAATATGATACAATCTCAGTTTGGTGCCAATTTTAAACATGTGCCAGTCGGGGCATGTTTTTAACAGCAGAAGTATGACACGGCTAGGACAATTACACTACTTTAAGTTTTAAACTTGCAACAGCAGGCAAATCAGAACAACCCAGAATCTGCAACTGCAGGGTGAATGGGACTTTGGAGAGACCATGTCAAACAGGCAGAATCTATCACCCAAACAGCAAGTCCGCTGGAAATATTTTGAGTGGGCTTTAATGAAAAGTTTGTTCCCGTTAACTCCAGACCACATTTGTTTTAAGGAAAAGAGTGAGATTGCAGAGACTGGAAACTTTGGATATGAAATGTACTGCGGTATGATTTTGTAAATTTATGTGCTGACAAGACAAGTTGTGATGGTGATGTATCCATAAAGGACAAACGATATTTGCATTCATCAGTACGAGTAGAGTAAAGAGTGCAGTGACTGCCCAGACAAGACTTTAAATAGGATATAGTGGAACACTAAACAAACACGCTGAAACACCAAATCTGTTGTTCTTTTGTCCCAGTCAACTAACGCCTTCTAATCCTGTCATACAAACATTCCTGTGGCATCCAAAGGACCTAATCAATGTCATCACACAAGACAAATTCTTTAGCTGTTATCAAATGGTTACATAAACTACATGTGGTGTCCGATTTACCTGTCCAAGGAAGGTTCGATTGTGATCTATAAATGGCAATAGCTTTAAGTGTCAGTGACTACATTGTGCTGTTGTTGTTCAATTAGCCAATTCTATAAATCTTGGATTATGCTAATTCTGTGTGTTTTGGTCAAATTGCAAACATGGGTAGAGGCTTCAAGTAGAGGCAGGAAAAGGGGCCCTAGCTCCATCCCCAAATAAAAAGCGACTGCACAATGAGAACAAAGGTATGAACTTGACGTATAACTATACTGTACAATGCATTATGTTTACACATGTACGGTGATTTTAAATATAATCATTCATTTTAGTTTTATTTCCTTCATTTAATTGGGCACTCATGAAAGGAGTTATTACTAAGATGTCCATTATGTCTGGCACTCCATCTGTTACTAGTTTCAAATGCTTTAAGTAAACAATTTGCTTGAAAGCTTACCTTATGAAAGCTGACTCAAGGCACAATGCTGCTATTGATCTGGAGAGTACTCAGTTAATTTCTAACAATTACAATTAAGTTTTATGTCAAACAACAGCATGCAGAATATCAATAGCTGTTGGACAGCTGACTAATGGCTGGAGGACACATGTGGGGCTACAGTCAAGAGGTACAGAGGATCCAGTGAGGAAGAACAAGAGGGCCAGTAAACAAAACGGAAGCAATATAAAAGGATATCAATCTCACAAACAGATCATTGGAACAAATGAAAGAGGTCAAGAAACAGAGACAGCTAAAAAGGCGAATATGCAGTGCAACAAATCAGGGTAAAATACTAAACTCTGTGCCGCAGGAAGAAATATCTGCTCTGTAGCCTGGCATTTGCACGTCAACATGAGAGGCTGGCAAAGTGCAGTAACGTCAGTGAGTGCAAATTGCATAATCTGAACATGCACAGACGAAAGCGGCAGTAGCCTGAGAAAAGGCCATGTAACCTATCTCTGTCACTTAGGTTCATAGTAAGAAGTCTTACAACACCAGGTTAAAGTCCAACAGGTTTGTTTCGATGTCACTAGCTTTCGGAGCGCTGCTCCTTCCTCAGGTGAATGAAGAGGTATGCTCCAGAAACAAATATATGGACAGATTCAAAGATGCTCGACAATGCTTGGAATGCGAGCATTAGCAGGTGATTAAATCTTTACAGATCCAGAGATGGGGTAACCCCCAGGTTAAAGAGGTGTGAATTGTGTCAAGCCAGGACAGTTGGTAGGATTTTGCAGGCCAGATGGTGGGGGATGAATGTAATGCGACATGAATCCCAGGTCCCGGTTGAGGCCGCACTCATGTGTGCGGAACTTGGCTATAAGCTTCTGCTCGGCGATTCTGCGTTGTTGCGCGACCTGAAGGCCACCTTGGAGAACGCTTACCCGGAGATCAGAGGCTGAATGCCCTTGACTGCTGAAGTGTTCCCCGACTGGAAGGGAACATTCCTGCCTGGTGATTATCACGCGATGTCCGTTCATTCGTTGTCGCAACGTCTGCATGGTCTCGCCAAAGTACCACGCTTCGGGACATCCTTTCCTGCAGCGTATGAGGTAGACAATGTTGGCCGAGTCGCACGAGTATGTACCGCGTACCTGGTGGGTGGTGTACTCACGTGTAATGGTGGTATCCATGTCGATAATCTGGCACGTCTTGCAGAGATTGCCATGGCAGGGTTGTGTGGTGCCGTGGTCACTGTTCTGAAGGCTGGGTAATTTGCTGCAAACAATGGTTTGTTTGAGGTTGCGCGGTTGCTTGAAGGCAAGTAGTGGGGGTGTCCTCAGCAGAGGGCTCAATTTCTGCACTACCACCAAAATGGACCCCATCAGTCTCGCGGCAGACACGGAGGAATTCATCAGGCGAATGAGGCTCCGGGAATTCTTCCACAGACCCCAAGAGGCCAACAGCGAACCCAAGCAAACTATCATTGAACCGGAACAGCAGACCAAGAGATCTGCGCTGCGGCAACCGAAGAGGAAAGAGTCGAATTGGACCCCTCCGGAAGGCCGCTGCCCTAGACTCGACATGTATGCTCAAGCCGTCAGGAGTCGCGTCAATGCCAGATTCATCAGTCGCATTCACAAGACAGCCCCGAACGTCACCCAAGCACAACGCAATGCCATCCGCGCTCTCAAGACCAACCGCAGCATCGTCATCAAACCAGCAGACAAAGGAGGGGCCACTGTCATACTGAACAGAACGGACTACTGCAAAGAAGTATACCGACAACTGAACAACCAAGAACACTACAGACAGTTACCCGCAGATCCGACCAAGGAACACATCCGCCAACTTAACAGACTGATCAAGACCTTGGATCCAGATCTTCAGACCACCCTACGTGCTCTCATCCCACGTACTCCCCGCATTGGAGATCTCTACTGCCTCCCGAAAATACAGAAGGCCAACACACCAGGCCGTCCTATCGTTTCAGGCAATGGGACCCTGTGTGAGAACCTCTCTAGCTACATCGAGGGCATCTTGAAACCCATCGTACAAGGTACGCCCAGCTTCTGTCGCGACACGACAGACTTCCTACAGAAACTCAGCACCCATGGACCAGCTGAACTAGGAACATTCCTCGTCACAATGGACGTCTCAGCACTCTATACCAGCATCCCCCATGATGACGACATTGCTGCAACAGCCTCAGTACTCAACACCGACAACTGCCAATCTCCAGATGCAATTCTTCAACTCATCCGCTTCATTCTGGATCACAACGTCTTCAACTTCGACAACAAGTTCTTCATCCAGACGCACGGAACAGCCATGGGTACCAAATTCGCACCCCAATACGCCAACATCTTCATGCACAAGTTTGAACATGACCTACTCACCGCACAGGACCTTCAACTGACGTTATACACCAGATACATCGATGACATTTCTTTCCTTTGGACCCACGGCGAAGAATCACTGAAACGACTACACGATGACATCAATAAGTTCCATCCAACCATCAGTCTCACCATGGACTACTCTCCAAAATCAGTTGCATTCTTGGACACACTCGTCTCCATCAAGGACGGTCACCTCAGCACTTCGCTTTACCGCAAACCCACGGATAACCTCACGATGCTCCACTTCTCCAGCTTCCACCCTAAACACATTAAAGAAGCCATCCCCAATGGACAAGCTCTCCGTATACACAGGATCTGCTCAGACGAGGAGGAGCGTAACAGACATCTACAGACGTTGAAAGATGCCCTCGTACGAACGGGATATGGCGCTCGACTCATCGATCGACAGTTCCAACGCACCACAGCAAAAAAACGCACCGACCTCCTCAGGAGACAAACATGGGACACAACCTACAGAATACCTTTCGTCGTCCGGTACTTTCCCGGAGCGGAGAAACTACAACATCCTCTTCACAGCCTTCAACACGTCATTGATGAAGATGAACATCTTGCCAAGGTCATCCCCACACCTCCACTACTTGCCTTCAAACAACCGCGCAACCTCAAACAAACCATTGTTTGCAGCAAACTACCCAGCCTTCAGAACAGTGACCATGACACCACGCAACCCTGCCATGGCAATCTCTGCAAGACGTGCCAGATTATCGACATGGATACCACCATTACACGTGAGAACACCACCCACCAGGTACGCGGTACATACTCGTGCAACTCGGCCAACGTTGTCTACCTCATACGCTGCAGGAAAGGATGTCCCGAAGCGTGGTACATTGGCGAGACCATGCAGATGCTGCGACAACGAATGAACGGACATCACGCGACAATCACCAGGCAGGAATGTTCCCTTCCAGTCAGGGAACACTTCAGCAGTCAAGGGCATTCAGCCTCTGATCTCCGGGTAAGCGTTCTCCAAGGCGGCCTTCAGGTCACGCAACAACGCAGAATCGCCGAGCAGAAGCATATAGCCAAGTTCCACACACATGAGTGCGGCCTCAACCGGGACCTGGGATTCATGTCGCATTACATTCATCCCCCACCATCTGGCCTGCGAAATCCTACCAACTGTCCTGACTTGACACAATTCACACCTCTTTAACCTGGGGTTACCCCATCTCTGGATCTGTAAAGATTTAATCACCTGCTAATGCTCGCATTCCAAGCATTGTCTGGCATCTTTGAATCTGTCCATATATATGTTTCTGGAGCATACCTCTTCATTCACCTGAGGAAGGAGCAGCGCTCCGAAAGCTAGTGACATCGAAACAAACCTGTTGGACATTAACCTGGTGTTGTAAGACTTCTTACTGTGCTCACCCCAGTCAAACGCCGGCATCTCCACACTTAGGTTCATATACAGGAGCCAGCTCTTCAGTGATTGGATCCTGCACACCACACAGCATTTTTTAAAATTAATTTACGGGATGGAGGCGTTGCTGGCTAGGCCAACATTGATGCCCATCCCTAGTAGCCCTTGAGAAGGTGGTGGTGAGCTGCCTTCTTGAACTTCTGAATTCTCTGAGGTGTAGGTGCACCCACAATGCTGTTAGGGAGGGGGGTTCCAAGATTTTGAGTTCAGAGACAGTGAAGGTGAGGGAGTCAGCACAGAAACCGTGAGGAAATATCCCTTGTTCAGATATGAATAAAAATACATCAGGAGTAGGTAGTGTAACTTGCTGGTAACTTGGGAATCTCCTGTTAGGGTTTGATGTTATTAATTCGAAGGGATGGTGCCATAGTGCACTCATGCTCAACTTCAGTTTTACATACACCAAAGTTGTACACAACTGTCTGTCTTTTCAGCCACTTATCAGTCACTAGACCTAATCTCTCCTTTCCAAGGCAATGGCATGGTGGCACAGAGGTTAGCGCTGCTGCCTCACAGTGTCAGGGACCCGGGTTTGATTCCGATCTTGGGTGACCGTGTGTGTGGAGTTTGCACGTTCTTCCTGTGTCTCCATGGGGTGCCGCTGGGTGCTACGGTTTCCTCCGAAAGTCTAAAGATGTTCAGGTTAGGTGGATAGACTATGCTAAATTGATGGGCAGCATGGTGGGGCAGTGGGTTTGCACATTCTTAGCACGGTGGCACAGTAGTTAGCATTGCTGCCTCATGGCGCCGAGGTCCCAGGTTCAATCCTGGCTCTGGGTCACTGTCTGTGTGGAGTTTGCACATTCTCCCCATGTTAGCGTGGGTTTCGCCCCCACAACCCAAAGATATGCGGGGTAGGTGAATTTGCCACGTTAAATTTCCCCTTAATTGGAAAAACAGAATTGGGTACACTTAAAAAAAAAAATTTTTTTAATTAAAAAATAAATTTTACAAATAAAATTTCAGCGCTGGAGCGGTTGCTTGGCAGTAATTAAGGTTAATCACACTGTTAAAACTCACTTACACATGAATGGACAAGTGTTAACTTTGCTGGCATGTTTAATGGGTATCCAATTTGTATCCTTTAATGCATTTGATCATTGAGTCTCTTGGTGAGAAACCATCATAGCAAAGCTTTAACTGCATATGTGTAGATGTCAGTCGCTTCCATCCAATTGGCTCCTTAATACCAGGAATACTGATTACCTCTCCATTATTTTTACTGCAAAATCTGGGCCGATAATAGGAACATAGAAATTAGGAGCAGAAGTAGACAGTTCAGCCCTTCGAGCCTGCTCCGCCATTCAATCAGATCATGGCTGATCTCTTCCTGGTCTCAAATCCAGCTCCCTACCTGATCCTCATATCCCTTTAACCAGTTTTTAAAATCAGAAATATATCTATCTCCTTCTGTAAACCATTTAATTATTCAGACTCCATCGCACTATGGGGCAGCGAGTTCCACAAATTCACCACTCTGTGCGAGAAGTAGTTCCTCCTCATCTCAGTTCTAAATCTACCACCTCTCAACCTATATCTGTGATTATATAATGTCAGTCCTTAAAATACCTTGATTATTCAATAGCTTCTAATTGCAAACCCCTCATGGGCGGCATGGTGGCGCAGTGGTTAGCACTGTTGGCTATGGCGCTGAGGACCTGGGTTTGATCCCAGCCCCGGGTTGCTGTCTGTGTGGAGTTTGCACATCCTCCCCGTGTCAGCGTGGGTTTAACCCCCACATCCAAAGATGTGCAGGTTAGGTGGATTGGCCACGCTAAATTGCCTCATTAATTGGAAAAAAAAGAATTGGTACTCTAAATTTTTTTTTTTAAATAATTGCAAACCCCTCTTCCCTTCTGATGTGAGAGAATAAAACCTCTGAATATTTGTCCTACTGTTGCTTATTGTGGTTGTAAAGACATGCGTCATATTTGGAGTTCTTTAGTCCTTAGATAATAAATGACCCCTTTGCCACTCATGGCAAATTATTTTTAGACCTGCCAAAGTTTTCCAATGGCTCTGAGACTCTTCATGCAGCTGTACCTCTTGGTCAGTTCATTATGGGCCAATCCAACCTTGCCTTCAGTAGATATTGGAAAAATCTTCATCCTTACCTTGCCAGCGCAAAGCAGGATTTCTGAGTACCTTGTTCTTATTGCCAAAGCCTTATATAGTAAGTCATGTGTATAAAACAGGGAGGGTCAGTCTACTTTGTCAGCTTATGCAACTAACAGAAATTCAATGATCTACAACATTGTTTTATTAGCCAAGAATTCTGTATCTCAATCTCTTCTGAGAGTAATTGTTGACCACAGGTTTAAACAAACATAGTAACAGGAGTATTCGATCACAGCTCAGCCCCATTTTTCCACCTTTTCTCCATATCTCTGGATATGCTTCCCCAGCAAAGTTCTGTGAATCTCAGCCATCGAAGAGAAACCATCACATGATCCAGTGTGTTTAATGAACCGTGTACAAACTCACCCATTGTCCAAATTTAGCCTTTGGCAATGTGAACATATACACTTATGTGAGTCTTGTTTTTTAATTCATTAATGGGATGTGGGCGCCGCTGGCTAGGCCAGCATTTGTTGCCCATCCTTAATTGCCCTTGAGGAGGTGGTGGTGAGCTGTCTTCTTGAACCGCTGCAGTCCATGTCGTGTAGGTACACCCACAGTGCTGTTAGGGAGATAGCTCCAGAATTCTGATGCAGCGACAGTAAAGGACCGATGATGCAGTTCCAAGTCATTTCCTGTTGTGTCTAATCAGCAATAATGGCATAAATGTTAGAACTAAATTCAAGCTTATCATATTTGATGATCCTCCACAAAATATTGAGAGCAATGGGGAAAGAGGCTGATGCAGAAGACATTAGGTCAGTTATGCAGCTGGGACGATACGTGATAAATTAAGTTAATCATGGATGAAGATATGAACAGACGCACATACGAATTAATAATAATAATAATAATAATAATAATCATTGTCACAAGTAGGCTTACATTAACACTCCAATGAAGTTACTGTGAAAAGCCCTTCGTCGCCACATTCTGGTACACAGAGGGAGAATTCAGAATATCCAATTCACCTAACAAGCACATCTTTCTGGACTTGTGGGAGGAAACTGGAGCACCTGGAGGAAACCCACACAGAAACGGGGAGAACATAGGGACTCCACACATACAGTGACCCAAGCCGGGAATCGAACCTGGGACCCTGGAGCTGTGAAGCGACAGTGCTACCCACTGTGCTACCGTGCCACCCATTAGGAGCAGAAGTAGGCCACTCAACCCCTCCTGCCTGCACTGCCATTCAATAAGATCATGGCTGATCTGACTGTAACTTCAACCCCACATTCCTGCCTATAACCATTCATCCCCTTGTTGATACAGCACTGTACATTGGATGGAAAATCAGCTGTGGATGGCACAGACAAAGATAGCACTGTGGGAATTTGTGAGTGCTGAGCAAAGTTGCCTCTAATATTCCTTTGCTATACATGGCCTGTTTGTCCCATGCACTGTGGGTGACCACCCAGCTTAGAGGGAACATTGGCTCCAAGTCTTTGATTTTCCATCTATAGCAACAGTTTCCTGTGGTGAGCTCTCTAGTTCCCTCCTGAGGGAACCTCCATTTCCCATTGAATAGAATTGAACCAATGGAGATAGAAACTGGAAGTGACTTGCCACCTTCAACATCTGGGAAGCATGGAGAAAGTTTAGTGGTGATAAATACATGCCCACCAGCTCTCAGTACATATTGGAACATTGTGGGCATCAAAGAGAAAGGATGGTTCCCAGAAAAGAAAGAACTTGTGTTGCACAGGAAAGCCACAGGCCACTTCATAGTTAATTTTGAAGTGTGGTTACGGTCTTAACATAGGGAGATGCGATAGTTGAAATGCATATAGTAAGATCCCACAAACAGGATTGGGTTGAATTATTTTTAAAATAAATTTAGAGTACCAAATTATTTATTTTTTCCAAATTAAGGGGCAATTTAGCAGGGCCAATCCACCTAGCCTGCACAACTTTGGGTTGTGGGGGTGAGACCTATGCAAACATGGGGAGAATGTGCAAACTCCACATGGACAGTGACCCAAGGCCAGGATCGAACCCGGGTCCCCGGCACCGTGAGGCAGCAGTGCAAACCACTGTGCCACTGTGCCGTCATGAATGGGTTAAATGATGGATGAAATACTTTTAGTGTTGCTGGTTGATAGCAAAATCTTTCACCCTCCCCCCCGGAACATTTCTTTTGAATAGTACCTGAGAGGGAGGACGGAGTCTCAGTTCTAATGTCTCATCTGAAAAATGGTAATTGCACTACTACAGCACTCACTCAGTATTGCTTTGAGGTGGGCAGTACGGTGGCGCAGTGGTTAGCACTGCTGCCTCACAGCACTGAGGACCCAGGTTCGATCCCGGCCCCGGGTCACTGTCCGTGTGGAGTTTGCACATTCTCCCTGTGTCTGCGTGGGTCTCACCCCCACAACCCAAAGATATGCAGACTAGGTGGACTGGCCACGCTAAAATTGCCCCTTAAGTGGAAAAAAAAAGAATTGAGTACTCTAAATTTTTTTTTAAAGTACTGCACTGAGGTACTGAAGTGTCAGCCAAGATTAGTTACTCCAGTCCACGATGTGGGAATTGAACTCACAACCATCTCATCCAAACACGCTCGAACTGAACTAAGTTTGCAAAAGAACCATATCCGAGTCACAAACACCAGAAAGGCACGTTCGGTTAGTCAGTCTCACGGGAACAAGCAGCATTGTGGCCCAATTAGTCACGGCCCCCTCGTTGCCTAACCCCCCCCCCCCCCCACCCCCCACACCTAGGGTTAGGGTAGGGAAAATTGGGAAGGGCTCCAACTCCCGGCTTACACCTGCTCTTAATTCATCTGTTCATATCACTATGTTGCGATCACGCATGAATAGACGTTGGCTACGGAGAGATTATACTTGGCTGCCCTGTCCCTCATTGTTGGATAGTCTGCTGGCGCTTGCTGTCAGCAGGTTAATAATGAACTTCTTACAATAACGAACACAGGAATTTCATCCAACCATTTTAGCCCATTTTTGTACAACAAAAAACAGAGTAATTTCCATCCATTACATATAATGTTTAGAGCAAATTTGCCACGCGGGTGGTTGAAGCAAAAGCATTAGTAATGTTCAAAATGATGCTGTTTGCTCGATGGAACAGTAGGGATGCTCGAGGAATACGCTTTGACATGCAAAATGGCCTTTTCCCATCTTCTGACTTTTCTTAAATAAAAATAATAATATTTGCATTTATGCAGTACCTCATCATGTCAAAACAACTCAAAGCTCTCCAAACAATGAATTACTTTTGAATTGGCTGGTCCGCTGTTAAGCAAAACGTGGCACCGTTTGAAGGAGCAATATCACACAGTCAGGAGATGAAAAACCTTCGGAATACAGGAACAGGAGTAGGTCATTTAGCCCACTGAGCCTGTCCCATCATTCAATTAAAGCAAGGCTGATCAGTAATTCCCTGCATTTTCTAATGTCACTTGCTGAAAGGACAATTTTCGCAAGAATATTGGGAAGACTCTGCTCTTTCAAGGACATGGCATTCATTTGAACATACTAGATTGAATAGGCAGGACATTGGTTTCAAATTTCATCTCCATGATGGATCGGACCACCTCCAGTTTTGCACGGGATTTTTGGTCTATATTAAATGGGTTGGGTCTTTGTTTGCAGCTTAAACTCACAGGCACACGAGGGAGGCAGGAATGTTACTCAATGGATCGAGCAGCTTTTAACATACTAGGGCAGTGGTTAGCCGTGCTGTCTCACGGCGCCGAGGTCCCAGGTTCAATCCCGGCTCTGGGTCACTGTCCATGTGGAGTTTGCACATTCTCCCCGTGTTTGCGTGGGTTTCGCCCCCACAACACAAAGATGTGCAGGGTAGGTGGATTGGACACGCTAAATTGCCCATTAATTGTAAAAAAATGAATTGGGTACTCTAAATTTTTTTAAAAAGCTTTTAACATACTAAAGAGACTAGAAAAAAGGAAGCACGGTGGCACAGTAGTTAGCACTGCTGCTTCACAGCAACAGGGTTCTGGGTTCAATTCCGGCCTTGGTTGACCGTGTGGAGTTTGCCCATTCTCCCTGTGTCTGTGTGGGTTTCCTCCAGGTACTCCGTCTTCCTCCCACAATGTGCAGGTTAGATGGATTGGCCATGGTAAATTGCCCCTTAGTGTCCAAAAGATGTGCAGGTTAGATGAGGGAGAGGAGCTAGGTAGAGTGCTCTGTTGGGGGGGCTATGCAGACTCGATGGGCCGAATGGCCTCCTCCTGCACTGTAGGGATTCTGTGGACAAATGATTGCATGAACAGGAGAACCAATGCCTGTGCTTGAGGGGATGGAGGGGTGGGGTGATGGTAGGCATAACATCATAACTTCAAAAGGTGTGCAGGTTCGGTGGATTGGCCATGCTAAATTGCCCTTAGTGTTCAAAAAGGTTGAGTGGGGTTAAGGGGAAAGGGTGGAGGTTGGGCTTCATGCTCTGTCCAAGGGGTGGTGCAGGCTCGCTGGGCCAAATGGCCTCCTTCTTCATTGTAAATTCTATGATTCTATGCAAACAAACCTACGGAAACAATTTTCAAGGAGTGAGTGGTCAAACAATGGAACAGGTTTCATACGGAGATGGTGGGAACAGTTTATATTGATGTGGGTCTCATCCCCACAACCTAAAGATGTACAGGTAGGTGGATTGACCACGCTAAATTGCCCCTTAATTGGAAAAAAAAAGAATTGGGCACTTTAAATTTATAAAAAGAAATATAGATTTCTTTGATAAAGTAACATTTTGCGATAGAACATATGGGTAATTTGACATATGATATGTGATAAGTGTAGCAGGTGACTTTGGATCTATGACTTCCAATGATTTCCACCAATGGGGTTTTCATCATCTCATGTCTGGGTCAGTTATAGATTAATTGGTAGATATTGTTGCTGTGATTAGTCAACAACTTCATTCTCAACGTATCATGCAAGTAGCAGGGTGTTAGAACGTGAACTAAATGCACCTTGGTCTTTTATCATCTACCAGTTTTTTCCAATTAAGGGGCAATTTAGCATGGCAAATCCACCTACCCTGCACATCTTTGGGTTGTGAGGGTGAGACCCACACAGACACAGGGGGAATGTGCAAATTCCGCATGGATAGTGACCCAGGGCTGGGATCGAACCCGGGTCCTCGGCGCTGTGAAGCAACAGTGCTAACCACCGTGCCATCCCTCCCCCCCCCCTCCTTAGTTACTAACCTAACAAATCTAATAGCTTCTCCCTGGAAGAGGTGCTTTTAACTTGGTGTTTGAAGTGTGGATCTTGCACAGCCATCGACTAACTCTACTTATAATTGCAGACTCTCATTAAAAGAAAGGCCTGCTTTTACCAGGGCATTCTGAACGACGCATGGCTCAGTTTGCACCACCCTCTCCTGCGAATCACATGCCTGTGGGTTTGCCTCCGATTCCAGAGACCTGAACACAAAGTATCACCTGATATCTCAGTGCATGTTGAGGGAATGCTGTATTGTCAGTGGTGCTGTCTTTACGATGGGAAATTGTTGTCCTATCTGCCCTCATTGATGCTGGGAATAAATGAAGAAGAGCTAGGAGATTTCCCTGGTGGCCTAACCAACACTAATCTCTTAACCAACATTGACGAACAATACCACAACAGATTTTTGGCTGTTTATCTCATTGTTGTCTGTGGGATATTGCTGTTTGCAAATTGCCTTTTGGGTTCCTTACATTGAAACAGTTACTGAGCTCCAAGGGTATTTTACTAACTGCAAAGCATTTTGGGCATGCATACAAGTTAGCTCCTTCTTTCCGCTCTATCTGTTTCAAGCTGGTTGGGTGAGGCCTATACCTCAGCAACTCGCGGTTCTCATGTCCCACAGGCACCTCTATAAAAAGCACCTCTAGTGTTTACAGACAGTGTCAACGTGGGAACAGCCCCACAAAAATACGTGTGCTAATTATCAGACAGACCTGTCATTCGCGACTGCATTGTTTCCTCCACGATATGCTTCAGAATACACTGAGGTTTTTTTTTTATCACTGACTCATTTCTAATCAGTATCTGTAATAATTATTGTTTTTAAATAAGTGCATCTACTCCTTTCGACTGTCTGGAGTTAAAGCAGTCAAAATGAAACAGAACAGAAAGAGATGTGATTGACAGTTCTGTCACCTGAACCGTCCCCCTAACCTTGATTGAAACTTTCTGGGTGACATCTGTTACATTGCAAACCAAGTGCTTGCAATTTTCTCCTCTCAAAAAAAGGTAAAGTAATCCCTGACACCATTGTAATGATTAAGTGGGAGCCATAGAATGGCCATTTGCATACAGAATAATCAGCTCTGAACAAGCACATTGTAACATAAATGCGCACTTGCCAACCTTTTCATTATAAAAATAGGTAGGAGTATTTCTGCCACTCTAAAAGGTCTGCATACACAGTACATGGCATCTATGCATCTAGAGCCCTATTTCCAGAGGTCTTAAAGAGACGGAATTGCACTGAGGAAGAACTGGCATTTATATAGCATCTTTCACATCCTCATAGCCAAAATAAGTTATTTTGAGTGTAGCCATCATTGTAAAGAAATAGCTAATTTGCTCTTCCATTGCCCTTTAAATAGTAACACGGGACCCTTGAAAATCCAATCTCAGCATGTAAGTATTGTTGGCACGGCCAACATTTATTGTCAGTCCCTTGAAAAGCTGATGGCCTTGCCTTATTCAATGTCGCCGTTTGATACAACTGAGTGGCTCACCAAGTCATTGAAGAGGGCAGTTAAGAGTCAACTACATTGGTGTGGGATTGGAGTCACATACTGTGTGGGCCAGATGAGATGAGGACAGCAAGTTTCCTTCCCTAGAGGATGTCAATTGAACCAGTGGGTTTTACACAACAAACCAAAAGCTTTCTTCCAGAAAGATATTTTATTTCCAGATTCTGGCAACTTGGTTTAAAAATCTTTGGCCTTATTTTCAAGTCTCTCCGTTGTCTTGTGAACAAATTAAATTGAAGGACAGCTAAAAACCAGCTGGTCCATCAAGCCTACAGCACACGACTGTGACACCTTACCCCTCTTTGTTTAAGAAATCTTTTTCAACATTGACTCTCAGTATGTGTCTCCCCTGCCCCCATCCCACTCTCCACTATCCTTACACCTCTGGTCCAATCGCCATCCAACCAGTGCTCTGATCAACAATGAAAGCCTTAGGGCAGCACAGTGGCGCAGTGGGTTAAACCTGCTGCCTCACGGCGCCGAGGTCCCAGATTCGATCCCGGCTCTGGGTCACTGTCCGTGTGGAGTTTGCACATTCTCCCCGTGTTTGCGTGGGTTTCACCCCCACAACCCAAAGATGTGCAGGTTAGGTGGATTGGCCACGCTAAATTGCTCCTTAATTGGAAAAAATGAATTGGGTACTCTAAATTTATTTTTTAAAAGGATGTGCAAGCTAGGTGGATTGAACACACTAAATTGTCCCTTAATTGGATTAAAAAATGAATTGGGTACACTAAATTTATTTTTAAAAAACAATGAAAGTCTTCAACCAATTTGCCTCCGTGTGGTGGAATTCACTCTGCATGTCTTATCATAGGAATATAGAATTTACAGTGCAGAAGGAGGCCATTCACCTCATCAAGTCTGCACCAGCCTTGGAAAGAGCACCCTACCTACGGAGGTTGAGGGGCGACCTGATAGAGGTCTACAAAATTATGAGGGGCATCGTCAGAGTGGATAGTCAGAGGCTTTTCCCCAGGGTAGAGGGGTCAATTACTAGGGGGCATAGCTTTAAGGAGCGAGGGACAAGGTTTAGAGGAGATGTACGAGGCAAGTTTTTTTCACAGAGGGTAGTGAGTGCCTGGAACTCGCTGCTGGAGGAGGTGGTGGAAGCAGGGACGATAGTGACGTTTAAGGGACATCTTGACAAATACATGAATAGGATGGGAATAGAGGGACACGGACCCAGGAAGTGTAGAAGATTTTAGTTTAGACGGGCAGCATGGTCAGCACAGGCTTGGAGGGCCAAAGGGTCTGTTCCTGTGCTGTACTTTTCTTTGTTCTAACGTGCAGACTCCGCACAGACAGTGATCCAAGCCGGGAATCAAACATTGCACCCTGGAGCTGTGAAGCAACAATGCTAACCACTGTGCTACCGTGCCGCCTTACACAAGCCTGAGTCTCTCCCAACTTTAAAAGCTTCCTCAAAAGTTTTGGCTTTTTTGGCAATTTCATCCAGTCCTTTCCTCTTCCCGTTTGAGTCGTCCAAAACGTTGTTACTTGGAACATGTACTTAAATAATAATTATTGTGGACAAACTAACACAAGAGCTGGCTCGCCTCTATCTGCTACTGTTACAGTGTTGAGTTAGAAGGTTTTCTTTCTTAATTTTCTTTTCTCCAAGGCTTCTCCTCTTCCCTCGTCCCTTTCTTGACAGTGCTGACTCCTTGCTGGGATGCAGTTGCTACACTATCCTTGCCTCCAAAGAAATCCCTTACCAGGGACAGTCAATTAGCTGGTTGTTCTGACAAGATGAGACACTGTGTCCCGCATACTGCCGAAAAGTGGTCAGCCTTGCTTTTAGGCTGGTTGCTGGGTCCTCGGCTGTGAAGACTAAACCCAGCCCACTTTTAAAATTCTGGAGGAAAGGAAGCATGGGAGTGAGCTCCAATTGGCCAAAACATCAAATTTGAAGCACAGTGTCTTCCAACTCCAACATTTTTTTTTCATTCATGTAATATATAATGTATACTGTTGTAAAATATCCCAAAGAGCTTCACAGGAGCATAGTCAGGCTGAAAGCGACACCGAGCCAAATAAGGAGACATTAGGAGAAGTGACTGAAGTTTTAAGGAGAATCTTAATGAAGGAGAGGGCAGCTAAAAGCGAGGGAAATTTACAGCTTAGGGCCCAGATGACCGGCAGTGGGCAGATGATGGACATTAGGGTGCACAGGAGGTCAGAATTGAGGAACGCAGTGTTCTTGGTGAATTGTAAGACTGGAAGAATTTACTGCAAAAGGATGGATTGTGTCCATGAAGGGATTTGAAACACATGGATGAGAAATTTAAAATTTCAACTTCGTTTATAGACTCCATTAAGAACTGTTGCATGCAGGACAAGCCACCAGAGCAGTTAACACCAGGCACCTACTACGAGTGGGACTTTACAGCCCCTCCAACTGGTGGATTTTCCAGTCTCGCCAAAGTCAAAGGACTTTTCAACGCATTTTCCGGTCTTGCTCCCCTGCGATGGGGCAGTAAAAACATAAATCAAACCCTGTCTACCTGCTCTGTGTTTCAGGTGGATTGTTTAAAATCTCAATGTAGTATTCAAGGAGAACAAGGATTTTACCAAAACTTAGATTAACTGGTCATTCCTCTTTTGGAACGGGTTTTGTCACTGACAGGGATGGATAAGGAGACATGACAGGGATTGGCTGGATAATGGCGGAACAGGCAGTGTCTGTGGAAGGGGTGAAGGATAAGTGGGAAGAGGAGTTGGGGGTGGAGATGGAGGATAGGGTGTGACGCAAGACGCTGCTTTTAAAAAAAAAAAAATTGTGCACCCAATTCATTTTTTCCAATTAAGGGGGAATTTAGCGTCGCCAGTGCACCTACTCTGCACATCTTTGTGTTGTGGGGGCGAAACTCACGCAAACACGGGGAGAATGTGCAAACTCCACATGGAGAGCGACCCAGAGCCGGGATCGAACCTGGGACCTCGGCGCTGTGAGGCAGCAGTGCTACCCACTGCGCCACCGTGCTGCCTATGATACAGTTGAAGGTAGTGTATAGGGCCCATTTGACCAAATCCAGGATGAGCAGGTTATTTTTGGGCGTGGAGGATGAGTGTGAGCATTGTGGGAGGGGCCTGGCTAAACATGTGCACATGTTCTGATCGTGGGGTTCTGAGTTTGTGGGGTTCTGGGTCTCCTTCTTCAGCACCATGTCGGCGATTCACAAATTGAACTGAAGCCCGGGCGGGATTCTCTAATCCGCGGCAAAGTGTCCATGCCGTCGTAAACAGCGTCGAGTTTTACGATGGCATGAACGGGCCATCCCGACGACTAATTCTGGCCGGCAAAAGGAGCCAGCACAGCACTCTAGCGGACCATGCTGCTCCAGCTGCTGAACCCGGCGTGAACCCGGCACTGCGGGATCCGCGCATGCGCAGTGGCACCGGCGCCAACGCGCGCGTGCGCAGTGCCTTCCTTCAATGCGCCGGCCCCGACGCAACATGGTGCATGACTACAGGGGCCGGCGCGGAAGACACAAGGCCCCCAGCCAGAGAGGCCAGCCCGACGATCGGTAGGTCCCAATCGCGGGCCAGGCCACATCGGAGGCCCCCCCGGGGTCGGACCCCCCCTTCCTCACCACTGGCCACCCCAACCCTTCAATGACACGGTCCCGCCGGCTGAGAGCAGGTGTGGCCGGCGCCGGCGGGACTCGGGGATTTTACGACGGCCACTCGGCCCATCCCGGGCCGAGAATCGGAGGAACGACTGTAGAGCGGCCCCCGACTGGCGCCGCACCAACCACGCCGACGCCAATGGCGCCGATTCTCCGCCCTGCGGAGAATTGCGTGCCGGCATCGGGGCGGCATGGCGTGATTCGCGCCAGTCGCGGGGATTCTCCGGCCCAGCCCAGGGCTGAGAGAATCCCGGCCCCTGTCTCTGAGGGCCATATTTGGGGGGTTGGACCTGGTGGAGCTGCAGACTAGGGTGGGAGCAGATGTTCCGGCCTTTGCCGCGCTGATTGTTCGAAGGCGGGTGCTGCTGGGGTGGAGGTCAGCTTCTCCACCCAGCGCCTCGGTATCGCTGGGGATCCTATGGAATTTTTAATATCTCAAGAAAGTTAAGTACACCATGGCGGGGGAAATTGAAGAGTTCTACCGGAGATGGCAGACGTTTATTCTATACTTTAAAGAGCTGGGAACCGTCAGTTGTTTGATAGGGGGGGATAGTGGAGGAAGGGTTGTTTTTTGTTTTATTGTTTAAGTATAAAATTTGAAAAATGTGAATAAAAATACTTTTTAAAATACTTTTATCTCACTGCTGTTTATGGGACAGTGCTAGGAGCAGGAGAGCTGTCCTATGTTGCAACAGTCACTGCACTTCAAAGCAGCTCCACACATGCAAAGCTCTGGGGTGGTTTTGAGATCAAATTAGACTCTGATTTGGGCAGAGCATAATCAGATTTCAAGCAGACTGCTCAGCCACATAAATGCAGTGGGCAGTTAAAATGGCGGTCAGTGCGATTACAGCGGGAATCAAAGAATCCCTACAGTGCAGAAGGAGGTCATTCAGCCCACCGAGTCTATACTGACACTCTGAGGGATCATTCCACCTCGGTCCACTCCCCCGCCCTATCCCCATTACCTTGTGCACTGATCATGGTCAATCAACCTAACCAGAGGGCAGCACGGTGGCACAGTGGTAAGCACGGCTGCCTCAGCGCCGAGGTCCCAGGTTCGATCCCGGCTCTGGGTCACTGGCCGTGTGGAGTTTGCACATTCTCCCCGTGTTTGCGTGGGTTTCGCCCCCACAACCCAAAGATCTGCAGGGTAGGTTGATTGCTAAATTGCCCCTTAGTTGGACAAAATTAATTGGGTACTCTAAAAATTTTTTTAAAATACACCTAACCTGCACATCTTTGGACTGTGGGAGGAAACCGGAGCACCCGGAGGAAGACCATGCAGACACGGGGAAAATGTGCAAACTCCACACAGGCAGTTGCCCAAGGCCAGAACTGAAACTGGGTCCTTGTCACTGTGAGGCAGCAGTGCTCATCACTGTGCCAGTGCCACCCTTGGCTGAACATGGTGCGGTCTGGATTAAAATGGACTTAATTATTAAAAATGGAAAAGAGTGTTCACATGCCATTAGAGAGTCAACAAGAATTCATGAAACCCTTGAATTTTCACTCTCAAGCTTCTCCTCTCCCTCATTGCTTTCTTTTCACAACCTGCCTGAGTATGAGAGCAGTCAGCATTTTCTGCTGTAGCTGCAATTAAAGACATTGAAGCCACACGCTCTGGAATAGCCCACGTGTTCAACTTTCTCTCGCCCTCTAGCAAGAAAAGTAGGGTAAATAATCAGAACAGGTGAGGTCCGGATTCAGACACCCAGGCGGTTGAGTGAGAGACCAGAATCTCAGAAGAACCTCCTATTAACAACAACTTGCATTACACAGAGGCTTAAGAAAAGGACAATGTCCCAAAGCACTTCACAATTGGTAGCGTGACCCAAACAGCAATTCTTTTCCGCAGCTAGTATTCCATTCAGAGGCCAGTATGATGCTGGATATCTTGCCAGATTAATGCCCCATTCCCTGCTCCATCTGTTAGTTGTGGCTCAGTCCAGAGCACGCATGCTTGAGTTTCTAATATCTTGAGTTCAAGTATCACTCCTGAGCACAAAATAAGGTTGACACTCCATTGCAGTTGTGAGGGAGTACTTTGCTATTGAAGGCCATAGGCGGAATTTTCCCTTTCTTCTGCAGAGTGTGGCAGTGGGCGGGAAAGGCGGCGTTTACGCCTTCACCCCCAATGGTGGCTTTCTCCACCGTATTGCTCAGGCCTCAGCTAAAATGAATTTGAAGGGGCAGGTCCCCTGATGTCATGTTGGTGGCTGAGCTCTGATTGAGTCCACCCTGCCAGCAAATTTGTTTTGTAAAGATTGGGTAGCCATTTTATAAAAATAATGAAAATGAAATGAAAATCGCTTATTGTCACAAGTAGGCTTCAAATTAAGTTACTAAATTTTCCAATTAAGGAGCAATTTAGCATGCCCAATCCACCTACCATGAATATCTTTGGCTTGTGGGGATGAGACACACTCAGAAACAGGGAGAATGTGCAAACTCCACACGGACTGTGACTGGGTCCTCGGTGGCATGAGGCAGCAGTGCTGACCACTGTGCCGCCCTAGAACGCCATTTTTAAAAGCTGCCCCGTTACACAAATATTAGAATGGAACGCCCCCCCCCGAAACTCCAAATCCTCATCTGCAACACCGCCCTGGCACTGTTCCCTGGCAGTGACCCCTGGCACTGCCCAGGCATGGCCCTCTGCCCCTGAGCGATGCCCTCAGCTGAGCCCCTTTAGTCGGTCTGCCCGCCAGGTGCATACCATGAGCGACCAGTTGCAATTCACACCAGCGTGCCCTCATGCCAACGTGAATGGATTATCTAATGGGGTGGGGGGAGGGGGCACGGGGGACATCAGGCTTAGAGGCCGGCTAATGATATGCAATTTTATTACAATGGGGTTCCTGACATTGAACATCAGGATTCCCCTTGCATCACTGGCGGAAGGCAGGGACAATCGTGACGAGAATTCATGCCGACAGGGCCACCTGTGAGATTTTGTGCTCTCATCACTAAACCAAGCCGAGAAGAATAGGAACGGAAAGTCCCGGCTGATGTCTTTTGGATGTGATGTTCAGCTGGAGACCATAACTTCCCTGAGACGTTCACTAATGCCCTCGAGAGAATAAATTCTGCCGCCTTACCTGGTCTGGCCTAAACATGACCCCGACCCACAGCAAAGTGGTTGACTGAACTACATTAAGAAACCACCTCTGAAATGGCCGAGCAAGCCACTTAATTCAAGAGCAGTTAGGGATGGGTGATAAATGCTGGCCTTGCTATCAACACCTGCCGCCCATGACCTAATAAATTAAGTGGACTTAAAGATCCCATGGCGCCATTTTGAAGAGCAAAACAGTTATTCTTGCCAGTATTTATCTCACAAACAAAGGGCGGGATTCTCCCAATGGGCGGCTAAGTGCCGACGCTGGAGTAAAACCAGGAGTGTTTTACTCCGGCCTCAGCGCCCGTTCCGGGACCCCATTCTGCAGCCCACAGGGGGCTAGGATGGCGCTGGAGCGGCCTATGCCGCTCCAGCTGCCGATCCCGGCCTGAATCCGGCGCCGCGGGGTCCGTGCATGCGCAGTTGGGCCGGCGCCAACTAGCGCATGCGCAGTTGCCTTTTTCCCCGTGCTGGCCCCGATGCCAAATGGCGCAGGGCTATAGGAGCTGGCACGGAGGAAAGGAGGCCGGGGGGCCAGGCCACTACGGAGGCCCCTCCCCGAGGTCCTGCCGGCTCAGAGGATGTGAGAACGGAGTTGGCGTGACTCGGCTTTTTGTTGACAGCCGCTCAGCCCATCCGGGCGGAGAATCGGCGCGCCGGCCTGAGCCGGAGAGTTGTCGCATACTCCGACCAGCGCCATGCCGATGGCGCCGATTCTCCGTACTGAGGAAAATTGCGCCCCAGCGTCGGGGCGGCGCAACGCCGACTCTCCAACCCGGCGGGGTGTCGGAGAATTCCGCCCAAAGATTGGACAACTCGGGCAGCACAGTGGCGCAAGTGGTTAACATGGTTGCCTCACGGCGCCAAGGCCCCAGGTTCGATCCCGGCTCTGGGTCACTGTCCATGTAGAGTTTACACATTCTCCCCGTGTTCGCGTGGGTTTCGCCCCCATAATCCAAAAGATGTGCAAGATAGGTGGATTGGCCACGCTAAATTGCCCCTTCATTGGAAAAAAATGAATTGGATACTCTAAATTTATTTTTTAAAAAGATTGTACAATTCATAAGACCATACGATATAGGAGCAGAATTAGGCCATTCAGCCCATCAAGTTTGTTCCGCCATTCAATTATGGCTGATATATTTGTCATCCCCATTCACTTGTCACAGGGGCTGGTTTAGCACACTGGGCTAAATCGTTGGTTTTTAAAGCAGACCAAGGCAGGCCAGCAGCACGGTTCAATTCCTGTACCAGCCTCCCCGAACAGGTGCTGGAATGTGGCGACTAGGGGCTTTTCACAGTAACTTCAATTGAAGCCTACTTGTGACAATAAGCGATTTTCATTTTTCATTTCTTCTCCCCATAACCCTGATTCCCTTATTAAACAAGAACCTATCTATCGCTGTCTTAAAGATACTCAGTGACTTGGCCTCCACAGCCTTCTGCGGCAAAGAGTTCCACATATTCACCACCCTCTGGTTGAAGAAATTCTTCCTCATCTCGGTTTTAAAGGATTGTCCCTTCAGTCTGAGGCTGTGCCCTTGGGTTCTAGTTTCTCCTACAAGTCTAAACATCCCCTCCACATCCACTCTATCTAGGCCTCTCAGTATTCTGTCAATTTAAATTAGATCCCCCCCTCATTGTTCTGAACTCCAACGAGTACAGACACAGGGTTCTCAACTGAAGGTACGGCCAGCACGGTAGCACAGCGGTTAGCACTGTGGCTTCACAGCGCCAGGGCCCCAGGTTCGATTTCCGGCTGGGTCACTGCCTGTGCGGAGTCTGCACGTTCTCCCCGTGTCTGCGTGGGTTTCCTCTGGGTGCTCCGGAGTTTCCTCCCACTAGTCCCAAAAGACATGCTGTTAGGTAATTTGGACATTCTGAATTCTCCCTCTTTGTACCCGAACAGGCGCCGGAATATGGCGACTAGGGGCTTTTCAGAGTAACTTCATTACAATGTAAGCCTTCTTGCGACAATAAAGATTATTCAAAAAATTATTAACTGCTCCTCATATGACAAGCCCTTCATTCCGAGGATCATTCTTGTGAACCTCCTCTGGACTCTCTCCAAGATCAGCACATTCTTCCTTAGATACGGGACCCATAACTGCTCACAATACTCCAAGTGGGGTCTGACCAGAGCCTTACACAGCCTCAACAGTACATGCCTGCTCTTGTATTCTAGCCCTTTCAACATGAATGCTAACCTTGCACTTGCCTTCCTAACTGCCAACTGAACCTGCATGTTAATATTAAGAAAATCCTGAACTGGGACTCCTAAGTCCCTTTGTACTCCTGATTTCCGAAGCATTTCCCCATTTAGAAAATAGTCTATGCCTCTATTCTCCCTAATCAAATGCATAACCTCAAAACTTTCCACATTGTATTCCATCTGCCACTTCTTTGCCCACTCTCCTAGCCTGTCCTAGTCATTCTGCAGCCCCCTTGCTTCCTCAATACACCTGTCCCTCTGCATATCTTTGTATCATCTGCAAACTTATCAAAAGTGCCTTCAGTTCCTTCTTTCAGATCGTTAATGTACATTGCGAATAGTTGTGGTCCCAACTCTGACCCTGGCGGAACACCACTAGCCACTGGCTGCCATCCTGAAAAGGACCCCTTTATCCCCACTCTCTGCCTTCTGCCAGTCAACCAATCCTTATCCGTGCCAGTACCTTTTATTAAAAATTAAATTTTTAAGTACCCAATTATTTTTTTCCAATTAAGGGGTAATTTAGCGTGTCCAATCCACCTATCCTGCACGCCTTTGGGTTGTGGGGGTGAAACCCACGCTGACACGGGGAGAATGTGCGAACTCCACATGGACAGTGACCCAGGGCCGGGATTCGAACCCGGGTCCTCAGCGCCGTAGTCCCAGTGCTAACCACTGCGTCACATGCCCCCCCCCCCCCCCCCCCCCCCGGTGCCAGTACCTTGCCCCTAACACCATGGGCTCTTATCATATTTAGCAGCCTCCTGTATGGCACCTTGTCAAAGGCCTTCCGGAAATCCAAATAGATCACGTCCACTGGTTCTCCTTTGTCTAACTTCCTCATTACCTCCTCAAATAATTTAAACAATTTTGTCAGGCATGGCCTCCCCTTGACGGATCCATGGTGACTCACTCCTATTTTACCATGCCCTTCTTTTTTAATATTTTTTAAAATTAAGGGGGACTTTAGCTTGGCAAACCAATCTACCCTGCACATCTTTGGGTTTTGGGGGGTAAGACCCACGCAGACACGGGGAGAATATGCAAACTCCATATAGTCAGTGGCCCGGGGCCGGGATCGATCCTGGGCCCTTGGCATCGTGAGGCAGCAGTGCCACCCATTGCTCCACTGCGCCGCCCATTACAATTCACTTCTAAATACTCTGCAATCTCATTGTTAACAGTTGATTCAAAAATCTTACCAACAACCTAAGTCAGACTAACTGGCCTATAATTTCCTGTCTTCTGTCTCACTCCCTTCTTAAACCGGGGTGTTACATTAGCCATTTTCCAACCCTCTGGGGCCCTCCGTGCCTCCAGTGATACCTTTTTTAAAAATTTACAAATTCAGAGTACCCAATTATTTTTTTTTTCCAATTAAGGTTAATTTAGTGTGACCAATCCACCTACCTGCACATCTTTGGGTTGTGGGGGTTAAATCCCCGCAGACACGGGTAGAATGTGCGAACTCCACACAGACATGACCCAGGGTCTGGTTCGAACCCGGGTCCTCAGCGCTGTAGGCAACAGTGCTAACCACTGTGCTACCATGCCGCCCACCTCCCGTGATTCCTGAAAGATCCCCACTAATGCTCCCACAATCTCCTCAGCCATCTCCTTCAGAACCCTCAGGTTAATCCATCCGGTCCAGGTGATTTATCCACCTTCAGTTTCCACAGCACCTCCTCCTTTGTGATGGCCACTACACTTATCTCTGCCTGCTGACTCTCCTGAAGTTCTGGTATGCCTTGCATTGTTACGGGGAAAGGGCAAGGAAGCAGGGGCTAGGTGAGTTGTTCTTGCAGACAGCCAGCATGGACATGATGGGTCGAATAACCTCCTTCTGTGCTGTAACCATTCTATAATTGCATGAAATCACATGCTGGCAACAAATTGCATTTATATGGCACCTTTAACCTCGTAACAATCCTGAGACATATCACTGGAATGCAATCAGATGGAAATTGACAGCAGGTCAAAGAAGCAGGTCAAGTGACCAAAAGCTCGATCAAACAGGTTTGTTAAAAGGAGAGAGAGGTAGGGCAGCATGGTGGCGCAGTGGGTTAGCATTGCGGCCTCACGGCACCGAGGTCCCAGGGTCGATCCCGGCTCTGGGCCACTGTCCGTGTAGAGTTTGCACTTTCTCCCCGTGTTTGCGTGGGTTTCACCCCCACAACCCAAAAATGTGCAAGCTAGGTGGATTGGCCACGCTAAATTGCCCCTTAATTGGAAAAAATGAATTGAGTACTCTAAATTTAAAACAAAAGGAGAGAGAGGTGTAGTGGCAGAGAGTTTAAGAAAGGTAATTTCAGTGATTAGGACTTAGACTACCAAAGGCATAGCAATTGTGGGGTGATGAAGATATGAGATACACAAGAGAACAGAATTGGAGGATTGTAGGGCTGGTGGAGACTACAGAAATAGAGTTGAAGCAAGACCATACAAGGGGCTGAGCACAGGAATGACAGAATTCTTAAATCAAGACCTAGATTTAGTGTCCACAAATCAATTGGACAGGACCGGTGTCAGACTCTGCATAACCAGATCTGCAGCCCTTGCAATCTGGACCGATAGCGATGGTCACATGTGGTTGTTCCTTTGTACAGTTCTTTCAGTACATTTGGGAACAGTGTGTTTAGTGTTATCTTATTCCTGCACTTTGAACAGCAAAAAACAGAATCATCATAAACAAAATGTCAAATTCAGAAAAACATTCGCCTGTATTTTAAATGTGGATTTCAGCATCTAAACCCCAACACCTGCTGCTATAATTACACAAGACAAATCCTGCAAACTGCGCTACAAAGCATGCATATAATTTCACCCACCGGTCTAGCTGGGGAAATCTGGTGCTTTGTCTTCAAACCAGACACAATTCTAAAACCAGTCTGAATATCATTTGAAGGTTTAATACCTGCCATTTGTGGCTTATTAACTCGTTCACTACAGGCTACCACTGTGATGTTACTTCCCATAGCTCCCCTGCCACATTAAGATGCCATCTGGTGCCCACTGTGACTAAGAACCTTACCGATCCAGAGAATATCCCCAAATGCCCTCTTCAACCGTGAACAGTCGGGGGTACTTTGGGTTCAAACTTTTGCTTTAAGAAAGAAGTGGAGAGTGTAACTTATGTCTGTCCGTGCATTATATTCAACACACTACCAGAACATCAAGAATTGTCACATATGTACAAAGTGATTCTGCTTAAACAAAGTTAATCCCATCATTTCCATTGTTGCTTCTGCATTCCTTTTTTGGTCTTCAATTTTGTCAGTAACGGGAGCCTTTTGGGATCTCCATACTGTAGCTGGAGAGTTTACAAAGCAAAGGGCATTGTACGAGTGGTGGGCATCCTGCATCCCAGGGGCACATACAGCCCATCTGGGTTCTGAGTGCTGCCCACGAGGCAGATTGTTGACCGTTGCCCACGCAAAGGGTTGCCACTTTCCACTGATTTCCATCCGCATCGTTTTTTTCCTCCCGGTATGACTGAAGTGATTCGCGTGTAAAGCAAGAGCAAGTGAAGTGAGGTGCGTGCTGATTGTTCACAACGCTGACTGTGAGAGCCGTGCCACTGTGTCCAAAGTGTAAATATTTATTTTGTTTTTACCATTTGAAGGTGGTGGTAGTTCTATAAATACATGAATGATTAAGCATTTTCTATAACTCTTTGTGAAATATTTGGCATGTCTTGAATGCATTTAATCATATCCATGGCACCATGGTTAGTGAACAAGCCTGATTTCAATCTTGTGGCCCATTGAGAACAAGGAGGGCCACTCATGTGGCCCACTCACTAGGCTAGGTTGCCAATCACTGCGCTATACAAATGCAGGTTGTTGCGGTTCACAGATGGCAGGAATTGTGTCACCAATGGCTGCCTAACCAACATCAACCATATTTCTCCAGCACAAAATTGGTCAATCTAGACATTTTCCTTTCGTTCACTGTGAATAAGCCCACCGACTCACATTCCAGACTTTGGTTTATTTTCCCTTTCTACATCTGAAAGTCCGATACATCGATTGGCTATACTTTACATCTAAAATCCTGGCATGGAAGGTTTAACCCCTTATTCATTCATCACAGCCACAGTATTATTAGGAGATGAGAATTCTATGATTGAATTTTTATGAAGTTTAAATCTGTTTTCTGATGATTAAATAAATAATTATCTCTAAAATTGTTTCCCAGGAGTGTACAGGTAAGCTCACTTATGTGTGTTACATTTCAATAGGCTATCCTTTGCTTGTCTGAAGTGGAGAAGGGCACAGAGGGCTACCGACTGCAAATGGCTTGTCAGGATGAAGTCAGCGTTGTTCCCCCAGATTGAACTCTCTTCCTCTTTAACGGTCAGCCTTGTCACAGTAGTGGCACATTTGCATTTGCATGCAAAAAGTTATGAGATCAAGCCTCATTCAAGTGTCTTGAGCAGAAAAATCTTTCCAGTGCTTCACCTCCAAAAATTGTCATTTTGTGTATGAACCATTAAACTGAGGCCCCCATCCTTCCCTCTCAGGTGGATGAACAATGATTACATGATGCTATTTTGGGGAAGAACAGAGAGTTTATGCTAGTGTTCTGGTCAACATCTATCCCTGAAATAATATCACGAATGAACAGGTTACAAGCTGTGCTGATTGTGGGAGCTTCTGATAAGCAGAATGGTTGTTACTTTTCTTCTAATACAACAGTAACTATACTTTTTAAAAATAGATTTAGAGTACCCAATTCATTTTTTCCAATTAAGGGGCAATTTAGCATGACCAATCCACCTACCCTGCACATCTTTGGGATGTGGAGACGAAACCCACGCAAACATGGGGAGAATGTGTACAACATCACTAGTTTGGTGGGGAGAGTGAAAGACAATCTGGCAAGGTGGGACGGCCTTCCTCTGTCACTGGCAGGTCGGGTACAGGCGGTTAAAATGAAGTGTTGCGCGATTCCTGTTTATTTTTCAATGCCTGCCGATTTTCCTGCCAAAGTCTTTTTTCAGGGAGATTGAGGGAAGGATTACCTCATTCATATGGGGAGGGAAGGTGGCCAGAGTGAGAAAGGTGCTGCTACAGAGGGGAAGGCAGGCAGGGGGTTTGGGTCTCCCAAACCTGTTTGACTACTACTGGGCAGCGAATGTGGAGAAAGTGCGGAGCTGGGTCAGAGGGGTTGATTCTCAGTGGGTCAGAATGGAGGAGAGTTTGTGCAGGGGGTCGGGGCTGAAGGCACTTGCAACAGCGCTGCTCCCGATAGCTCCGGGGAAATATTCAGGGAGTCCGGTAATAATAGCTTCATTGAAAATCTGGAGGCAGTTTCGCCAACACTTCGGGTTGGGTTTAGGGTCAAGGGAAATGCCGATTCGGGGGAACCACAGATTTGAGCCAAGGAGGTGGGATGGAGGTTTTCGGAAATGGGAAGAGAAGGGGATTAAGACGCTAAAAGATTTGTTTCTTCGGGGTCGGTTTGCAGGATTGAGGGAGCTGGAAGCGAAGTATGGGCTAGAGCAGGGAGAAGTGTTTAGGTACATGCAGGTTCGGGATTTTGCCAGGAAGGAGGTATAATGCATCCCAGAGGAACCGGCCTCCACATTGCTGGAGGAGGTGCTGACGACAGGGGGACTGGAGAAGGGGGCAGTGTCAGCAGTGTACGGAGCTATTTTGGAAGAGGATAAGGCACCACTGGAAGGGATCAAAGCAAAGTGGGAGGAAGAGCTGGGAGAGGTTATAGAGGAGGGGGTCTGGTGTGAGGTGCTCTGGAGAGTGAATGCCCCATCCTCATGTACGAGGTTGGGGCTGATACAGCTGAAGGTGGTATATAGAGCGCACCTCACGAGGGCGAGGATGAGCTGATTTTTTGAAGGAGTAGAGGATGTGTGTGAGCGTTGCGGGGGGGGGAGGGGGGGGGGCGAATCACGTTCATATGTTTTGGTCCTGTCCAAAGCTAGGGGAGTACTGGAAGGAGGTGTTTAGGGTAATTTCCAAGGTGGTGTGTGTGAAACTGGACCCGGGTCCCCAGGAGGCCATATTCGGGGTGTCGGACCAGCCAGGGTTGGAAACGGGAGTGGATGCAGATATCATAGCCTTCGCCTCGTTGATCGCCCGAAGACGGATCCTGCTGGGCTGGAGAGCAGCCTCTCCACCCAGTGCCCTGGCGTGGCAGGGGGACCTGTTGGAATACTTGACCCTTGAGAAGGTTAAGTTCGAACTGAGGGGAAGCTCGCTGGGGTTCTACAAGTCATGGGCACTATTTATTATGCACTTTCAAGAACTGGATAACATTGAACATTAGTTGGGGGGGGGGGGGGGGGAAGGGGGCTGTGTAGATTAAGGGTGACTATGGGTAAGCCCTGATTCCTTTTTGTCATTTGTTTATGTAAACATGCGGGCTGATGTTTGGGGGTTGGTGGGCGGATGGGATCGTTGTTATTATGGGGATTGACATATCTTGCTGGTTATTGTTTATTGTTGATGGGTGTAAATGCGGGAGAAAATGTGAAAAAGGAGAATAAAAATATATTTTTAAAAAAACATGGGGAGAATGTGCAAACTCCACACAGACAGTGACCCAGAGCCGGGATCGAACCTGGGACTGTGGCGCTGTGAGGCAGCAATGCTAACCACTGCACCTCCGTGCTGCCCAACAGTAACTATACTTGTACTGCATTTGCTTTAAAACACTTTGGGGCACCATAAAAGGCAATGTATAAACTTTTTTAAAAATTACTTTATCAGAGTTACAAAGCCAGAGCTCAGTGTGGACAGGGGCAAATCCCTAATCCAGCTCCTTGCCTGCTCCAAAAACCAATTCAAATTGAATCCAATTCATGGTCTCCACAAGAGAGACAGACCAGATCCAGGCATTGCACCTGACCTCACGCTGATCTTAGCCAAAAGGCTGAGAAGCGATGGCAATGTATAAACAAGTTATTTCTTTCCTTCACTTTTTCCTCTCCCTGGTGGAAAAGCCCTCATTCTTCATTCCGATGTTCAATTCGGATCAGGTCCTCCAGTTTGGAATTGAATGGAAGTGGGATTCAATCCTGCATCCATTCCCACTCCTTGGACATGCAGCTGTACACATGCAGCATTCTGTGAATAGAATAACCCACATAGAATCCCCCTGACTTGCTTCCACTCCTTTTACAGTTTGGGCTGCTGACAAAGTTTGATAAGCTCATGAAGGTCAGGCTCTGTTAAATGACCCGAGAAATGTTGTGCAATGGAGTTAAACTAAATAATCAGAAGAGGAGCCTTTTCACCGTGGTTAACACTTCAGGGGAATTACCTCATCTTATTTCTATTTTCATGGACGAACCTGCAAATGTGCCAGGGGTAATCTCATCATGACAGAACACACAATCCATAAACATCTGGAATATAAATTCTCATTCAGATCCAGTGTGGCCACATTTGAGACAGGGCAGAATATTGCTAGTTTCCGTTGTTTTATTGTGGAAACTGTTCTGAAAGATAGATTACAAACTTTTGTCGATATTGAAGCCATTCGGATCTTATCAAGTAGCTTTCTTGCCAGCTTATTTATTTTCTCCCTTTAGTCTTACACAGCAGTGGTGCCAGAGGTAGAGTTGTCATTCCTCCAGGATTGTCCTAGAGACGGGCAACCCAGGCGGAAAATAATTTTTTTATTCAGTCCCGGGATGTGGATGTCTGTGGCAAGGCCCTCATTTATTGCTCATCGCTGGGTACCCTGAGAAGATAGTGGAGAATCTGAATGGCTTCAGTGGGCAGTTAAATGTGGGATTGGAGTCAGATGTAGGGCAGACAGCAGGTTTCATTCAGTTGAGGATATTAGTGAACCAGTTGGGTTCTTTTTATGACAATTTTGCAGCTTTCATGGTCGCTTCGACTGAAACCAGCTATTTATTTCCAGATTTAATTGTTTCTAAACTGACTTTGGTTAAAATTCAGATTTTACACAGGCTTAATTAAATGGTACAGAACCTCTGGATTATTAGTCCAGTAACATTTAAAAATTTTTTTTTTTTTTTAATTTAGAGTACCCAATTCACTTTTCCAATTTAGGGGTAATTTAGCGTGGCCAATCCATCTACCCTGCACATCTTTGGGTTGTGGGGGCGAACCCTCGCAAACACGGGGAGAATGTGCAAACTCCACACAGACAGTGACCCAGAGCTGGGATCAAACCTGGGACCTCGGCACCGTGAGGCTGCAGTGCTACCCACTGTGCCACCGTCATGGCCCTCACTCAGTAAACTAGAAAAAGGGCGGCTCGGTGGTGCAGTGGTCAGCACTGCTGCCTCACGGCGCTAAGGACCCGGGTTCGATCCTGGCAGCAGAGCTAACCCACTGCGCCATTGTGCTGCCCTTGGCTTCATAATTTCAATAACACAATAACACAAACCCCTCTCCCCCCGCCCCCTCCCCCCATGCCTCACTGAAGCATTTGGGAAGTTTTTTTTAATTAAAAGTGCCGAATGAATGAAAATTGTTATGATGTACCATTGCATAAAAGATTTGAATTAATAATAAAAAAGTGACCTCATCATTCTGATTGAAAGGGAACACATAATTGAAATCCAGCTAAATGCCTGCAGTGCGCATAAGGATCTAACATGAATCGTAAAGGTTTTTCAAGTTGTTTCCTTGCAACCCCAGACAGTATTATTAGAAAGGTCCATACAGTACCAAAATGGGATCAACAGGGGACAATAGGCAACATCCTTGCCCATTCAAACTGCCCACGCAACTCTATCAAATGTCTCTTTCTCTCTTTCCCTCATGTTCGAGGTTGCCGAACAATAGCTGGAGACTTAAAGCAGATTTACGTGCGCCGTATTTGCACAGGACAAACTATTCTTTTATCCCGCTGAAATGGGTGGGAGGGAGGGGGGGGACCATTCCAGCTCCCAGTGCAAGAATACATTGAATGGAGATTGTCAGATCACTAAGTCTCCCTATTAGAGTGAACCGCTTTAATTAAACAGGAAGGACACCCCACAAAAATAACAATAAAATGATGAGTATCCAGCTTGGATGAGGAAAGTTGGGGGGGGGGGGGGGGGGTTAAAAGCGGGATCAATTAAGTGTGGATGCATTGAGATAGAAAATCTAGCACCCAGCCCCTTCCATCGAAGTCTATCCCCAGCACTTGGTAAAAGTAACCCCTCAAGTCTGGCATGTTGCAGTGCATGATGCATTATTCTACAATGCAGTTTTTAAAACTTTTATCTCGTTTAGATTTTTCAGTCCGCGGAACCCAAAGAGTGTCGTGGGGTTGGTATGAGAAACAGTAGACAAGGCAGCGTTTTGCTGGTTTAATTAGCATGGAACACGGGCCCTTTCATGTGTAATTCAGAACATGAGCACCTGGTGTGCGGCACATCAAAGCACAGGAAAAAACATGGAACAATATAACAAAGGCCGAGGACAACAGAATGAGATAAGACAAAATGTTTACGTCTGACCTCCAAATCTGCTACAAATAAACCTATGGACTGGATCACCCTGCAGTGGGTGGGGGGGGGGGGGGGGGGGGAGAGCTAACATTATTTCTCTCCTTAAAGAGGACTTCTGTTAAAAAAATCGATTTGATTGTTTTTAAAAAAACTCAAATTAAAGGGGGGGGGGGGCTAAAAAAAAATAAGGTGAAAGTATTACTTTCTCTGTCGTGACAGGAGTTCGCAGCCTTTTTCAGATGCTCCCTGCTAATTTGCAGTGGGGAATGTGTCACATATTATAAACCCTCCAATACACAAACATCTCCATCCCCCCCACCACCACCCCTTTCACAGAAACCAACACCAGACAACAGCCTCACAAACTGCTCAGCTGCAAATGTTCCAAGTCGAATAATTACAACTTGTCAAAAAGAATTAATTTTCCCATTTCTCATAAAGATGTGTAAAAATTACCATGTTATTATACACTGACACTCTCCGGAGGCGAGTACAGAATTTAATTTTGAATTCTTTCCGCACATTAAATTAAATCCATAAATAAGAGTTTAGGCATTCAGTTGGAAGCATATGTTCGTTAGGAGAACGACATCAAGACACACGCTGTAATGGCTGTTGTAATGTTTTAATAGCTCCGTTCTTCTAAGCACCAATAAATTTACATGATCATAACAATCCCAGGCATAAGGGAAGCCCATTACTGTCTGTGCAAAAAGCAACAATGTTAACAGGGGGAGAAGGGGAAATGCTTTTTAAATAAGATTAGGCCAGCGTGTCTCTCAGTCAACTTGCTGTTTCGGCGGGATCAATGCGAATCCTGAAGAGAGAACCAAATCGGAGAACGTTTCTCCCCAAACGGGTGACCTATTGTGTTAAACGAGGGGCTCAATGATCGAAACTTGTGTGCTGGAAGAGAAAATGGGACTATTTAGCAGCCAAATATCTCATTGCAACCAAGGCGCTTTGCAGTTCAGCAAGAAAAGTTGGCAAGATTTTTTTGTTTAAATTTGCCTTGAAAGGGGCTTACTTTATTTGTGATCACTTGGGGGGGGGGGGGGGGAGGTGCTGGGAAAACTCACCCCAATTGTATTCCATTCCCAGTCAGAATGGAATCACTTCATGAAAAATGATTGGGTTTCCAAAGAATGCCTAATTCGTTTCTTTCTCGACAGCGGACCACTTCTGCTGCCAGGAGGCTTGTGGATATATGTTGCTTGGGTATCGTTGTTTTATCAGTGAGCTAACGCCTTGTATATATTATGGGGTGTCTAATATACTTGAGGTATTTAATGAGTTAAAGCGCGCGCGTGTGTATAAAGTGTTCCCTGCCTCACACGCAGCGTGAAGTGAAACCTGACGAGGAATGACTGTTCTCACCAGATGTCCAGACTATCAGTGGGATTGTGCAGCTCATTGCAACAGCGGGCTATCGTTTCAACCTTTGTTGCCGCCGCGGCAGTCTCTCCTGTGCTAGCGAGTTAACAACAGAAACAAGGAGATACATACACACACACACAAAAAAAAATGCACAATAAGTTATCCCCCATTTCCTGGTCTAACGCTGTAGTTTTCTTTTTTTTTAAAGTAACCTACTCCCTCTAAGTAGCTCATCATGCTATTTTGCATATTGTTCAGATAGGCCTGTATTAATCCCAGTGATGATATATCACAGTATCGCCCGGTAAAAATCACCAGTCTAAGGTCACCAGTCTAAATCACGGGGGAAGTCACATTTAAGCAGTGGTTATGTGCACACAGTTGTCACACGGCAAAGTTTACCTGGCAGGGATAAAATGACTTGACAGACAGGGGGAGATTCACTGCAATGATGCCAGACTAGAGGGATTGCAGTTATGTGGAGAGCTAGACAAACTGGGGTTGTTCTCCTTAGAGCCCAGAAGGTTCTCGGGGAGGTTCGGTAGAAGGTTCCAAAATTATGAGGGGCTTTCATTTGGAGCAGTGAAGGGCCGGGGGCGGATTGTTTTCAGCGTCACGGAAGTGGCAGGGATTTCAAATGTCCGGCAAAATGAAAACAAAGATGAAATTTAAGAAGATGTTTTTTTAAAGTTGGCTAATTGTTATGATCTCGAATGCACTGTCGAAAAGGTGGTGGACATTTCGAAAGTTTATTGAAAAGTTAGGCTAGGTGAGGGGGCGTTGGAGGGACACTGGAGGGACACTGGAGGCTCATTGGGGTTGGGAAAAGGGGATAGGTCTTTCAGAGGGGCTGACTGGCCTCCTTCGGTGCTAAATGGTGCTTTGATTCTATGGTTCTCAGTAAGTTGGAGCAGTTTGGGCAAGTTTGAAGCCCCATTTAACCTGTGGTTCTAGACTGCCGCTGGGATGATTGCTTTGCATCCAGTCTCATGAGGCCAGTTCTATTCCATTCTAGACTAATTAGGAGTGAAATGCCTTATGGTGTAAACTCATGCAGTCTAGGTGTGAACCCATATTGGTGCTGAGTACTTGTTTATGGAAAAATCATCATGATGGCAGGTATCGAATTGTGATGATGATGCAAAATCAAAAAGGCATTCATAATGTAGTGATGGATAATCATTAAAATAGACTATAAAGTATTAAAAAGATTGAACAATTATGGACATTTCAGGATACGAATAATTACAGTACAATTGCTGGGGATAAATCATTCCACACCACCACATTTTCTTACAAGCTGAGGAAGCTGCCATACCATCACACACCCCTCAACCAACTACCAGGTTATCACAACACGGACTTGGAAGGATGACCCTTATCTCAATCTCATGGATTGTAGGCATGGGACCACGGCTGTGGCAGAGTGGGGAGCTGCTAATGGTAGCAATGGTTCAGTTCAGGTCAGGCACAAAATATTGATCATTCAGATTGATCCCATCTTAAAGAAGCAGTGATTTGTACAAGGTGTGACGCCAGATTGAGAAGGGATGACAATCAGGAAATATTAACTAGGCTGAGGTCCTTTTTTGCAGTTAAAAGGAAGGCTGGGGCGGTGGGGGTGGTGACCTAGAAGTCACAGAATCTACAGTGTAGAAGGAGGCTACCCGGCCCATTGAGTCTACACCGGCCCCCGAAAGAACATCCCACCTAAGCCCACACCTCCACCCCATTCCCGCAACCCAATCTAACTTTTGGACACTAAGGGCAATTTAGTGTGACCAATCGACCTAACCCGCACATCTTTGGACTGTGGGAGGAAATCGGAGCACCCGGAGGAAACCCACGCAGAGACGGAGAGAACGTCCAGACTCCACACAGACAGTGACCCAAGCCTGGAATCGAACCCGGGCCCCTGGCACTGTGAAGCAACAGTGCTAACTATTATGCTACCTTACCATCCAAGATCGTTGGGATTGTGAAATAGTTTGGTTGGGTAAACATGGAGAAGATGTTTCGGCTAGTGGAAGAAATGGAAATAGCTGATGATAAATAGAAGGTATTCACCTATATGTCCGGTCGGGAGTTCAGGAAATATTTCTTTACCCAGAGAGTACACAGAATGTGAAATATGAAGGCATTGATGAGACTGTACCTGTAGTACTGTGTACAGTTTTGGTCCCCTTATTTAAGGAGGGATGTAGTAGCATTGGAGGCAGTTCAGAGGAGGTTCACTAAGTTGATTCCAGAGATGAGGGGAGAATGAGCAGTTGAAGAGAGAATGAGCAGTTTAGACCTATACTCACTAGAGTTCAGAAGAATGAGAGGAGAACTAATTGAGGTATGTATGATGATAAAAAGTATTGACAAAGTAGATGTGGAGCAGATGCTTCCTCTTGTGGTGCATTCTGGAACAAGAGATCATAGTCTCAGGTTAAGTAATAGCAAATTTAAAACAGAGATGAGGAGAAACTTCTTCTCCCAAAGGATGATGAATCTGTGGAATTCTCAACCAGATGTTGGGAAATGAGCAAATTTAAGGAGGAGTTAGACATATATTTTTTTAACAAACAATTTTATTGAGGTATTTTTTGGCATTGTAAACAGTTACAGATTACAGAAATATGCAAACATCAACGAAAAACCAACACTGGTTTGGAGTCCCTCCATGCCAGCAGTATTCGCCACCGGGCTATCAGGGAAGCAAAGGCCAGAACATCTGCCTCTCTCTCCCCCTGGACTCCCGGGTCTTCCGATACCCCGAAAATTGCCACCTCTGGCCTCATCACCACCCTTGTTTTCAGCACCCGGGATATGACCCCTGCAAATCCCTCCCAGTACCCCCTAAGCTTAGGACATGCCCAAAACATGTGAATGTGGTTCACTGGTCTTCCCGCGCATCTAGCGCACTTGTCCTCTACCCCAAAGAATTTGCTCATCCGAGCCACCGTCATGTGGGCCCGGTGAACGACCTTAAACTGAATCATGCTGAGCCTGGCACATGTTGCGTTGAGTTTACCCTACTCAGGGCTTCCGCCGATACCCCATCCTCCATCTCCCTGCCGAGCTCCTCCTCCCATTTGAGTTTCAGTTCCTCCGCCTGGGACTCTTCCCCCTTCATGAGCACTTTGTAAATATCCGAGACTCTACCCTCTCCTCCTTCTCCTCTAGAGACTATTCTGTCTTGGATCCCTATTGGCGGGAGGCGTGGGAAGGATGGGACGTGTCTGCGTACAAAATCCCGCACCTGTAAGTACCTAAAGTAATTTCCCCTTTCCAGCCCAGCTTTCTCCTCCAACTCCCTCAAACTCGCAAAGTTCCCCTCCAGGAACATATCGCCCACCCACCGTCATGTTCGAAACCCTCCATCCATGTTCCCGGGGGCGAATCGATGGTTATCACAAATTGGAGCCCAGACCGACGCACCCACCCATGCTTTCTCCACTGGCCCCAAATCCGCAGGGCTGCCCCCACTACTGGGCTGGTGGAGTACCTGGCCGGCGCAAGCGGTAGGGGAGCCGTGACCAGGGCTGCCAAACTGGTGCCCCTGCACAAAGCCGCCTCCACCCGCTCCCAGATAGACCCCATACCCACCATCCACTTCCTTATCATGGCTATGTTAGCCGCCCAGTAGTAGTTGATCAGACTCGGCAATGCCAGTCCCCCCTCGTTGCGGCTCCTTTCAAGCATCGCCTTCCTCACCCGTGGGGATTTTCCCACCCAGACAAAGCTCATGACGATTTTGCCGGTCCTTTTGAAGAAGGTATGTGGGATAAAGATCGGGAGGCACTGGAAGATGGACATATTTTTAATTAGTAATGGGTTGAAGGGTTATGGAGAACGGGCAGGATAGTGGAGTTGAGGACATGATGAGATCTGCCATGACTGGATTGAATGGTGGAGCAGGCTCGAGAGGCTAAATTGCCAACTCTAGCTCCTAGTTCTTATGTTCTAAGAAATAACTATTCTGCCTAATTCAACCTCCAGCTCATGGTCTGTAGCCCTGTAGGTAATAATAATAATCTTTATTGTCACAAGTAGGCTTACATTAACACTGCAATGAAGTTACTATGAAAAGCCTCTAATCGCCACATTCCAGCACCTGTTCGGGTACACAGAAGGAGAATTCAGAATGTCCAATTCACTTAACAGCACATCTTAAAGACTTGTGGTAGGAAAGCGGAGGACCCGGAGGAAACCCATGCAGACTCAGGGAGAACGTGCAGACTCCGCACAGCCAGTGACCCAGCCGGGAATCGAACCTGGGTCCTTGGTGCTGTGAAACAACAGTGCTAACCACTGTGCTACTGTGCTGGCCTTAACAGCACCTCAAGCACAAATCTGGTGTTCTTGATTAATAAGGGGATTTCTTGATTAATAAGGGGATCAGGGGTTATGGGGAGAAGGCAGCAGAATGGGGATGAGAAACATATCAACCATGGTCGAATGGCAGAGCAGACTCGATGGGCTGAATGGCCTAATTCTGCTCTTATGCATTATGGTCTCATGGAAATGTGCTGTCTCGCGGGCAGCACGGTGGCGCAGTGGTTAACACTGCAGCCTCACAGTGCCGAGGTCCCAGGTTCGATCCCGGCTCTGGGTCACTGTCTGTGTGGAGTTTGCACATTCTTCCCGTGTTTGCGTGGGTTTTGCCCCCACAACCCAAAATGATGTGCAGTCTAGGTGGATTGGCCTCGCTAAATTGCCCCTTAATTGGAAAAAACCAAAAGAAATGAATTGGGTACTCTAAATTTATTTTTAAAAAGGGAAATGTGCTGTCTCACACGAGTAGTTGTAGCAAAGAGCAGAGGTGCATTTAAGGGGAAACTAGATAACCACACGAAGGAGAAAGGAATGGAATAGTATGTTTATGGGGTTTAATGAAAAGGGATGGAAGAGGGCTCGCCCAGAGTATAAGCCATGGCATAGACTGGTTGGGCCATACAGCCTGTTTCTGTGCTGTAAATCCTGTGTTAATTCTATGTAAGAGGTAGAAACTCATTGGAAGTTGGAGCCTCAGCTGGGAGCAAGGACCCCACTGCTGCTCTATTCTAGGGGGCGCTTTGGGTTTAATTACCTGTCAGAAGGATGTCTTCAATGACAATGCCACAAGGTTAGGCCAAGCAACACTGAGTCAAATTCAATTCACAAAAAATAGACATTAAAAGAAAAGCTAATGGGCTGGCTAAGGATTTCAGAATAGTAGCACGAGCGTCATCAATACAAAATTATTTCAACACAATACCCAGTGAGTGACTGGGTATATTATTTAGACTGGATAGCAATATTCATAATAAATTGACATTTTTTGCACATTGAACTAAAAAGGGTAAAAAGTTAGAATCGTAGAGTGGTTCCAATACAGAAGGAGATAATTTAGTCCCTCATGTCTCTGCTGGACCTCTGAGGAAGCAGTTCCCCTATTGCCACCCGCCTGCCTTTTCCCTGAAGCTCTGCAATATTTATTCCCCTTTTCAGATAATGGTCCAATTCCTATTTGAAAGTCTCAATTGAGCTGGCCTCCTCCAGACTCTCAGGCACTGAATTCCACGTCCTACCCACTCACTGCATGAAAAGGTTCCTGCTTGTATCTCCTTCACTGCTTTTACCAATTAAACTAAAATAAATCTGCGCCCTCTCGATCCTTCCACCAATGGGAACACTTTCCCCCGGTCTACTCTGCCCAGCCCCCTCATGATTTTGAACACCTCTGTCAAATCTCCCCTTAGCCTTTCTTCTCCAAGGAGAACAATCCCAACCTCTCCAATCTTTCGACATAACTGAAGTTCCTCACCCCGGAACGATTCACATAAATCCTTTCGGAACTCTCTCCAATGCTCTTGCATCCATCTTAAAGCGGAGTGCCCAGAATCGGACACACTACTCCAGCTGAGGCTAACCTGTGTTTTATTCAAGTTGCTTTTGTATTCTATGCCTCTATTGATAAAGTCCAAATACCAGATACTTTATTTTTATATTTTACAAATCTAAAGTGCCCAATTCATATTTCTGTTCCAATTAAGGGGCAATTTAGCGTGGCCAATCCACCTACTCAGTGCATCTTTGGGTTGTGAAGGTGAGACCCATGCAGACCCAGGGAGAATGTGCAAACTCCACACAGACAGTGACCTGGGACCGGGAATGAACCCGGTTCCTCAGCACTGTGAGGCAGCGGTGCTAACCCAGATAGTTTATTAACCATGCTCTCAAATGTCCTGCTATCATCACTGCTCTATGCATACATGCACCCAGGTGCCTCTACACCCCCTTTATTTTAAAATGATACCCTTCACTTAATCTTGTCTCCACATTCTTTCTATCAAAGTGAATCATTGCACACTTTTCTGCATTAAATTTCATCTGCCACTTGTCTGCCTAGTCCACCAACTGCCGTTTCACAAATATTGAAATGGTACCCAGTATACCAGTTTCTAGGTCATTAATGTAAATCAGGAAAAGAAGGGGATCGAACACCAACACTTGAGAAGCTCCACTCCTTCCTACAACCTGAAAAACAATTGTTCGCCTCGACTCTTTGATTCCTGCCACTCAATCAATTTTATATCCATGTTGCTATTGTCCCCTTTATCACATGAGCTCCAACTTTTCAAATGGGCCTGTTGTGCGGCACTTTACCAAATGCCTTTTGGAAGTCCATGTACACCACATCAACAACATTACCCTCACCAAACCTTTCTGTTGCCTCATTAAAAGACTCCAGCAAATTAGTTAAACACAAATTTCCCTTAACAAATCCATTGAGTGACATCCTTAACCATAGCACCAGGGAGGCAACATGCCATCCTGGATTCATGTCTGCGACTGCAGTGATGCCTGTCCATTCTCCTGGCTGTTGGACTTCACGCCTTCCTGTACAGCTGAGCCAGCTGTGGTGCCATGGACTTGGATCTGGCTGCACTCCCAAATGGACCACACTTTCATCCATATTTGGAACCACACACGAGTTGGAGAATGAAGTGAACTGGGAGGGTGCCTGCATTAACTGTTTGGTCCTTGTTGGTTGCCTGGCAGTCACCCATTCCCTCACTCCATGCACACCCTTAAGCTGTGGGGTGGCCACGTCTAAAGACAAGCTACCCACAAAGCTCACAATCTCACAGATTCCTGTACTGGCTCATTAGCCGAACAGGCGCTGAAATGTGGCAACTAGGGGCTTTTCACAGTAACTTCATTGCAGTGTTAATGTAAGCCTACTTGTGACAATAAAAGATTATTATTATATGGCAGTGATGCCAGCTACTGCGGAGGCTCCGAAAACCAGAACTCAAGCTGCTTCAGTCGATGACATTTCCTGCACATATGATTATCCAGAACCCAGGAAATACCCTGGAGTTCCCACATGGATCAGGATTTGCACTCCATGGGTCAAAGCTGCCCTGTCATTCCTCTGTATGTGAGATAATTAAATTGACTACTTTAAAAAAGACTTACCGGCTCCTCACTTCCTTCTTTGTTTGTTACTTAAATATAGGGAAGTTAATTGAAATGTTAATCTTTATATCCAAAAGAATTACACATTTTAATTTTCCAGCTCCTAACTTTGGAGAAATAGAAAGAAAGCTACAATATTCACCAGCTCACGACTTTCCAATGATGTCTCAGTTTGATTTTGTTCTCTCTCACTTCAGTGGTCCCGACCTGCTTCACACTCTGCCCGATCTCTTTGCAGTGATCCTGACCTGCTTCACACTTCCGGTCTGCTTCACTGTGATCCTGACCTGCTTCACACTCTGCCCGATCTCTTTGCAGTGATCCTGACCTGCTTCACACTTCCGGTCTGCTTCACTGTGATCCTAACCTGCTTCACACTCCCGGTCTCTTCACAGTGATGCTGACCTACTACACACTCCTCCCGGTCTCTTAACAGTGATGCTGACCTGCTTCACACTCATCTCGGTCTCTCCACAGTGATCCTGACCTGCTTCACACTCCTCCCGGTCTCTTTACAGTGATGTTGACCTGCTTCACACTCCTCCCGGTCTCTCCACAGTGATCCTGACCTGCTGCACACTCCCGGTCTCTTCACAATGATGCTGATCTGCTTCTCACTCCTCCCGGTCTCTTCACAGTGATGCTGAACTGCTTCACACTCCCGGTCTCTTCACAGTGATCCTGACCTACTTCACTCTTCTCCCGGTCTCTTCACAGTGATCCTGACCTTAACTCTCCTCCCGGTCTCTTCACAGTGATCCTGACCTTCACTCTCCTGCCGGTCGGTTCACAGTGATGCTGACCTGCTTCGCTCTCCTCCCGGTCACATCACAGTGATGCTGATCTGCTTCACTCTCCTCCCAGTCCCTTCACAGTGATCCTGATCTGCTTCATTCTCCTCCCAGTCTCTTCACAATGATCCTGATCTGCTTCACTCTCCTCCCGGTCTCTTCACAGTGATCGTGACCTGCTTCACTCTCCTCCCGGTCGCTTCACAGTGATCCTGATCTGCTTCACTCTCCTCCCGGTCTCTTCACAGTGATCCTGATCTGCTTCACACTCCCGGTCTCTTCACAGTGATCCTGACCTGCTTCACTCTCCTCCCGGTCTGCTTCACAATGATCCTGATCTGCTTCACTCTCCTCCCGGTCTCTTCACAGTGATCCTGACCTGCTTCACACTCCCGGTCTGCTTCACAGTTATCCTGACCTGCTTCACTCTCCTCCCGGTCGATTCACAGTGATCCTGACCTGCTTCACTCTCCTCCCGGTCGATTCACAGTGATCGTGACCTGCTTCACACTCCCGGTCTGCTTCACAGTGATCCTGACCTGCTTCATTCTCCTCCCGGTCGATTCACAGTGATCCTGACCTGCTTCACTCTCCTCCCGGTCGATTCACAGTGATCGTGACCTGCTTCACTCTCCTCCCAGACGATTCACAGTGATCCTGATCTGCTTCACACTCCTCCTGGTCTCTTCACAGTGATCCTGATCTGCTTCACTCTCCTCCTGGTCTCTTCAAAGTGATCCTGACCTGCTTCACACTCCCGGTCTGCTTCACAGTGATCCTGACCTGCTTCACTCTCCTCCCGGTCGATTCACAGTGATCCTGACCTGCTTCACACTCCCGGTCTGCTTCACAGTGATCCTGACCTGCTTCACTCTCCTCCCAGACGATTCACAGTGATCCTGATCTGCTTCACACTCCTCCTGGTCTCTTCACAGTGATCCTGACCTGCTTCACTCTCCTCCCGGTGTCTTCACAGTGATCCTGATCTGCTTCACTCCCCTCACGGTGTCTTCACAGTGATGCTGACCTACTTCACTCTTCTCCCGGTCTTTTCACAGTGATCCTGACCTGCTTCACTCTCCTCCCGGTGTCTTCACAGTGATGCTGACCTGCTTCCCACTCCACCCGGTCTCTTCACAGTGATGCTGACTGGCTTCACTCCCCTCCCGGTCTCTTCACAGTGATGCTGACCTGCTTCACTCTCCTCCCGGTGTCTTCACAGTGATCCTGACCTGCTTCACACTCCCAGTCTGCTTCACAGTGATCCTGACCTGCTTCACACTCCCAGTCCCTTCACAGTGATCCTGATTTGCTTCATTCTCCTCCCGGTCTCTTCACAGCGATCCTGACCTGCTTCACTCTCCTCCCGGTCGCTTCACAGTGATCCTGACCTGCTTCACTCTCCTCCCGGTCTGCTTGACAGTGATCCTGACCTGCTTCACTCTCCTCCCGGTCTGCTTCACAGTGATCCTGACCTGCTTCACTCTCATCCCGGTCTGCTTGACAGTGATCCTGACCTGCTTCACTCTCCTCCCGGTCTGCTTCACAGTGATCCTGACCTGCTTCACTCTCCTCCCGGTCTGCTTCACAGTGATCCTGACCTGCTTCACTCTCCTCCCGGTTTGCTTCACAGTGATCCTGACCTGCTTCACTCTCCTCCCGGTCTCTTCACAGTGATCCTGATCTGCTTCACACTCCCGGTCTGCTTCACAGTGATCCTGATCTGCTTCACACTCCTCCCGGTCTCTTCACAGTGATCCTGACCTGCTTCACTCTCCTCCCGGTTTCTTCACAGTGATCCTGACCTGCTTCACTCTCCTCCCGGTCGCTTCACAGTGATCCTGACCTGCTTCACTCTCCTCCCGGTCTGCTTGACAGTGATCCTGACCTGCTTCACTCTCCTCCCGGTCTGCTTCACAGTGATCCTGACCTGCTTCACTCTCATCCCGGTCTGCTTGACAGTGATCCTGACCTGCTTCACTCTCCTCCCGGTCTGCTTCACAGTGATCCTGACCTGCTTCACTCTCCTCCCGGTCTGCTTCACAGTGATCCTGACCTGCTTCACTCTCCTCCCGGTTTGCTTCACAGTGATCCTGACCTGCTTCACTCTCCTCCCAGTCCCTTCACAGTGATCCTGATCTGCTTCATTCTCCTCCCAGTCTCTTCACAATGATCCTGATCTGCTTCACTCTCCTCCCGGTCTCTTCACAGTGATCGTGACCTGCTTCACTCTCCTCCCGGTCGCTTCACAGTGATCCTGATCTGCTTCACTCTCCTCCCGGTCTCTTCACAGTGATCCTGATCTGCTTCACACTCCCGGTCTCTTCACAGTGATCCTGACCTGCTTCACTCTCCTCCCGGTCTGCTTCACAATGATCCTGATCTGCTTCACTCTCCTCCCGGTCTCTTCACAGTGATCCTGACCTGCTTCACACTCCCGGTCTGCTTCACAGTTATCCTGACCTGCTTCACTCTCCTCCCGGTCGATTCACAGTGATCCTGACCTGCTTCACTCTCCTCCCGGTCGATTCACAGTGATCGTGACCTGCTTCACACTCCCGGTCTGCTTCACAGTGATCCTGACCTGCTTCATTCTCCTCCCGGTCGATTCACAGTGATCCTGACCTGCTTCACTCTCCTCCCAGACGATTCACAGTGATCCTGATCTGCTTCACACTCCTCCTGGTCTCTTCACAGTGATCCTGATCTGCTTCACTCTCCTCCTGGTCTCTTCACAGTGATCCTGACCTGCTTCACACTCCCGGTCTGCTTCACAGTGATCCTGACCTGCTTCACTCTCCTCCCGGTCGATTCACAGTGATCCTGACCTGCTTCACACTCCCGGTCTGCTTCACAGTGATCCTGACCTGCTTCACTCTCCTCCCAGACGATTCACAGTCATCCTGATCTGCTTCACACTCCTCCTGGTCTCTTCACAGTGATCCTGATCTGCTTCACTCCCCTCACGGTGTCTTCACAGTGATGCTGACCTACTTCACTCTTCTCCCGGTCTTTTCACAGTGATCCTGACCTGCTTCACTCTCCTCCCGGTGTCTTCACAGTGATGCTGACCTGCTTCCCACTCCACCCGGTCTCTTCACAGTGATGCTGACTGGCTTCACTCCCCTCCCGGTCTCTTCACAGTGATGCTGACCTGCTTCACTCTCCTCCCGGTGTCTTCACAGTGATCCTGACCTGCTTCACACTCCCAGTCTGCTTCACAGTGATCCTGACCTGCTTCACACTCCCAGTCCCTTCACAGTGATCCTGATTTGCTTCATTCTCCTCCCGGTCTCTTCACAGCGATCCTGACCTGCTTCACTCTCCTCCCGGTCGCTTCACAGTGATCCTGACCTGCTTCACTCTCCTCCCGGTCTGCTTGACAGTGATCCTGACCTGCTTCACTCTCCTCCCGGTCTGCTTCACAGTGATCCTGACCTGCTTCACTCTCATCCCGGTCTGCTTGACAGTGATCCTGACCTGCTTCACTCTCCTCCCGGTCTGCTTCACAGTGATCCTGACCTGCTTCACTCTCCTCCCGGTCTGCTTCACAGTGATCCTGACCTGCTTCACTCTCCTCCCGGTTTGCTTCACAGTGATCCTGACCTGCTTCACTCTCCTCCCGGTCTCTTCACAGTGATCCTGATCTGCTTCACACTCCCGGTCTGCTTCACAGTGATCCTGATCTGCTTCACACTCCTCCCGGTCTCTTCACAGTGATCCTGACCTGCTTCACTCTCCTCCCGGTTTCTTCACAGTGATCCTGACCTGCTTCACACTCCTTCCGGTCGCTTCACAGTGATCCTGACCTGCTTCACACTCCATCCGGTCTCTTAACAGTGATGCTGACCTGCTTCACTCTCCACCCGGTCTCTTCACAGTGATCCTGACCTGCTTCATTCTCCTCCCGGTCTCTTCACAGTGATGCTGACCTGCTTCATTCTCCTCCCCGTCTCTTCGCAGTGATCCTGATCTGCTTCATTCTGCTCCCGGTCTCTTCACAGCGATCCTGATCTGGTTCACACTCCTCCCGGTCTCTTCACAGTGATCCTGACCTGCTTCACTCTCCTCCCGGTTTCTTCACAGTGATCCTGGCCTGCTTCACACTCCTCCCGGTCTCTTCACAGTGACCCTGATCTGCTTCACACTCCCGGTCTCTTCACAGTGATCCTGATCTGCTTCACGCACCTCCCGGTCTCTTCACAGTGATGCTGACCTGCTTCACACTCCCGATCTGCTTCACAGTGATCCTGATCTGCTTTACACTGCTCCCGGTCTCTTCACAGTGATGCTGACTGGCTTCACTCCCCCCCGGTCTCTTCACAGTTATGCTGACCTGCTTCACTCTCCTCCCAGTCTCTTCACAGTGATCCTGATCTGCTTCACACTCCACCCGGTCTCTTCACAGTGATGCTGACTGGCTTCACTCCCCCCCCGGTCTCTTCACAGTTATGCTGACCTGCTTCACTCTCCTCCCAGTCTCTTCACAGTGATCCTGATCTGCTTCATTCTCCTCCCAGTCTCTTCACAGCGATCCTGACCTGCTTCACTCTCCTCCCGGTCTCTTCACAGTGATTCTGATCTGCTTCACACTCCTCCCGGTCTCTTCACAGTGATCCTGACCTGCTTCACACTCCTCCCGGTCTCTTCACAGTGATCCTGACCTGCTTCACACTCGCAGTCTGCTTAACTGTGATCCTGAACTTCTTCACACTCCTCCCGGTCTCTTCACAGTGATCCTGACCTGCATCACACTCCTCCCGGTCTCTTCACGGTGATCCTGACCTGCTTCACTCTCTTCCCCGTCTGCTTCACAGTGATGCTGACCTTCTTCATACTCCCAGTCTGCTTCGCAGTGATGCTGACGTGCTTGACTCTCCACCCAGTCTCTTCACAGTGATCCTAACCTCCTTCACTCTCCTCCTGGTCTGCTTCACAGTGACCCTGACCTGCTTCACTCTCCTCCCGGTCTGCTTCACAGTGATCCTGACCTGCGTCACTCTCCTCCCGGTCTCTTCACAGTGATGCTGACCTGCTTCACTCTCCTTCTGGTCTCTTCACAGTGATCCTGACCTGCTTCACACTCCTCCTGGTCTCTTCACAGTGATCCTGACCTTCACTCTCCTCCTGGTCTCTTCACAGGGATCGCGACCTGCTTCACAGTCCTCCCGGTCTCTTCATAGTGATCCTGACCTGCTTCACACTCCTCCTGGTCTATTCACTGTGATCCTGACCATCACTCTCCTCCTGGTCTCTTCACAGGGATCGTGACCTGCTTCACAGTCCTCCCGGTCTCTTCACAGTGATCCTGATCTGCTTCACTCTCCCCACGGTCTCTTCACAGTGATCCTGACCTGCTTCACTCTCCTCCCGGTCTGCTTCACAGTGATCGTGACCTGCTTCACTCTCCTCCCGGTCTGCTTCACAGTGATCCTGACCTGCTTCACTCTCCTCCCGGTTTGCTTCACAGTGATCCTGACCTGCTTCACTCTCCTCCCGGTCTCTTCACAGTGATCCTGACCTGCTTCACTCTCCTCCCGGTCTGCTTCACAGTGATCGTGACCTGCTTCACTCTCCTCCCGGTCTGCTTCACAGTGATCCTGACCTGCTTCACTCTCCTCCCGGTCTGCTTCACAGTGATCGTGACCTGCTTCACTCTCCTCCCGGTCTGCTTCACAGTGATCGTGACCTGCTTCACTCTCCTCCCGGTCTGCTTCACAGTGATCCTGACCTGTTTTACTCTCCTCCCGGTCTCTTCACAGTGATCCTGACCTGTTTTACTCTCCTCCCGGTCTATTCACAATGATCCTGACCTGCTTCACACTCCTCCCGGTCTCTTCACAGTGATCCTGACCTGCTTCATTCGCCTCCTGGTCGCTTCACAGTGATCTTGACCTGCTTCACTCTCCTCCCGGTCTCTTCACAGTGAACGTGACCTGCTTCACTCTCGTCCCGGTCTGCTTCACAGTGATCCTGACCTGCTTCACTCTCCTCCTGGTCTCTTCACAGTGATCCTGACCTGCTTCACTCTCCTCCCGGTCTGCTTCACAGTGATCCTGACCTGCTTCACTCTCCTCCCGGTCTCTTGACAGTGATCCTGACCTGCTTCACTCTCCTCCCGGTCTCTTGACAGTGATCCTGACCTGCTTCACTCTCCTCCCGGTCTCTTGACAGTGATCCTGACCTGCTTCACTCTCCTCCCGGTCTGCTTCACAGTGATCCTGACCTGCTTCACTCTCCTCCCGGTCTGCTTCACAGTGATCCTGACCTGCTTCACACTCCTCCTGGTCTATTCACTGTGATCCTGACCTTCACTCTCCTCCTGGTCTCTTCACAGGGATCGTGACCTGCTTCACAGTCCTCCCGGTCTCTTCACAGTGATCCTGATCTGCTTCACTCTCCCCACGGTCTCTTCACAGTGATCCTGACCTGCTTCACTCTCCTCCCGGTCTGCTTCACAGTGATCGTGACCTGCTTCACTCTCCTCCCGGTCTGCTTCACAGTGATCCTGACCTGCTTCACTTTCCTCCCGGTTTGCTTCACAGTGATCCTGACCTGCTTCACTCTCCTCCCGGTCTCTTCACAGTGATCCTGACCTGCTTCACTCTCCTCCCGGTCTGCTTCACAGTGATCGTGACCTGCTTCACTCTCCTCCCGGTCTGCTTCACAGTGATCCTGACCTGCTTCACTCTCCTCCCGGTCTGCTTCACAGTGATCGTGACCTGCTTCACTCTCCTCCCGGTCTGCTTCACAGTGATCGTGACCTGCTTCACTCTCCTCCCGGTCTGCTTCACAGTGATCCTGACCTGTTTTACTCTCCTCCCGGTCTCTTCACAATGATCCTGACCTGCTTCACACTCCTCCCGGTCTCTTCACAGTGATCCTGACCTGCTTCATTCGCCTCCTGGTCGCTTCACAGTGATCCTGACCTGCTTCACTCTCCTCCCGGTCTCTTCACAGTGAACGTGACCTGCTTCACTCTCCTCCCGGTCTGCTTCACAGTGATCCTGACCTGCTTCACTCTCCTCCTGGTCTCTTCACAGTGATCCTGACCTGCTTCACTCTCCTCCCGGTCTGCTTCACAGTGATCCTGACCTGCTTCACTCTCCTCCCGGTCTCTTGACAGTGATCCTGACCTGCTTCACTCTCCTCCCGGTCTCTTGACAGTGATCCTGACCTGCTTCACTCTCCTCCCGGTCTCTTGACAGTGATCCTGACCTGCTTCACTCTCCTCCCGGTCTGCTTCACAGTGATCCTGACCTGCTTCACTCTCCTCCCGGTCTCTTGACAGTGATCCTGACCTGCTTCACTCTCCTCCCGGTCTGCTTCACAGTGATCCTGACCTGCTTCACTCTCCTCCCGGTCTGCTTCACAGTGATCCTGTCCTGCTTCACCTATCTACTTGCTGCTGCTTTCTGTTTACCTCTTACGTTAGTGAGTTTTACTTCTATATGCTTCATTTCAAGGTAAATAATTGTGAATTTTCACACCTAACTCCCAATTGACACCGATTAACTACACTTCAGTAACATTTCTTTCATTGTCAGCTTCAAGTTTCTATAAAAAAAACTGCCTTTCTATAGCACCTGTCACAATCTCAGTATATCCTCAAGAGCTTTGCAGCCAATATTCCAGCTGGGGCCAAACCAGTGTTTTGTAAATGTTCACACCTTCCTTTTATATATTAGTTCTGGATCCAGTCCTGATGCCTGATTAAACAGTTTCTCAAACTGCCCCACCATCAACAATGGTTTATGTACATTTACCCCCTGCCACTCTGCTCCGGCACCCTCTTTTCAGTCACTGTTGCAATACAGGAAATGCTGTCAACTCTTAACAAGTGGCTGAATGGGTGATATTTGACTCAGCCGTTTATGTTATTCATGTAAATTGAAGGATGGGGGAAGGACCCCACATTTCCACCCTACCCCTGATGTTCCTGCCCTTCAGAGCGACACACCATTGCTTGTCCCCTCCCTCACTGAGACAGAGCAGCCTGTAGCTTCTGCAGACCTGTGCTACCATGATGAATAAACTGACAAGGGTTACAGCCATGCCTTATTGTGGACTGAGATGCCCAATTAATCCCTCCCACCCCCTCCCTGCCCCACCCTAGTCGCCACTGCCCCCAATGCCCAGCTATCTCTGGACTCCTCTCTTGCACATATGGTTGGTCACTGGGAACAGCAGCCCCTGCCAAAGGGGGGGAAGATGTGTAGTAATTTGTGCGCACTTCTAGGTATAAAGCCATGCTGCTGTACAGCTGTGATTCCATATGGTTCATTAGGGAGATTATAAACTGAGCTCAGAATGATTATTAGTTTTGCGCTGGCCCTGATGTTTGGTTCATTTTTTGATACATTACGCAGAGTTGTAAAATCGGGTTCAGCAGCAGTGTGTTCAGAGAGGGAGGAAGGGGCACCTTTAGACGCAGACAGGTAAATGGGGCATCCCCAGTCCCATGCGGCAATTTAAAACATCAATGGCTTTTGACTGCCAGATTGTGCTCAGAGTTACTGGGGGCTGGATTGGTCAGCTGGGCGAGTACAAGTTACAAGATGTGGACAAATGTATGTTATTAAACGCTTGATTAGCCCAGGTACCCCCTCCCCACCCCCCCCAGAACCTCGATTGAATATAAACCCCAGACTCGACACAAAACAATTTCCATGCTATGTACAAACACATATAAAGAATGATACTCACATATAGGATTGCAGATGCCATTAGAACACAAACTGCATTTTGCATAGAATTCAATTAATGGAAACCACAACAAATTCATGTGTGTTTGTTACTGGTCTAGTGCCCCAAATGAAACTAAATTACTTACTGTACAATCTCAGTTATACTTGATTCCCTGCGATCATAGATCTACACACTAGCTGTCTACCTTGGGTCCTGGTGGCTCTTTTTGTGCTTTATTTAAAAAAAAGAAAAATCAATATAACCTTTAACATTTGCAGGGTGATCCATTTAAGTTTGCCTGATCAATATAAAGGTAAACGAACAGCAAGAGGCCATGTAGGGATAGAGCCGGGTGTAAAGTTCACTGGGACACAATTCCTCTGACCTCCCTCCCTCCCCCATATCCCCTGCCACACTGCCCGGGCCCCTCAGCTCTAACTCCTGACAGCAGCGAGAGAAAAAAAACCTGACAGCCTAATCACTTGAAGAGGTATCTACAAACAAGATGGTTTCAGCCACGTTCACTGACCCTGAACAAATCGGGTCCTGTTTCCTTTACAAGCAAGTCCTTCGCTTTCAATCATTTAACCATTGAAATTGAAGGCGACACCAAGTTCCTTGGATTGACCGAGGCATGAGGCCAGCCACCCTGAGTCCAACCCCTTGGTCCCACCCCTGGGTCTCAGACCTGGGCCTCAGCCTTGTGTCTCACCCGAGTCTCACCCCTGGGCCTTAGCCCTGGGTCGCATCCCTGGGCCTCAGCTTTGGGTCTCACCCTTGGGTCTCAGCCCTGGGTCTCAGCCCTGGGTCTCAGCCCTGGGTTCCAGACCTGGGTCTCACCCCTAGGTTGCAGTCCTGGGTCTCACACCTAGGTTTCAACTCTGGGTCTCACACCTGGGTCCCACCCTAGTCCCAAATCTGCGTCTCAACCTTGGGTCTCAGCCCTGGGTCCCAGTCCAGGGTCCCACCCCGGGTCCCAGACCTGGGTCATGGCCCTTGGTCGCACACCTGGGTCTCATCCCTGGGTCCAAGGCCTGGGCCTTACCCCTGTGTCTTAGCCCTGGGTCCCAGACCTGAGTCTCACCTGTGGGTCTCAGCCCTGGGCCCCAGTCCAGGGTCCCACCCCGGGTCCCAGATCTGGGTCATGGCCCTTGGTCGTACACCTGGGTCTCATCCCTGGGTCCAAGGCCTGGCCCTTACCCCTGTGTCTCAGCCCTGGGTCTCAGCCAGCTCACTGTCCCCTTCTGTAACACAGGCAACTCTCGCAGGTATTTTCTGCTATGTATAGTGTGTGTGTCTGTGTGCTCATTTGCTTAATAAATGCCATCCATTAAAAGAGAGATGGTGGGGGGGGCGGAACAAACCTGCATTTATATAGCGCGAATCACCACCTACGAAGGTCCCAAATTCCTAATCTCTTTTTAAATTTGAAGTGCCAAATTCTTTTTTTTTAATTAAAGGGGAATTTAACGTGGCCAATCCACCTACCCTGCCCATCTTTGGGTCGTGGGGATGAGACCCACGCAAACACAGAGAGAATGTGCAAACTCCACATGGACAATGACCCAGGGAGCTTGATCGAACCCGGGTCCTCAGCGGCGTGAGGCAGCAGTGCTAACCACTGTGCCACCGTGCCACCCTCCAAATTCATAAACATCCATTGGCGCATTCTGATGTGTGGTCCCTGCTGCACCCAATTCATGAACAGTAAGATCCCAGCAGCAGCAGCACGATCATGACCACCCCGAGTCATGTTGACTGAGAAGGTGCATCACAGCCCGGGAGTGCTTGCGGGGTGGAGACGTTTTGGCAGAGAGAGCTGTGCTGACGATATTGCCTGGGAGTTAATAGCATTCCTGGCTCAGGGAAGGAATGAAACCAGCAGCAATCATTTCAGAAACAGAGAGAGAGAAAAAAAATCAACAAATGGGGTAAACGCTGTGTCGTGTTGGGTGTTCCGATACACAAACGAACCAACACGGTTGTGGATGGTACAACTCTGTTTTGTTATTCTGTACAATAATAACTATTAACTTCTGGCTGTGGTTCGTACGTCACCAGTTAACCTGTGGACCCAGCCCTAGCACTATCTTAGAGAGGCACTCAGCACATGGTGTATGTCTGAGTGGCACGCTGTGAGCTCTGTGCTCTGAGCTATCTCCTGGTAGAATGAGCAGGAACTGTGGTGTTCCCTGTTTTATAGTGCGTGTGCTCTCACTGGTGATTGGCTGCGATGTTGTGTGTGTGTTGGTCGGTCCAACTACCTGTCCATCAGTGTGTGTGCGATTGCACCATGATATGTTAATGTGGATATCATGACACGCTGGTTGGTGTTGATAGAATCAAAGAACCAACCCTCTGAAAGAGCACCCACCTAGGCCCAAACTCCACACTATCCCCGTAACTCCACCTTGGGCCAATTTAGCACGGCCAGTCCAGCTAACCTGCACATCTTTGGACTGTGGGAGGAAACCGGACCACCCGGAGGAAATCCAGGTAGACAAGGGGAGAACATGCAAATTCCACACAGACAGTCACCTGAGATCGGAATCGAACCCGTGTCTCTGGTGCTTTGAGGCAGCAGTGCTAATCAGTGTGCCACCATGCCAGCACCCATGTTAGGGTGGGTTAAGCTGCCCCATTTTCACACTAAGCCCTTGTGCAGTGACAGCAGATCACTTGGTAGCCGAGAGCCCAACTAATCTACCCAATTGGGTAGATGTTTATATCTGGAGCACTCACATGGAGATCAGCCTAGTGCCAGTTCAGTTGTCAAATACAAGGTGTAAAATGAGCATTTAATTTATACTTGAATGCACTAAGCTTTTCTGGGTGAATAACAGCCGCGGTTTTCTTTTAAAGCCTTTCTTGAATGTGCTGGGAGCATTGCTCCGTCAGATTAGATTTTTCCCTATTCTTTCAATGGCATGTGGGTGTCACCGGCTGGGTCAGTATTTGTCACCCATCCCTCATTGCCCCTGAACTGGGTAGCTCACACCCTATAAGAGGGTGCTTGTGCCATCTGCATGATAGGAGCAGAAGTAGACCATTCAGCCCCTTGAGCCTGTTAGGCCAATTGATGAGATCATGGCAGACCTTCTTCTTGACAATCGATGATGGTTTCCACAGAATCCCTATGGTGCAGAAGGAGGCCATTCAGCCCATCAACCCTCAATAATGGCACCCTACCTGTGCGAGGAAACCGGAGCAACCGGAGGAAACCCACACAGACACGGGGAGAACATGCAAACTCCACACAGTCACCCAAGGCCAGAAACAAACCGGGTTCTATGTCCTGTGAGGTAGTGGTGCTAACCACTGTGCCACCCTTACATGGTCACCATTGCTGAAACTAGCCTTATGTTCCAGATTTATTAATTGAATTTAAATTCCACCAGTTGCGGGGTGGGATTTGAGCCTGTGTCTCCAGAGCATTAGCCCTGGGGCTCTGGATTACTAGACCAGGGACATTACCACCACACCACCAACTCCCCAATATTTTCTTATTTCAGCAGTTTTAAAGTAGAATCAAAGGAGATTGTGGGTGATTTGTGCTCGCTGAGTATTGGAGATGTGTGCAAAAAAAAGATGGTTCCCCATAAGAAAGGGACACATGTGGAAACAAAAAAGTGAGAGAGATATACTGCCTACGGAGGGTTAAACAATCCATTAAAATCAAGATACAGGAAGATGTGGAGGGGAAGAGAGTGTACAGATGAAAGGTCACCGACTGAAAACGTTAACTCTGTTTCTCTTTACACAGCTGCTGCCCGACCTGCTCAGCATTTCCAGCTTCTAATTTTGTTCTTATTTCAGATTTCCACCATCTGCAGTATTTTGCTTTCGTACATCAAGAGGTTAAAGTCAGCAGGGAGTGAAATGCAGAAATTTTAAAAGGATAGGCAACACCTCAACAGCGGGAATTGAAACAAACCTGGTTGCTGGGTTTGGGCTGAAGGTCTAAATATTCTGCTGTAATTCTCCAGTGGCATGGGAATGACGCAAGAGTTTGCAGCAATATGTTGGACCATGGTGGCACAGTGGTGAGCACTGCTGCCTCACAGCGCTAGGGATCCGGGTTTGATTCCGGCCTTGGGTGACTGACTGTGTGGAGTTTGCACTTTCTCCCCGCTGTTTGCACGGGTTTACTCCGGTTTCCTCTCACAGTCTAAAGATGTGCAGGTTAGGTAGATTGGCCATGCTAAATTACCTCTTCGTGTCCAAAGGTTAGGTGGGGTTATGGATAATAGGGCGGGGCAGTGGGCCTAGGTTAGGGTGCTCTTTCGGGAGTTAAGAACATAAGAACCAGGATCAGGAGAAGGCCATATGGCCCCTCGAGCCTGCTCCGCCATTCAATGAGATCATGGCTGATCTTTTGTGGACTCAGCTCCCCTTTCCGGCCTGAACACCATGACCCTTAATCCCTTTATTCTTCAAAAAACTATCTATTTTTATCTTTAAAACATTTAATGAAGGAGCCTCAACTGCTTCACTGGGCAAGGAATTCCATAGATTCACAGCCCTTTGGGTGAAGAAGTTCCTCCTAAACTCAGTGCCAAATCTACTTCCCCTTATTTTGAGGCTATGCCTCCTAGTTCTGCTTTGACCCACCAGTGGAAACAACCTGCCCACATCTATCCTATGAATTCCCTTCATAATTATATATGTTTCTATAAGATCCCCCCTCATCCTTCTAAATTTCAACGAGTCCCAGTCTACTCAACCTCTCCTCGTAATCCAACCCCTTCAGCTCTGGGATTAACCTAGTGAATATCCTCTGCACACCCTCCAGCGCCAGTACGTCCTTTCTCAAGTAAGGAGACCAAAACTGAACACAATACTCCAGGTGTGGCCTCACTAACATCTTATACAATTGCAGCATAACCTCCCTAGTCTTAAACTCCATCCCTTTAGCAATGAAGGACAAAACTCCATTTGCCTTCTTAATCACCTGTTGCACCTGTAAACCAACTTTTTGCGACTCATGCACTAGCACACGCAGGTCTCTCTGCACAGCAGCATGTTTTAATATTTTATCATTTAAATAATAATCCCTTTTGCCGTTATTCTTACCAAAATGGATAACCTCACATTTGTCAACATTGTATTCCATCTGCCAGACCCTAGCCCACTCACTTAACCTATCCAAATCCCTCTGCAGACTTCCGGTATCCTCTGCACTTTTTGGTTTACCACTCATCTTAGTGTCATCTGCAAACTTGGACACATTGCACTTGGTCCCTAACTCCAAATCATCTATGTAAATTGTGAACAATTGTGGGCCCAACACTGATCCCTGAGGGACACCACTAGCTACTGATTACCAACCAGAGAAACACCCATTAATCCCCACTCTTTGCTTTCTATTAATTAACCAATCCTCTATCCATGCTACTACTTTACCCTTAATGCCATGCATCTTTATCTTATGCAGCAACCTTTTGTGTGGCACCTTGTCAAAAGCTTTGATGGTGCAGACTCAATGGGCCTAAAGACCTCCTGCACTGTAGGGATTCTATGCTTCTTCTTTGAAATGCTTGGAAAATCTAAATTGAAAGTTAAAATACAATAATATTAAAATAAACTTTTTTAAAAACCAAAATAATCTCACTGGGGATGTGTGGGAACATCAAATCTTCAAGTGGGGGGGAGGACGGCATGGTGGCTAGCACTGGTGCCTTGCAGCACTGAGGACCCTGGTTCAATCCTGCTCTGGGCCACTGTCAGTGTGGAGTTTGCACATTCTCCCTATGTCTGCTTGGGTCTCACCCCTACAACCCAAAGATGTGCAGGGTAGGTGGATTGGCCTCGCTAAAATTGCCCCTTAATTGGAAAATTAAAAAACAATGTTCAAGCTGGAAATCTTGCAAAATTGTATCGTTATTTCTCAGGCGGCCAGGAGAGGAGCGGAACAACCAAATCAGATTTTAAGCCATGCTCCCATTCAAACCACAGGTGTAATTCTCAAATGTCAGTGATTTGCTTGCAATTTCCTTTTGTGGAATATCTCATGGATATATTTTGGTGCAGGGGGTGGCATCTCTGCCTCTGAGACAGAAGCTTTGAGTTCGAGACTTGTTGGTCAAACAGGTTTGAGTATCAACCTACAAATTCTTCCAACATATACAAATGTGTGGGTGATATGAGTGCCAAAGATTCCTGCCAACCATGTGATTTGGAGCCCTTCCCATCGCTATCTGTAGCTCTGGGCTACAACATGTTGGGTAAGTATGTACTATCACAGTTAACCTGGGACTCCTTGGGGCGGCTGGGTGGCTGGGCCGGATCAGATTGGTGCCAACAGCATGGGGTTCGGCCTGGCTGGGTTGGATTTGGGGCCTATCTTCTCTCCTTGCCCATGGTGCTGTGGTTTGGACCTTGGGCCAATAACTCCGGAAGGGAAATCTAATTGACGCTAACATCAGCACATGTGGCTTGATTTTGACTGGCCTAAGGAGGTGTTTCCTTGCTTTGAATAATTGCCATCCTCACATCATTGTTTAACTCAAATTTTTTCAAATAAATCACCGTCACACCGAGAAGGGAGAGGAGGATGAGACCCAAATGCAAATTTTTAAAAGACGTATACTAACCGCCTGCATGTTAACACTTGCAGCAAACAACCCCCAGTCCTGGGCAGTAAGAACTAAACCTGTTTTTCGGATGAGAAGTTGAACGTTGGACTGCGAGTCAACCTTCTCAGGTACACAGTAAAGCTCCCATGGCAAGAGGTTCCGAGGGGATGTGAGGAAAAGCTTTTCCACCCAGAGGGTGGTGGGAGTCTGGAACCCGCTGCCTGAAGGGGTGGTGGAGGCAGAGAATCTCATAACATGTAAGAAGTATTTAGAAGTGCATTTGCAAAACCACGTCATACAAGACTATAGGCGAAGTGCTGGAAATTGGGATTAGAATAATTGGTAGTTGTTTTTGACTGGCGCAGACGCGATAGGCCGAAGGGCCTTTTCTGTGCTGTATATCTCTATGATTCTATGGCACTGTTTCCGAGACGAGAAGGAGAGTGGAGAGTTCACCCTGGTGTCCTGGCCAATATTTATCCCTCAATGTCATTGAATAAAAAACATATGATCGCATTGCTGCATGTGGAATCGTGCTGTGCGTAAATTGGCAGCTACATTCCTTTTGTTGCAGTAGCGACTACACTTCAAAAAAGTACTCCATGAACTGTAAGGAGCTTTGGAATGTCTTAAGGTCATGAAATGCGCTATATAAATGCAAGTCCTTTCTTTATGTGGAACCAAGATGGTTAAATGAAGTCAAAGGTACAGATCGGCCATGATCAAATTAAATGGTGAAACAAGCTCGACTCTTGCTCTTATGTTCTGGAAATGAACAACAATATTTGGAAAAGCCTATTCTCTGCCTGGGAGCATTTGTCAGCCTTGTAGCCTTGAATCATTATCCTCAGGCCTCCTTTATACTTTCAGACGAGTGCAAGTAAATGGGGGATCTGTTAATTAGCTACAGCAATAATCTCACTGTGGGGATCAAACAGTAGATGTGTCCAGAAACTCCCGTTGAGAAGATGAAATGCAGGGCAAACTTTAAAGACTTCCTGTCATTAGCTGAAACCTTGGCCTGCTCCTTGTCCAGACCCCCTCTGATAAACAGAACAATGAAGAACAATGGTGGGCAGAAATGAAATTGTGCTAAGTGGCACAAAGGAATGAGCTATTTACCAGTAAAATGATCTGCTTTTCACTATGGATCACTTCAACTTTTTTTTTCTTCTTTTTTAAAAATAAATTTAGAGTACCCAATTATTTTTTTCCAATTAAGGAGCAATTTAGCGTGGCCAATCCACCTAGCTTGCACATTTTTTGATTGTGGTGGCGAAACCCACGCAAACACGGGGAGAATGTGCAAACTCCACACGGGCAGTGACCCAGAGCCGGGATCGAACCTGGGACCTCGGCGCCGTGAGGCCGCAGTGCTAACCCACGGTGCCACCGTGCTGCCCGATCACTTCAACTTTTAATTAATTTATGATTGACAGGGACTCACAGATACCATATGTGAGTTTTCACAGCGCTCTTAAAACCAGCTCGTTTTCTTCATCCATTTTCACCCAGAACTGTGCAAGAGAAATTCAGTTGTACTCCATCAAAACCTCCTTAACCAGAGATGCACCTCGATCTGCGTACTTATATTCAACCTAGAATGGATAAGGTTAATTGTGGGAGATAACACTTAAAACGAGGAAGAAAGAAGTTGCATTTATTTAGCACCTTTCATGAACACAAGACATCACAAATAATTTTACAGCCAAATAAGTTGTTGCTGCTGCGCTGAAGGGAGTCACAGCGTTCAGTTTGCACACAGTAAGATCCCACAGCAATCAGATAATGATCAGATAGTCCGTTTTTTTTTAGAAAATTGGTTGAGAGATAAATATTGGTCGGGTAGCAGTGAGGACCGCCTTGCTCTTCCGAATGCTGCCGACCTGCGAGGGAAGCCAGGGCCTAGGTTTAACATCTTATCTAAAAGACACTGACAGTGCAACACTCCCTCAGTTCTGCACTGGCGTGTCAGCCCGGATTATTTGCTCAAGTCATTGGGCACAAAACTTGCAAGAGAGTTGCTTCGCAAATGTTGTCCATCAGCTGCAATATTGCTGTCTGTGTGAGGTACTTTCCTTGCTTGGCACTGAAGGACTATGTCCACCACAAGTTATGTAAGGGACAATGGTTGTCACAGTGAATGTGTCATGCTAACAGTATTTGCATTATAAGCAGACACTAAGACACCGTTGTTAAGACTTTCGCCCAAGTGCTTCTCCCACAATCAACTAGTTAAGATTTAACATTTACAATTAAGCCTGCTTTTTTAGCACAAACTGTGTTTTGAGCAGGCTTCCTTTCCCTCCCCAGTTTTTTGGGTGTTTTGTATCAAAGAGCGGTGATTCCTGTGTTTAGAAACAGAAAGCTAGTGCTGTCACTCACAATCATGTCAATCACACAATATGACCTCCTGATTATCTGCAATGGACTAATGGCACAATTACCTATAAAGTTCGGGCGTGTGCCCAACTTGAAACTGCGTAAAATTGCTCAACACGACGCGGGCGCGCATCCCGATGTCTTTGTGCCCTTGCACAGTATTTTGCTCAGTGGGTGCACGCACAAGTCGAAAGCGTGCCTGCCATCAATCAAGACGCCAATTTAAATTAATTAAACACCAATTGACTGTGATTTTACGTTGCCCATCTGCCTTTACTGTTGGCGGGAGGGCTGATAGGCCAGTAAGCCTCTATGTTTTAGCTGCAATCTCCATCCAGGGCAGGATGAAAGGTCAGGGTTCAAACAAAATTAATAAATGTATCTGGGAACCTCGATCGCCACATGATTGTGTTGCTTGGACACTCATGACTAAGCTTTGCCACTGATATTTATTTTGCCCTGATCAGCAGCTCCCTTGGACAGCTCCGCAGTGTCAGTCCACCTGAGGGAGCACATAGGAAACACCAGCCCACACCCTGCCTTTTAGAATCATCGAACCCCTACAGTGCAGAAGGAGGCCATTCAGCCTATCAAGCTTGCACCAACCGCCTGAAAGAGTACCCTACCTAGGCCCACTCCCCCATCCTATCACCTTCATTCCACCTAACCTGCACATTTTTGGGCCCAAAGAGGCAATTTTAGCACGGCCAATCCACCGAACCTGCACAACTTCAGACTGTGGGAGGAAACCGGAGCACCCGGAGGAAACCCACGCAGACACTGGGAGAACGTGCAGACTCCACACAGACAGTGACCCAAAGGCCGGAATCGAACCCGGGTCCCTAGCGCTGTGAGGCAGCAGTGCTAACCACTGTGCCACCATGCCAGCACCTGCCCTCTTCCCGTCCTCGTCGGCTGCGCTCAGCCTTTCCCTGAGTGTCTTTCACGCAGGATGGCCATTAATTGGCAGGCTAGCCTAATATCGCAGGAACAGTGCGATCTCACACCGGAGTGGGTTTCACATCCGCTCCCACCCATATCCACTTTGGGCACGCCCGTAACATAAAATTCAGATCACGGTCACCTGAATCCGCACGTTAATCCCAATTTCCCCCTCCTCTCGCACCCATATCTCAGTCTGAGCAAAGCGCAAACATGATGATGGCAGAGATCACACAAACCAAGGTTGTATTCCCTGGGATCTAGAAAATGAAGGGATTATATCATCAAGTTTTTTTTTAATTTTAGAGTACCCAATTCATTTTTTCCAATTAAGGAGCAATTTAGCGTGGCCAACCCACCTAGCTTGCACATTTTTGGGTTGTGGGGGCAAAACCCAGGCAAACATGGGGAGAATGTGCAAACTCCACACGGGCAGTGACCCAGAGCCAGGATTGAACCCGGGACCTCAGCGCCGTGAGGCCACAGTGCTAACCCACCACGCCACCGTGCTGCCCTTCATCAAAAGTTTAAGACATAAGAGGAACTTATGGTTGGTTAGAAAGAAAGAGACCATTTCTGCTGGTTGAGGTGTCAAAGATTAGGGTACAGAGTCCAAATATTGGAGCCAGGCCTTCTAGGAATGTAATTGGAAACATTAGTTCACACAATGTGTGATAGAAGTTCAGAACTCCCTTCTGCAAATGACAGTTGATGCTAGCTCAATTGTTAATTTTAAACCTGAGGCTGATTTTAGCTGTTAAATAATATGGATCAAAGGCAGGTATTTGCAATTTGGTCACATATGAGCCACAATTCTACTGAATGCAGGAAGGTGCTTGAGGAGGTAAATGGTCAATTCCTGTTCCAATGTCCCTGGAACCCAGACAGGATGCTGTCTGCAGTTGTGGACTGAGAGCTATTCTCTCTATTTCATTCATTCATCTTGTTTCTCTACAGTTTTTAAATATTTCATAATCCTTTGCAGTATTGTTCCCTCACAAATAATAGCGGAGACCCTCTCTTTTCCTTTCAATGAATTTGGAAGAATCAGAACCTACGAATCAGGGTCCTAGCCAAGGCCCTGTGATTATATCTGAGGAAGCTGTAGAAAACTGCCATGCCAGCACCACCAGAGGAAGCCAGATCTAAGACCATAAAAAAACAAACTGAAGTCAGCTTAAAGTCACGGACTGAGGTGCGTTAAACAGGCGATGAACGTTTTCATTTAATTTCTTCTGAAGGTGTGTGAATTGGCAGTAAGACTGGCCTTTAATGACCCATCTCTCGTCACAATACAACTGCGTGGATTGCTAGGCTGTTAAGAGTTAAGCGCACGTTGTGGAACTGGAGTCACATAAAGACGAGACAGGGCTACGCTGCCAGGTTTCCGTCCCTAAAGGGCACTAGTGAAGCAAGGTAAGGAGTTTATGACAATCCAATAGTTTCATGGTCGCTTTTATTGATGACAACTTCTTAATCCCACAGTATTGTACTGGTGAAGGTGTCATGGTGAATTTGAACGCATGTTCTAATTGGGTTTATCAGCGCAGTAACATAACCATGGCACTGCCCCTTCTGTGCCTGTTTATTTGTATTCACTGATTGGCATTATTTCAGTCAGGAGAAGAAATGAATGAGCAAGTGAGTGGCATGGTGGCACAGGATTAGCATTGCGGCCTCACAATGCCAGGGACCCGGATTCAATCCCGGCTTTGGGTGACTGTGTGGAGTTTGCACATTCTCCCCATGTCTGCGTGGGTTTCCTCTGGGTGCTCCGGCTTCCTCCGTCAAGTCCAACGATGTGCAGGCTAGGTGGATTGGGCATGCTAAATTGCCCCTTCGTGTCCAAAATGGTTAGGTGTGGTTACTAGGTTACGAGGTTAGGGTGGAGGTGTGGGCTTAAGTAGGGTACTCTTTATAAGGGCCGGTGCAGACTCGATGGGCCAAATGGCCACCTTCTGCACTGCAAATTCTATGATCTATGATCTATAATATATGATCGGGTTCAAATCCCACCATGGCAGATGGCGGAACTTGAATTCAATAAATATCCTGAATTAAAATGATTGCTTTGCGTAAAACCCCATCTGGTTCACTGATGTCCCTTTAGGGGAGGAAATCTGCAGTCCTTACCCTGGCCTGGCCTACATGTGAGCCCCCCAATCCACAACAGTTTAGTTGACTCTTAAATGCCCTGAGTTGAAGGACAATTAGGCAATCAATGCTGGCCCAGCCAGCGATGCCCACATCCCAAAAATGAATTTTTAACAAGTGGAGCAGTTTTGTTTTATCCGGATGGGGGAAACAACAACTGTGTGGCTGATGTAAATCATAAATCATATGTTTAATAGCAATTGAGAGCGCAAAGCTGAAACCTTACTCATTCTTTCTGTATCAACCCTGATGATCATGGTGAGGTGAGGTAAAAAAAAAACAAGGATCTGATCAATCGAAACGCGAGGTGAGATTTCTGCCCCCAAAGTTTACCTCAATGATATCACACACCGTTGCGTCAAAAAAGGATTTCTTCCCTCGTGTTTCTGTGCTGATAGTACAAAATTAAAGTAAAAATACAGACAAATGGCAATCTGCACCATAAATCCTGTTGTTCCCGTATCATATGGCAACACAGACTGTCACAATACAATGTGTGGCAGCTGTTCCTTCCTGTAATTGTTGCAAATCTATGGTCTACCTGATGAGGTCCTATTCAGCAAAGAAGCCTTTGTCATTGGATTATTCGCTAATGAGGCCAAATTTATATACAGGGCGAGGAGTTTTGTTGTCCGAATGGGGAGACTGGTACAGTTCCTTGTGCAAAAACGGCGCTTTCTGTTCAGCAGCGCGCAGCTGATTTTAACACTGTCTAATGAACTTTTAAATTCTGATCTACGTGACCGCCAAGTCATACTCTTCCAGCGCTGATTTGCAGCAGCACAACAATAGCCACCTGCAGCGACGGGTTTTTTTTTTTAACAGAAAAAGCTTTCCTGCGGTGCAATACCGAGGGGTTGCTGCACTGTCGGAGGCGCCGTCTGTCACCTCAGATGTCAATCCAAAGCCCCATCTGCCCCCTTTCGTGGGCATAAAAGATCCCGTGGCATTATTTCAAAAAAGTGCAGGGGAGTTCTCCCCGCTGGCCTGGTTTCCTCTCCACCAACAGCACCAAAAGTAGATTATCTGGTCATTAGCACAATGCCGTTGGTGCAACTTCACCGGGCACAAATTGGCTGGCCAGGTTTCCTATGTTACAATAGCGATTACACTTCGAAAGTGGCTGTGAAGCACTTTGGGACATCTAGAAATTGTGAAAGATGCTATAGAGATGCAAATTTTTCTTTACAGGAGCCGTATGGTGCTGTGCTGAACAGTTCAAAGTCCACTGGCACAACCTGTCCTGTTGGATTTGCAATGATTGGCTGCAACAGGACTAAATAGAGCGGGGTTGAAATGTACTTTGGTTGGTTGAAACTAAGTGCCGATGGAACCATTTGTGATAAAGATAATGCTGTTCAGTACTGCAAATAAAAATGTGCTCATGAGAAGCATAGAATCCCTACAGTGTAGAAAGAGGCCATTTGGCCCATTGAGTCTGCACAAAGCTGAATGAGCACTCTACCATCCACTCCCTCATCCACCCCACCCTATCCCCTTAACCTAACCTGTACATCCCTCCCTGGACAATTTAGCAAGTCTAACCCACCCAATCTGCACATCTTTGGAATGTGAGGGGAAACCGGAGCACCCGGAGGAAAGCCAGGCGGACACCGGGATAAAGTGCTAATTCCATATAGACAGATTCCGTTTACCCTCGGTCTTTCCGGTCCTGGCGCCAGCGCAAAGAAGTGGAAATGGCGATCAGGTATCCGATGGCAGTTGGCCTGCGCAAAGGTCACCCCGTAACCAAGAATGAGACCGCCCCAAGGCAGAGATCTGTTCCTTGGGGTCTGTGGTTTTGCTCCCTATGAAAGGCATGCAATGGAAATGCTGAAGGTCTCTAAAGACAAGCGTGCACTCAAATTCATCAAAAAGCGAATTGGCACTCACATCCGTGCAAAGAGGAAGAGGGAGGAACTCGGCAATGTGCTGGCAGCAATGAGAAAGGCAGCTGCGAAGAAAGATTAATCTGTACAAAGTTGCTACTATTAAAGTTATTTCAAAGTTTTTTTTTAAAAATCCACATAGACAGCCGTCCATTGACTCCCACTGGACCAACAGAAACTAGCCCTTCTCATTGGCCTATCAGAAACCAAAGACATCATCTCCCATGACAACAACTGTGATCACCTTTCCTTCCCTCACTCGACTATCTGCATCAAGTCCATCTTGATTCCAGTTGGACAACCAGAGACCAACCTGCCTTCTCACTGGATTAGCAGAGGCCTTACTCCACCCTTCCCACAAGCCCACAGGTCAGGCACATTCCTACTCTATATCAGCAGAACTCCAGTCTGCCTTCACCCTCCCTCCTTCAGCAGTGAGCAAGAATTGGCTTTTAATCAAATGCAAATGGGTGGGACAGCCCATTTTTGTAGCTGACCATTGCTGTGGAGTAAAACTGGTGGGCAAGCTGATTCAGTCAGTCTTATGCTAGGTTGCAGGATTAAAATTAACCATGAGATCTCAATTGGGCAGCATGGTGGCATAGTGCTTAGCACTGCTGCCTCACAGCGCCAGGGACCCGGATTCGATTCTGACCTTGGGTGACTGCCTGTGTGGAGTTTGCACTTTCTCCCTGTGTCTTCATGGGTTTCCTCCGGGTGCTCCGGTTTCCTCATGGGGCTACAGGATGCAATCTCTAATACTCTGTGGAGGAGGAATGAGGCTAGGCTACAGTTCTGAAGTTTTGCATTTCTTGACACAAATGCTCATCCCAAATTGAGTCCCCCATAATGTCAGAATCCTGTTGTATAAAAAAGACATGCATTTATATAACACCTTGTATGACCTCACATTGTCCCAAACCATCTTACAGCCAATTAGGTCTTTTTGAAGTGTAGTTACTGTTGTAATGTAGGAAACGTGGCTGTTAATTTGCAGACAGCTAGCTCCCATAAAAAGCAATTTGATAATGACTAGATGATCTGTTTTATTAATACCGGTTAATGCAAAATATTAACCAGGCACTGGGTAACTCCCACAGTCTTCTTCAAATTGGTCCCACGGGGTCTTTTATATCACCTGAAGAAACAGGCTGGGCCTCGGCTTAATACCTCATCTGAAAGGCAGTACCTCTGACAATGCAACACCCCTCAGAACTACATTGGAGGCTCAGCCCAGATTTTGTGCTCAAATCCCTGGAGTGGGAGCAGATCTCCTCGTCCCACACCTGCAGGAACGCTGTGCTTATTTTAGGAACCCTGTGTTAATCCAATCATTGATGTGAAAACATGATTGAGAATGAATGTCAAGCCTTCTACCTATTCGACCAGATCCAAAAAGAAGATAAATGATTGTTTTTTAAAATAAATCTAGAGTACTCAATTATTTTATTTATTTATTTTTTGTCCAATTAAGGGGCAATTTAGCGTGGCAAATCCACCTATCCTGCACATCATTTGGGTTGTGGGGGCAAAACCATCACAGACACGGGGAGAATGTACAAATTCCACACGGACAGTGCTCCAGGGCCAGGATTTGAACCTGGGTCCTCAGTGCCGTAGGCAGCAATGCAAGATAAATGATTGTTGAGCCTTAGACGCCAATGTTACAGACTAGATGTGTACCAACTTAAATTAGACATAAGTACCACCCCCACAAGTTTTAGACGCGTAAGGCCTGTTTGCATCTTACTCTGTTTTCAAAGCAGCTCTCTTATTATAAGCCAAACTAACGCAAGATTGGAAAGTTGAGGCGCTTTTATAAACAAGCAGTTTAAAAATCAGGATTTGAGGTTAGATATTTAGAACTGAGACGAGGAAACATTTCTTCACTGAGAGTGTTGTGAGTCTTTGGAATTCTCTGCCCCAGAGGGGTGCTGATGCTCAGATGTTCAGTATATTCAAGACTGAGATCAATAGATGTTAGGGTTCACTAAGTGAATTCAAGGATACGGGATAGTGCAGGAAAGTGGAGTTGGTGTAATAATTCAGCCACACTTTTATTGAAAGGAGGAGCAGACTTGAAGAGCCATATGGCCAATTCCTGCTCCTATTTATTTTCACTTATTGTTTCAAAGGGATGTGGGCGTCGCTGGCTAATCCAACATTTATTGCCTATCCCTAATTGCCCTTGGGAAGGTGGTGATGAGCTGCCTTATCGAACCTCTACAGTACATGTGATGTAGGTTCACTCATAGTGCTGTTACGTTTGGAGTTCTAGGATTTTGACCCAGTGACAGTGAAGGAATGGTGATATAGTTCAAAGTCCAGTTGTGGGGTGACTTGGAGGGGAACATGCAATTGATGGTTTCCCTGCCACCTGCCACCTTTGCCCTTCTAGTGGCAGAAGTCATGGGCTTTGAACGGGCTGTCGAAGGATCCTTGGTGAGCTGTTGCAGTGCATCTTGGAGATGGTACACACTGTTGCCACAGCGCATCGGTAGGGGAGGGAGTGGATGTTGGAGGTGGTGGGTGAAGGCCCAATCAAGTGGCCTGCTTTGTCCGGGATGGTGTTGGGCTCCTTTAGTGTTGATGGTCGGCACTTATCCAGGCAAGTGGAGCGTATTCCATCACACTCCTGACTTCTGCTTTGCATTCCTTATATTACAGGAATTCAAAATGGGCTCATATTCCTTCAGCGTTTACAATTATTATGAGAGACAGCAAATTTCCCTCTTAGCGTCTGTGCTGAGCTGGCTAATCTCAGCAGGGGTGTGAGGGGGAATTTAGTTGGGGGGACATCAATGACCTCAGAACTTTTACTTATGAGGGATTAGACAGGGTGGATAGTCAGAGACTATAGAGGACTCAATTACTAGAAGGCATAGGTTTAAGGTGCAAGGGGCAAGGTTTAGAGGAGATGTACGAGGCAAGTACAGAGGGTAGTGGATGCCTGGAACTTGCTGCCGGAGGGGGTGATGGAAGCAGTGTCGATAGTGACGTTTAAGGGGCATTTTGACAAATACATGAATAGGATGGGAATGGAGGGATACGGACGCCGGAAGTGTAGAAGATTTTAGTTTAGACGGGCAGCATGGTCGGCAGAGGTTGGAGGGCCGAAGGGCCTGTTCCTGTGCTGTACTTTTCTTTGTTCTTTGTTCTTTGTTCTTAAAGGCAGGGAGAAAGTGGCCAAAGTTGGCTGCCTCAAGCCCGACTTCAAGGAAAAATGTAAGTGTAAGAAAAACTACTGCCAACTGGATCTCGGCTTCCCAAAACATTTGAAGGATGTCTCTCATAAATAGGTATGGTTTACAAATCAATATATCTTGAGGTGAAATGGATGGATAAGCCTAATTAAAGTAGAAAGCCATAGATGAGTGCATAAACTGGCTTGAGCTGGGTGGCAGAGTGGCACAGTGGTTAGCACTGCTGCCTCACGGCATCAACGACCCGGGTTCGATTCCGGCCCCGGGTAACTGTCCATGTGAGTTTGCACATTCTCCCCGTGTCTGCATGGGTCTCACCCCACAACACAAAGATGTGCAGGGTAGGTGGTATGGCCACACTAAATTGCCCCTTAATTGGAAAAAATAATTGGGTACGCAAAATTTTATTTTTAAAAAAAAAGCAAACTGTCAATTGGCCATGCACTCGAATGGCCAGACATGCACCCTGATGTAGCTTTGAATTCAGTTGCATATTAAAGAACAAATTTATAATGAAAGTTTTAAACCGCCAGTAACAGGTTGAAGCTTTCTACTGTCACTTCAGTACAGATTTCTGCGCCACAGAATGCATTAAACCTGTTTACACATCACCCGTTCTTGAGGCCACGTGTTTAAAATCAGCAATTTCAAAGAAATAAAATCAAAGTGGATTTGCATATGTGTCTGACAAAAAGGTGGGACATTATCTATTATGGGTTGCAAGCTGATCCTTTATTGAACCGACAACTGAAACCTGATATTCCAGATTGATAAGAATGTAAAAACATCTCTTTATGCAGCTTCTTGACCTGTGACTACCTGAAAAGCAATCTTTTATTCACCACCCTCCTGCTGTAAAGGGTTGGTGCGACTAATGGAAATCTCACTCTGCTCGCTCCTTGTATTATACACCAAGGAATCATCCGTGCCGGGGATCTCTGAGCTCACAGAACAAGCAAGATGCAGTTAAAACATCCACCAAATCTAATTCCTCAGCCTCTCCAAATTCTTCCTTAATTTGAACATTATCTGATTTTTTTTAATGCCGCATAAATATTTAGTTCTCTTCTACAAGGTACTATTCTTGTTTAACTGACTAAAGATAGACAGATCTGCTGCATTTTTGACATAACAATGCAAGTGACCTTTGACAAACTTGTTTGTCATGGTTTATTTTGTCCAATTATGGAAATAAATAGAATAATTTTAACCAAGTGCTGTGCCCTTTCCTTCAAAACAAAATGCCCCCCCCCCAGAAACTGCTGTACAAATGGGAGAAAGGTCACATACAAAGGCATCAGAAACTGCATTCCAACTCCAAATTTAGTTGGTAGTATGAAATGCATGTTCAGACAAAGCCCATTAAGTTCAGCATATGCAGCAAAGTGATATTTAATCTCTTTATAGGAATACTTGTATCCTACTGAATACCGACAGACATGAGGGAGTAATTTTGACTTTGGGAAACCCATTTTACATCTTCCACGCTTTTGGTTTCCATTGAAGCCGGTCATATGGATGTAAATTTGGTTGGCAACTCGCTATCCTACCTTTTACACTCTCAAGAACTACCCCAGGGATCATGTATTAGAATAGGTTCACATGTGAAGCTGTACACGATACATGTGATAGGGGCTCACTTTGTACTGAGTTTAGGGCCAAAATACATAGTGCATTGATCCACCACCCACTCTTGATTATCAGAGCTGGAGTGGTCATTTGTGTAATATCTGGGCGAGAAGGCTACCTCCGATTGACACCTTCACCCCTTGAATCATCGGCACTAAAAGTGCAAAGCTTACACCCAAGAGAAATCTCATTTAAATTGTTTGTGTCAGAAATAAGGATGAAATATTTTATTGATATGGTCCAACGGTGTGCAGATTAGGTGGATTAGCCATGCTTATTTGCCCCTTAGTGTCCAAAAGGTTAGGTGGGGTTACTGGGTTATGAGGGTAGGGTGGAGGTTGGGCTCTTTCCAAGAGGTGGTGCAGACCTGTTGGGCTGAATGGCCTCCTTCTGCACTGTAGGGATTCTATGATTGAAATATATATTTTATGTATATATCTATATGTCAAATGTAAATGGACTGCAGTGTAGATTAGTATATTTTGTAAAGCAGAAAAGGTATACAGAAAAAATTGGTAAGTTATGGAGGACAACTGCTTCATTTTATACCTGTTCTGAGAATGTGAATGGTTGTGTTTTTTGGTTATCCTTGGTTGCACTAAGACAGTTGTACTTTTGAAGCGCAGTTGGGTGGTTTACTTCAGAGGGCACAAAGGACAGTCCCATAACATTGACTGTGAGCCAAATCAAGTAAGTGTGGCAGTCTCTGAAGGACAGTCGTGAACATGTTGGGTTTTTACAACAGCTCAAAAGTAGTCATTGTTGTCCGGGGGGGGGGTTGGTGCACAGAGTTCCGCTCTATGCGGATGACCTGCTTCTGTATGTATCGGACCCAATAGAGGGGATGGAAGAAATCATGAGGATTCTAGGGGAATTTGGCCGGTTTTCGGGGTATAAGCTAAATATGGGGAAAAGTGAGATGTTTGCGGTCCAAGCGAGGGGACAGGAGAGACGATTGGGGGAGCTGCCATTTAGATTAGTAGTGGGAAGCTTTAGGTACCTAGGCATTCAAGTGGCACGGGAATGGGGCCGGCTGCATAAATTAAATCTGGCCCGACTAGTAGACCAAATGAAGGACGATTTTCGGAGATGGGACTCACTTCCGTGTCACTGGCTGGGAGAGTGCAGACGGTGAAGATGAAGGTCCAACCGTGATTCTTGTTTGTATTTCAGTGTCTCCCCATCTTTATTCCACGGTCCTTTTTTAAACGGGTCAACAAAGTGATCACTGGCTTTGTTTGGGCAGACAAGACCCCGCGTGTAAGGAAGGTAATGCTTGAACGGAGTCAGGGAGAGGGCGGGCTGGTGCTGTCAAATTTTAGTAACTATTACTGGGTGGCGAATATAGCCATGATCAGGAAGTGGGTGGTGTGGGAGGGATTGGCATGGGAGCATATGGAGGCGGCTTCATGCAAGGGCACCAGTCTGGGGGCGTTGGTAACTGCGCCTCTGCCGTTCCCGCTGGCATGGCACTCCACCAGCCCCGTGGTGGTGGTGGCCCTGAAAGCCTGGGGGCAATGGAGGAGACATGTGGGAGCAGAGGGAGCATCGGTCTGGTCCCCAATCTGCAATAATCACCGGTTTGCCCCGGGAAGTATGGATGGGGGGTTCCGGATATGGCGGAGAGCAGGGATTGAGAGGATGGGGGATATGTTTATAGAGGGGAGCTTTCCGAGTATGAGGGCGCTGGAGGAGATGTTTGGGTTGGCGAGGGGAAACAAATTCAGGTACCTGCAGGTGCGGGACTTCCTACGTAATGTCATGTGAGAGTACCTTTAAGAAATGGGTGTTTAGAAATGGGTGTGTATATAAATATCTGTAGTGAGAGAATCTTTAAGAAATGGGTGTTTACTACTGCAGTGATGTCAGAGAGTGGGTGGAGCTGGGCTGTCTGTCAGCTGTTTACTTTCGTTTTAGGCTGTTTGCTGCAGGGTGTGTTTTAGTTTCGTTTTAAGAGCTGGGTAGCTGCAGTCACAGCCAGAAGGTGTATGAATCTCTCTCTGTAATCTAAAGACTGTAAATCGATCCTCGTGATTTAAAACTAATAACAGTAGTAACTTTAACCTGATGTGCTTCTGGTAAAAGGTGTTTTAAGTCGTATGGATGTTAAAAGGAAAGCTTAAAGGATTACTTAGTGTTGTATTCTTTGGGGGTTGTATTTGAATTAATGGTTGCTAAGATGTTCACTATATGTTTTAAAAAGGTTAACTTGAGTTCATAGAATCAACATTGTTTTGTTTTAAAAAAATACTTTTCCATTTCTGCTGTACCACAGCTGTAGAGTGGGCCGTGTGCTCCCCATACCACAACCTATTAAAAGTTGTGGGTCAGGTGAACTCCATGATACACTTTGGGGGTCTCTAAACCCTGGCCCATAACAAATTGGGGGCTTGAGGGGGATAAAAGTCTATCTATTGGATTGGCTTAGTGAACTTAAAGACAGTGAGGGGTGAGCAGATTGAGGTTGTTTTTCAGGTGTGGTATTTTAGTTTAAGTGGGGAGTGTGTTGTGGACAATGGCTCTTTCAGAGGCTCTGACGTTTTAGGGGGTGGAGACGGTCACACGCAGTACCTTACGGACATAGACTAAAAGCAGGCTGTTAGATTTGGCAAAAACATTGCAGTTAACATTACCTGACAAAATGCGAAAGGTGAGGTAATTTTGGTGGTGGCTAAGCATTTTAAGTTGCCTGAGATACAGTCTGAGTCATTAGAAACGGCAAAGATGGGCAGCACGGTGGTGCAGTGGGTTAGCCTTGCAGCCTCACGGCGTCGAGGTCCCAGGTTCGATCCCGGCTCTGGGTCACTGTCCGTATGGGATTTGCACAATCTCCCCATGTTTGCGTGGGTTTCGCCCCCACAACACAAAAATGTGCAGGCTAGGTGGATTGGCCACACTAAATTGCCCCTTAATTGGGGGAAAAAATGAATTGGGTACACTAAATTTATTTATTTTTTAAAAAAAATTTAAATGGCAAACATCCAGTTGCAGATTAAGCAATTTGAACATAAAAAAGAATTAAAGCAGCTTGAATATGCAATGAGAGAAAAAGAAGGAGAAAGGGAGATACAGGTCAGGGGAAAAGAAAAGGAGAGAGAAGAAAGAAACAAAGAAAGAGATAGAGAGGAAAAGGAAAGAAATAGAGGAGAAAGGGAAAAAGAAAGAGAGTTTGAACTTCAGAAAATGGCTATGACACATAACAGTCAGTTAAAACTGGCAGACGTAAAGGAAAACGTACAGTTGGAGGATAGTGATGAGGATAGTGAGAAAGAGCGTCATAGTCGAAGGGTTGGTGGGGATCTATTTAAATATGTCCAAGCATTGCCAAGGTTTGACGAGAAGGAGGTGGAAGCCTTTTTCATTTCATTTGAGAAGGTAGCTAAACAAATGAAATGGCCACAGGACATGTGGGTATTACTGATTCAAACAAAGCTGGTAGGTAGGGCTAGTGAAGTGTTTGCATCACTACCGGAGGAGGTATCTGGGACGTATGAGGAGGTGAACAAATCCATCTTAGGTGCATACGAACTAGTGCCTGAAGCCTACAAAGGTTTAGAAATTTAAGGAAAGAATTTGGTCAAACATACATGGAGTTTGAAAGTCTCAAACAGAGTAATTTTGATTGGTGGATAAGGGCTTTGAAAATAGACCAAACGTATGAAGCTCTCAGAGAAATTATGCTTTTGGAGGAGTTTAAAAATTAAATTCCTGATGTAGTGAGAACTCATGTGGAAGAGCAGAGGGTTAAAACTGCGAGGTTAGCAACAGAAATGGCAGATGGTTATGAATTAGTTCATAAATCAAAGCTTGGTTTCCGACATCAGTTTCAGCCTGTGTGGGATAGAAACTGGGGACATGAGAAATACTCAAGTGGTAAAAGTAAAGGTGATCTGATGGGAGATAATAAGGAGAGTGTACCTCAGATTAAAAAAGAAATCCAGGAGGGTGGAAGAGACATGAAAAGTTTCAAATGTTTTCACTGTAATAAACTAGGCCATGTAAAGTCACAGTGTTGGTGGTTGAAGAAAAGCACTGGGAAGGCTGATGTGGTAAAACAGGATAAGACAGTGGGGTTTGTTAAAGTGGCAAAGGAAAGCCCAAGTGAAGCAAAGGAGGTGCAAAATATTGTACAGCCTGATCAAAAGGTGATTGATAAGAAGGTGCCAGATCGTTTTAAAGAATTTACTTGTGTGGGTAAAATTTACTCATGTGTATCAGGAGGAGCAGGTAAAGAAGTCACAATTTTAAGAGATACGGGAGCTAGTCAATTGTTAATGGTAAGAGATGAGGAGTTATGTAGTTTGGGAAGAATGTTGCCAGAAAAGGTGGTAATATGTGGAATTCAGGGTGAGAGTAGTGAACCATTATATAAGGTAAGGTTGGTAAGTCCAGTGAAGAGTGGTGAAGTGGTAGTAGGAGTAATAGAGAAACTATCTTGTCCAGGAATACAGTTTATCTTGGGTAATGATACAGCTGAATCGCAGGTGGGAGTGATGCCTACTGTGGTTGATAAGCCAGTGGAAAATCAGACAACTGAAGTGTTGAAGGACAAATATCCTGGAATTTTTCCAGATTGTGTAATAACAAGGTCGCAAAGTCAGAGGATAAGCCAAGAGAATAAATCAAAGATTGAAGATAAAGGTGAAGTGCAATTATCAGAAACGATTTTTGATCAGATGGTTGATAAAGAACAAGAACAGGTGGAGGATGAGGCGGATATTTTTAGTTCAGGTAAATTGGCGGAGTTACAACAGAAAGATGTAGAAATAAAATGGATGCATCAGAAAGCATACACGGAGGAGGAATCTGCATGCATACCAGAGTGTTATTACCGTAAAAGTGATGTCTTGATGAGAAAATGGAGACCTTTACATATGCAGGCGGATGAAAAGTGGGCAGAAGTTCATCAAGCAGTATTGCCAGTAAGGTATAGAAAGGAGGTGTTGCGAGTTGCACATGAGGTACCAGTGGGAGGTCATTTGGGAATAAGGAAAACTCAAGCTAAAATACAAAAACATTTTTATTGGCCTGGACTACATAAAGATGCAGTTAAATTTTGTCAATCATGTCACACATGTCAAGTGATAGGGGAACTTCAAGCAGTGATAAAACCAGCGCCCTTAATACCCATTCCAGCATTTGAGGAACCTTTTACAAGCGACCTAATTGATTGCGCAGGAATGCTTCCTAAAACGAAAAATGGGAATCAATATCTTTTGACAATAAGAGATGTGTCTACTAGGTTTCCAGAGGCCATTCCAGTATGTAATATTACAGCTAAAAAGATTGTGGAGGAGTTACTTAAATTCTTTACTAGATATGGACTACCCACAGAAATAAAATCGGATCAAGGATCAAATTTTACCTCAAGGTTATTCAAAGAAATTATGGATAGCTTAGGAATAAAACAATTTAAATCAACTGCGTACCATCCAGAATCGCAGGGAGCATTAGAAAGGTGGTATCAGACATTAAAGACAATGTTGAGGGTTTATCGTCACGATTATCCAGAGGATTGGGATAAAGGAATTCCATTCGTACTGTTTGCAATTAGGGATGCACCTAATGAGTCAACCAAATTTAGTCCTTTTGAACTAATTTTTGGTCATGAGGTAAGAGGACCACTTAAATTGATTAAGGAAAAATTGGTGAGTGAGAAATCGGAAATTACATTATTGGATTACGTGTCAAATTTTATGGAACGATTAAATAGAGCAGGTGAATTGGCGAGACAACATTTAAAATTTGCACAAAATGTGATGAAATGAGTCGCGGACAAGAAATCCAAAGTTTGTAGTTTTGCCAGTGGAGATAAAGTTTTAGTGTTGTTACCAGTGGTAGGGGAACCTTTAAAAGCAAGGTTTTGTGGACCTTATCAGATTGAAAAGAAATTAAGTGAGGTGAATTATGTGGTAAAAACACCAGCTAGAAGGAAGACTCACCGAGTGTGTCATGTGAATATGCTTAAAAGGTATTATGAAAGGGAAGGAGAGAAAAAGGAGAAGGTTTTAATGATTCTAACTCAAAGTGACGAACTAAATTCAGATGACTGTGAATTTGACAGACCTCAAATTAAATTGGAAAATGAGGATGTTCTTAAAAATTGGGATGAATTGTTGAGTTACCTTCCAGAGGAAAAACAGACTGACCTGAAAGAGTTATTGATATCACATGGGCAAGTTTGTGGAGATAAATTGGGAAGTACTAAAATCGCTATACATGATGTAGATGTGGGAAATGCTGTTCCAATCAAACAACATCCATACAGACTTAACCATTTAAAATTGGCAGAGGTTAACAAAGAGATTGAGAGTATGCTTAAAAATGACATAATTGAAGTGGGTTGCAGCCAATGGAGCTCACCCATAGTGATGGTACCAAAACCAGACGGTACCGAACGGTTGTGTGTGGAGTATAGAAAGGGTTAATGCAGTTACAAGAACGGACTCTTATCCTATCCCACGTTTGGAGGATTGCATTGAGAAAATGGGACAATCAGCTTTTATTTCCATACTGGATTAACTTAAAGGTACCTTTATCCGAAAGGGCGAAGGAGATTTCAGCTTTTGTGATTCCAGATGGTATATACCAAATCAAAGTTATGGCATTTGGCATGAACAACGCCCCAGCCACATTTCAACAATTACCTATCAAAGTTGTTTCCGGATTGCCCAATTGTGCGGTATACATTGACAATCTGGTAATTTTCAGCCAGACATGGACAGAACATTTGAAACATCTGATGGAGTTATTCAATCGACTTCAGGAGGCAGGTTTGGTGATAAACCTAGCCAAAAGTGAATTTGGAAAAGCCTAAGTCACTTTCCTTGGCCATACAATCGGACAGGGTTGAATGGTCACACGGGATGTGAAACCAACAGTTATTGAGCAGTTTTCAATACCTTCGAGTCAAAGGGAAATAATGCGATTTCTTGGCATGAGTGGATTTGATCGAACATTTGTGCAAAAGTTTTGTGGCGTGATTGCTCCACTCATAGACTTGCTGAAGAAACGTCGAACATTTCAATGGACAGCGGACTTTCAACAGGCATTTGACTAACTGAAAGCTGTGATAACCAATGCTCCTGTGTTGGAGAATTGCAAGAGACTCTGTGATCAGATTGAACTAAAGTATCTGACTTTAAAGAGAAATGCTGAAGTGTAGAGAAATGGACGGATCATGCAGAGACCTTCTTGCTCAATGAGACTGTCAATCAAGACAAATTTCAGTTGCAGGAAGAAGAACAAAAATGGACTATATTATTATACGTGTTTGCGTGTGTTGTGTTTTTTTAACAAAAAAATATATTTACTGTGTGCATTTCTTAAAGGATAGTGAAAAGGTGAAAAATGAAATCATCTTGAAGTTGATGGTTTATTTTTTTATCTTGGGGGGAGGTGTCATGTGAGAGTACCTTTGAGAAATAGGTGTTTAGAAATGGGTGTGTATATAAATATCTGTAGTGAGAGTACCTTTAAGAAATGGGTGTTTACTACCACAGTGATGTCAGGGAGTGGATGGAGCTGGGCTGTCTGTCAGTTTTTTTACTTTCGTTTTAGGCTGTTTGCTGCAGGGTGTGTTTTAGTTTCGTTTTCAGAGCTGGATAGTGGCAGTCACAGCCAGAAGGTGTATGAATCTCGCTCTGTAATCTAAAGACTGTAAATCAATCCTGGTGATTTAAAACTAACAACAGTAGTGACTTTAACCTGATGTGCTTCTGGTAAAAGGTGTTTTAAGTCGTATGGATGTTAAAAGGAAAGCTTAAAGGATTACTTAGTGTTGTATTCTTTGGGGGTTGTATTTGAATTAATGGTTGCTAAGATGTTCCCTGTATGTTTTAAAAAGGTTAACTTGAGTTCATAGAATAAACATTGTTTTGCTTTAAAAAATACTTTTCCGTTTCTGCTGTACCACACCTGTAGAGTGGGCCGTGTGCTCCCCATACCACAACCTATTAAAAGTTGTGGGTCAGGTGAACTCCATGATACACTGTGGGTGTCTCTAAACCCTGGCCCATAACAGTAAACAGGTGGCAACCTTCCCGCTCCTACCGCGAAGGAGGATTCAGGACAGTGTAGTTTCCAGAGGGTGGGTAGGAGAAGGGAGTGTCTCTGACATTTACAAGGATCTTATGGGGTCAGAGGAGACGCAGACCGAGGAGCTGAAGCGCAAGTGGGAGGAGGAGCTGGGAGGAGAGGTAGAGGATGGTCTATGGGCAGACGCGTTGAGTAGAGTCAATGCTTCTGCAACATGTGCCAGGCTCAGCCTGATACAATTCCAGGTGGTTCATCGGGCTCACATGACAGTGGCCCGGATGAGCAAATTCTTTGGGGTGGAAGACAGATGTGCAAAATGTGCAGGAGGACCAGCGAATCATGTCCACATGTTCATGACATGTCCGAAGCTTCGGGGATTTTGGCAGGGGTTTGCAGATGTCATTCCGCGGTGTTAAAAACAAGGGTGGCACTGAGTCCAGAGGAGGCGATTTTCAGGGTGTCAGAAGACCCGGGAATCCAGAAGGAGAAAGAGTCAGACTTTCTAGCCTTTGCTTCCCTTGTAGCCCAGAGACGGATACTATTAGCTTGGAGGGACTCAAAGCCCCTGAAGTCGGAGACCTGGCAATCGGACATGGGGAACTTTCTCTGTTTGGAGAAAATCAAGTTCGCCTTGAGAGGGTCATGGTTAGGGTTCGCCCGGAGGTGGCAACCATTCATCGACTTCTTCGCGGAAAATTAATCGTCAGCAGAAGGGGGGGGGGGATTTAGTTTAGCTTAGAGTGGGGTGTTAATAAAGGTGGGACCTGTAAGGATGGGAGACGGCTTTTGCACTGTGTTTATAGTTTCATGTACATTGTTTATTTTGTTGTTGTTGCAATACCAAAAATACCTCCATAAAATGTTTATTGAAAAAAATGTTGTCATTGTTTCTCTTGAATTATTGTTGAATTCCATTGTGATACTAGGCCTGGTGTGATTGAGCTCCTGACCCCTGGATTATTACTCTAGTCCGATAACTATTTCACAACAAATCTGGAGTATTTACAATCTTTTAAAAAAAATGTTTTATTGGCGTTTCATTATTCACATCAGTGTAAATGGAAAATAATGGGAAAACCATAGTAATAAAGCAACAGAAAAAAAAGAAATACGCCAACATGACAATAAATAACAGAAAGTGAAAAATACGTGAAATGAGCTAGCAAGCTAAGACACAAATACCAATTTAAATACCACAGCACAGAAGTAACCGGTTGTCTATTTGTATTGCATTGATTGGCTTCAGTGCCAATGTAGGCAGATGGCTATATTCTCTGAGCCCACTTTCATTTATTGTGTTTCTTGGGCCTACCCACAATTTACATGTTGTCCGTGTCTTCCGTGAGTAGTTACAATCTTACGAACAATCTTACAAAGTCATTCTCAGGATGTTGGCTTTACTGCCAAGGCCAACAACTATTGTCCATTCCCTGATAGCCCTGAATGACACCAGCTTTTTAATATCCTGATTTAAAACTGTACTAAATTCTCAAAGTATCGGGATTTATTCGGCCAGTACAATAACCCACACAGCCAGAAACTGTGGAACACTGTAAATGAGTTTCTTTTTAAAAATAAATTTAGAGTATCCAATTCATTATTTTTCCAATTTAGGGGCAATTTAGCATAGCCAATCCACTTACCCTGCACATCTTTGGGTTGTGGGGGCGAAACCCATGCAAACATGGGGAGAATGTGCAAACTCCACACGGACAGTGACCCAGAGCCGGGATCGAACCTGGGACCTCAGCGCGTGAGGCAGCAATGCTAACCACTACGCCACTGTGCTGCCCCCGTAAATCAGTTTCAATGACCTCCATACGCAAACTAAGGTTAGGTTTCTGTCCTTAACATCCCTCTGCCAGCACTGAGCTTTGCACGCGAGGAGCACACTTCGGAATCTTTGTTGATTTTATTTTCACGTTACGTGCCGCAGTTTTTCATTCATTCACTTTAATGGATGGAAAGTAAGGGGGGGGGGGGGGTGAATTGGAGTATACCCAAAGTGGGCACAATCTACTGGGATTTGAAGCACTCTGCTTCATTGATAATGGTGAATATTTTCTGTGCCATTGGATAGACTCTCTCTCGCTCCCTCTCACACACACAGACCCAGAAACTGATGGCCATTCGAATTACCCCTGCCACCTGGGTTGTAGGCTATGGACTGAACCATGGATCCTCAGCTTCTGTGTTATTTGGAGCTTTTACTCCAAAAAAACCCACAAAGAGCTTTACCCTTGGCATGATTTTGGAACAATATGTATTCGTTTTTTTTATCGGCCTCTCTCATGAGATAACATGGCTGTTTTGGGGTTGGATGGGATGGGAGGGGTAGTTTGGAAAGGACATTATGTTCCAGGCACCATGAGCGTGAGGCAGATTTCATGTACCAGCTGGTCTTTCTGCCCATCAGTTATGTGTGTTCAAAGGCAGCACGGTGGCTGAGTGGGTTAGCCTTGTTGCCTCGCGGCGCCGAGGTCCCAGGTTCAATCCCAGCTCTGGGTCATTATCTGTGTGGAGTTTGCACATTCTCCCCGTTTTGCGTGGGTTTCGTCCTCACAACCCAAAGATATGCAGGTTAGGTGGATTGGCCACACTAAATTGCCCTTTAATTGGAAAAAATGAATTGGGTACTCTAAATTTTTTTTTAATGTGTTCGTAACAATGCATTCCTCATCCCCTGGGGCTTTGACTCCTTGATGGGGTTGTGACCTCATGGGGGTAGGTTAAGGGTGGGGTGAGGGCACACTTCAGTCAACCACAGGTGTGTGTGTGAGTGTCCCAGGAAGATAGGAATAAAAGATGCAGATTCTTACAAATAAAAGTGTCCATGCTTCAGGACAACTGCTGTTGGCTAATGCTGTCCATCTTGTTTATTAATGACTGATCAAATCCTTAAAGATGGCACTCTATAGCTCAAGGAAGAGAACACAACATTGAATAATCAGAATAATTAAGGAAATAAAACTTCACAGCAGTCAGAAAACAGTACAGATGTAGGATGCAGTCTGCTTCCCCTCAACAGTTGAAATAAGCGATCGAGAGCATTACACGGATTTCTTAAATATGCCAATATACGGGCAGCGTGGTGGCGCAGTGGGTTAGCCCTGCTGCTTCACGGCACTGGGGTCCCTGGTTCGATCCCGACTCTGGGCCACTGTCTGTGTGGAGTTTACACATTCTCCCCGTGTTTGTGTGGGTTTTGCCCCCACAACCCAAAGATGTGCAGGGTAGATGGATTAGCCACACTAAATTGCCCTTAATTGGAAAAAATGAATTGGGTATGCTAAATTTATTTTTTCAAATGCCAATATACATGGACGGTCGCCTCTGTCTTTTATCTTTCTCACATACATAAGAGCAAATATTTCTCCAACTTTTGTGCATTATTAAATATATACAATATGCCTGGGTTCAGTCGTGTTGTGGTTTTGTAACTGGACTAATAATCCAGACAACAGAAATTGAAATCCCATCAACAGCTTGAGAATTTGAACTCCAGTTTCGTTGGTATCAGCAAAAATGACCACAAAGCTGCTGCATTATGAATCCAACTGGTTCATTCACACCCTTTAAAAAGGAAGGAAACCTGAAAACTGAGCAATTTACTCAGTTGAATCACATCTTTATCTGCAGGGCAAGGACAGGGCTCAGCACCACCTTCTCGGGGGCAACTAGTGATGGACATTAAATGCTGACCTTACCAGCAACATTCGCAACCAAAGAAGGAATCACTTTTCAAAAATCAATTAGTTAACTGGAAAATTGGCAGCATCAAGAATCAGAGGCACTGCCCTCCGGTCAAGTCAGGGCCCTGGCTGAGGGAACTCGTGAAATTTCCCCCAACTCTGTTCATCTAATCTTAACAGGTCGCAGGAGGATGTGGCTGCCTTGAAAAACATTTGGCACATGTATTTTCCACATAGCTTTTATTTACTGTGCAGGAATGATGGATAAACACAGCAATGAAATGAAGCCTAGAGTTCCTGGATTTGGATCACACACCGCTAGTGATTTTAACAATCAGTTAATTCATTCTCAGGATATGGGTATATGCTGGCAAGGCCAGCAGTTATTGGTCACCTTCAGTTGCTCTTGAGATGGTGGTGGTGGGGAGCCTCCTTTCAACTAAGTGGTGTGCTAGGCCACTTTGGAGGGCAGTTAAGAGTCAACGACGTTGGTACAGAATTGGAGTCACATATAGGCCAGATCAGATGAGGACGGAGGATTTCTTTCGCTGAAGGACATGAGTGAACGAGTTGGGGTTTTCTGACACCAATGGGACACATTTCCTAACACCAGCTTTTTGTCAGATATTGTTTTAACTGAATCCAAGTCACGCGATAGAGTTTGAGCTCCCAGATTATTAGTCCAGGATCGCTAATAATAATGATCTTTGTTAGTGTCACAAGTAGGCTTACATTAACACTGCAATGAAGTTACTGTGAAAATCCCCTAGTTGCCACATTCCGGCGCCTGTTCTGGTACATGGAGGGAGAATTCAGAATGTCCAAATTACCTAACAGCACGTCTTTCGGGATTTGTGGGAGGAAACCGGAGCACTCGGAGGAAACCCACACAGACACGGAAAGAATGTGCAGACTCCGCAAAGGCATAGATCCAAGCCAGAAATCGAACCCAGGTCCCTGGTGCTGTGAAGCAAACGTGCTAACCACTGTGCTACCGTGCCACCCATGATGTCATAACATTATTGCAATGCTACTCTCCAGAAGCAGTGAGATTTTGTGACGCTAGCAGCAGGTCCATCTGACTCTATACGAATACAAAAGGTAGCAACTCAATAACTAACCAAAACCCCAAAATGGCAGTAATGAAATTACAGTTCACAGCTGATTTGAACACTGCCTGTCTGGCAGAAATAGTGTGGGCAGGTGGTTAAAATAGTCCTGACCAACTAGCTGAGAATTAAAATCTCAGTTCCAGTGTCTTCAACATTTACCTTCCCTCCTTCAGAAAAGTCTAAACAGCTCCAGAGCTGATTCCGATTCTTTTGATGTGGAAAAAAAATGAAAGCGTTTGCATTCACGCAGCACCTTCCATGATCTCAGAACATCCTAAAGAGCTTTGACTCTTAACTGCCCTTCGAAGTGGTCTAGCAAGCCCACTGACATGTTCTTAAGAGTGACTCGGGGTGGTTAAATAGTAGAGGTCAATACTGTCGCATTCTTATGCATTCCCACCTGCCAGCATCTTTTTTTAAAATGAATTTAGAGTACCCAATTAATTTTTTCCAATTAATGGGCAATTTAGTGTGGACAATCCACCTAGCCTGCACATTTTGTTTTTGGGTAGTGGGGGCGAAACTCACGCAAACACGGGGAGAATGTGCAAACAGCACACGGACAGTGACCCAGAATCGAACCTGGGACCTCAGCGCCTTGAGGCAGCAATGCTAACCATTGTGCCACCGTGCTGCCCCTGCCAGCATCTTTATGGTGCAAGCAAGCAGCAATCTCATGAATACATTAGATTCAGAGTAATACAAACTAATTATGACCCTGCCAGCATTTAACCAATTATCCCACCGTTAACTGGACGGAATAACAGATCCCGGGCCAGAGGAGGCAGAGAGACTTAAGTAACGTCTAACTTTCATTAGTTTCCTTGTAAGGCAGAATGGGCCTCCAGGAGCCACGTGGAATCATTGGGCCTCCCACCATCCCCAGTCTCCCTGTTCCTGATCCAGCATATTACTGATCCATTCCTAACCACGTACCCGAGTAGCCGATGGCTGCTCCACCGGCTCCCCTCTGGTGCCACTCTGCTGTCGGAATTCCTCCCACTCCCACTGGCTGCTCCCTGGAAGACTCAAGCAGGAGTTAAAATTTCCCGGGCCTCGCGCTGAGAATTAAAATCTCAGTTCCAGTGTCTTCAACATTTACCTTCCTTCCTTCAGAAAAGTCTAAACTGCTCCAGAGCTGATTCCGATTCTTTTGATATGTAAAAAAAATGAAAGCGTTTGCATTCACGCAGTACCTTTCATGATCTCAGAACATCCTAAAGAGCTTTGCACATCTTTTGAAGTGTGGTCACTGTTATAATGCAGAAAATATGGCAGTCAATCTATGCACAGCAAGCTCCCACAAACAGCAGTGAAATAAATGGCCAGATAGTCTATTTCCAGGTGTCTATTCAGGGCTATATATTGGCCAGGACACTGCGGAGAACTCTCCAGCTCTTCTTCAAAATAGTGCCAATGGCTCTATGTCCACTTGAGGGTAGACAGGCCTCGATTTAACATCTCATCTGAAAGATAGCACCCGTGTCAGCACAGCACTCCTTCAATACTGTACTGAAGCATCTTTGGTCTTTGGTGCTGGGCACGAACCAACAACTCAATGGCGAGCGCGCTCTTGCAGGTGGAAAATAGGGCAGTGCAGTGGTTAGCATTGCGGCCTCACAGCACCAAGGTCACAGGTTCAATCCCGGCTCTGGGTCGCTATCTGTGTGGTGTTTGCACATTCTCCCCGTGTTTGCGTGGGTGCGCCCCCACAACCCAAAGATGTGCAGGCTAGGGGGACTGGCCATGCTAAACTGTCCCTTAATTGGAAAAACTGAATTGGGTTCTCTAAATTAAAAAATAAATAAAGGTGGGAAATAATGGTGACTGCAACTCAGTCAGGAAATGGCTGGATCAACCTCTGATGGAATTTATTATCTAACGTGCCACGATTAGGTCAATGGATAATGTACCTTCCGCCTTCCAGATTATTTTCATAGCTAGCCGAGTTAAACAATTCAGCAGTAGACTGCCTTAAACCAGTATACACAAAAGTTATTTTCCACATTTTTGAGCAGGTATCGATAAGTTCCCATCCTTTTCTATGTAATAGGTTAGGAGTGAGTATTTTTCAGCTTTTGTACATTTAAGCGTCTCATTAAATTTTTCTCCCTGGTGACAAGGATTGGAAATATATATTTCTATCCAAAACAAATCCACTCTGAAACCTGTTTAAGGGCATTATTGGCATTTTTAGGAAGGTTACTGCAGATTCCATTCCTTGTATTTCACTTGTTTTGCACTTTGCCCTAATGTTGGTAGAAGCACCACGAAGACGAATTTCATCAGCAGAGATCATCCATCATGCCACTCTCTGGTGCTCCGAATACTGGGTAAATACAACGTACTGAAACATGTCCCTTTAAAGTTGCCTTTACACCTCTGATCCTGAATGAATGTTGCCTCTCATGATTTACATTTGTGTGTGCTCCCATACACCAATATTACCAGCCCAATGGATGCGCTGACCACTTTCTTATCATAAACCTGTCAAAAATGCGAGGCATTTAGACTAATCTGAAGTCAATCACTCCCTCTCTCCATTGCATAGCAGAAGTCTAGAACCCTAGCGAGGGAGCTTTACTGTGTAGCTTGCTTGGAAGTAACAGATGACTTTGGGCATGTGATTCGCAAGGCTCTCTAGCAGAGCGGGGAAGGGTGTTTGGGTCTGTTGTTGGCTAATTGATAGAGATTGATTGCCATGATTAGTCAACCCAATTATCGTGCTGTGTAACTACCAAGATTGTAAAAGGTTAACTAAATTTTTTTTACCTTCTGCCGATTCTTCTGCTCCTATTTGTTAACTGAATGATGGACACATATTGTTCGATTGCAGCATTTGCCTCGCTGTCAAATGGAATGATTGACATTGTAATTAGAGTCCCATAGAATGAAAAGCACTAGTCCAAATTAGACACTCACTGGAAGACGTGAATTTGCCCCCATAATAGGTATGAAGTTTGGGGACCAAAAACCCCACAAGGTGGTCGGAGGTCTGAGTAGCCAGATTCAGCTTCAGGTCCCAGGTAAACGCTGCTGCCAAATGTTGGATGCCAAAAAAAACTTTGCAGTTCACCGGTAACCTGCGGTTGGGGATGGGGGATTGGGAGGAAATAGGCTTCCACTCACATTGAGTCATCTGGCAGGACAAGTATGATTGGGTTTGTGGAGGGAGGGGCTTCAAGGGTGGTGGAGTGCGCCTGAGTTTATTTGTGGGAGGAGGCAGAGGGTCCTGCTTCACCTGAGGCCACAAAAAAAAAACAGAAAACGTCTTGGACCTTTCTGATACATAGAAAATAGAAGGAGGAATAGGCAATTTGACCCCTCGAGTCTGTTCCACCATTCAATAAAAGGAAAGTTGCCATTGTCTCACTTTTCACTTTGAGGGGGAGAGCTGTCTGCTGGTGATTTAACCTGAGGGGCACAGGTGAGAGGCAAAGTTGAGAAGATGGGGCCTTCATGAATAACCTCATCTGGTTCAGGAATTAAACCCATGCTGGGTCTTCACTCTGCATCACGAACCAGCTGTCTGGTCAATTGAGCTAATTAATATTTTTTTTCTTTTTTTCCAATTAAGGGGCAATTTAGTGTGGCCAATCCACCTACCCTGCACATCTTTGGGTTGTGGGTGTGAGACCCACGCAGACACGGGAAGAATGTGCAAACTGCACACGGACAGTGACACGGGGCCGGGATTGAACCCTAATCCTCAGTGCCCTGAGGCAGCAAGTGCTATCCACTGCACCACTGTGCCACCCTAAGCTAACTAATATCATCATGGCTGATGCTCTATCTCTGCGCCATACTCCAGCACTCTTCCCATACCTTGTGGGGCAGCACGGTAGCACAAGTGATTAGCACTGTGGCTTCACAGTGCCAGGGTCCCAGGTTCGATTCCCTGCTAGGTCACTGTCTGTGCGGAGTCTGCACGTTCTCCCCGTGTCTGTGTGGGTTTCCTCCAGGTGCTCTGGTATCCTCCCACAGTCCAAAGATGTGCAGGTTAGGTGGATTGGCCATGATAAATTGCCCTTAGTGACCAATAGAGGTGAGGAGGGGTTTTTGGGTTATGGGGTTAGGGTGGAAGTGAGGGTTTAGGTGCAGACTCGATGGGCCAAATGGCCTCCTTCTGCACTGTATGTTCTATGCTCTATATTGTTCTACCTCTTGATGCCTTTAGAGTCTGGGAATCTATTTCCTTTTGAATATATTCAGTGACTTGGCCTTTTGGGGTGGATAATTCCACAGGTCCGCCATCTTCTGAATGAAGAGATTTCTCTTCATCTCAGTCCTAAATAGTCTACCCCATATCCTGAGACAGTGACCCTTAGTTTTAGACCTCCACAGGCAGAGGAAACAACATCTCTGCATTCGATCTGTCCAGCACTGCTAGAAATTTATATGTTTCAATGAAAGTCCCCTTCATTCTTTGTGGGCTCTTAATGGTCCCTTTTAAAGGTCACTGATTAGGGCACAACACCACCTAGCTGAAGTCAGAAGAGTAAACAAGCTCTGTCCATTGGTATCTGACTATCACACTGGGTGTCCTGGAATTTTAGTGCCCCTCCAATTGACCCAGCCACGAAAAGTTGTATTTTTACATGTAGTCATCCCTCTTATACCACCCCTTTGAATCACCAGAAGGACCCTATGGTTTAGGCGGTCACATTCGGGGACAGTTGCATGAACCTGAATAAATCTTTAGCAACAGACGATTGAGGGGTCGTCTGATCGAGGTGTTTGAGGCATCAAAAAGCTTCCATAGGGTGGTGAGGGAGAAACCCTCCCTCTGGTCATTCAGTAATGGAAGCATTTCTTCACACTATGACAGTGGAAAGCTGGAACTTTCTCTCAAACAATAAGGGTTGGGAATTCTAGCCATCAATTGGATTCTTTTTTTAAATAAATTAAGAGTATCCAATTATTTTTTTCCAATTAAGGGACAATTTAATGTGGGCAATCCACTTAATGGTACCAAAAAGAATTCAATTGATTTCACCCCTACAACCCAAAGATATGCAGGGTAGGTGAATTGGCCAATCGAAAAGGTCCACCAACAAAACAGAAGAAAGGAAACAAACTGAGGGACAAAGCAGAAACGGGCTGCTCCTGTTAGAGGCACTACCTGTACATAACAAAGATCAATGGAAACTTGAAAACATCAAATAAGAGTGAAATTAAAGAGATCAGTAAAGCACCCCAAACCCTGCGGTGCCCACCGGGCATGGAAGGCTAGGTGGATTGGCCACACTAAATTGCCCCTTAATTGGAAAAAAAATTGGGCTCTCTAAATTTATAAGAAAAAAAGAATTATATTCATTGGAGTTTAGAAGAGTTCGAGGGGATCTCATAGAAACTTACAAAATTCTAACAGGATTAGACAGAGTAGATTCAGAAAGAATGTTCCCAATTGGGGGGGGGGGGCAGAACTAGGGGTTACCGTTTTCGGAATAAGGGGTAAACCTTTTAGGAGTAAGGTGAGGTGAAATTAATTCTCCCAGAGAGTGGTGAATCTGTGGAATTATTTTAATCTTTATTAGTGTCACAAGTAGGCTTACATTAACGCTGCAATGAAGTTACTGTGAAAATCCCCTAGCCGCCACACTACAGCACCTGTTCGGGTACACTGTGGGAGAATTCAGAATGTCCAAATCACCTAACAAGCACGCCTTTTGGGACTTGTGTGAGGAAACCCGAGTGCCTGAAGGAAACCCACGCAGACATGGGGAAAACGTGCAAACTCCGCACAGACAGTGACCCAAGCCAGGAATCGAACCTGGGCCCCTGGTGCTGTGAATCTTACTGCCATTCGCTACCACAGAAAGTAGTTGAGGTGAAAATGTTGTGTAATTTCAAGAACGAATTGGATATAGCTCTTGGGGTTAAAGGGAGATAATAATTGAAAGTTCTTACATTGCCTAAAATGTTGGGCTTAAAGCTCAAATCTCACCATTTCTCTGGAAGTGATGGGGACTGCATTGTATCACGACAACCCCCCAACAGCCTTTCAGTTGAATTCAGGGACAGCGGAGCTGTGGGATCAGGGACTTGCTCACATCACATAATGTGTGTAGACGCCACTACATTTTGAAAGATCTGGAGCAGAATCGTCCGAACATGCACAAAAGATGTTTTTGAAGCAGGGATTTAAACAATCCTTTTCGACCAACTTGCGATGCTGAGCGTGGACGATGGACTCGTTTACACGGCTTTGGGAGCTTCATGTTATGTGGAAATGTACAGCAGAGCTCGAGCGCCTCTGCGAAATAAATGTGACTCAAATTGTTGTCCATTTGCAAATAATTTCAACTGATCCAATCAATCTTTGGCTGCACAATGCGGGGCAGGGAGCAGTACAGCTGTTATTCCAAGCTCCTGGAATTTAAGTCTTAAAAAAAAAGACAAAGTCAGAAAACAAAATGAAATTTTTTAAAACCCCAAAGAGTGCAGAATATTGAACTCGAAATATTAACTCTGCTCCTCTCTCCACAGATGCTGCCAGAACCTGCTGAGTTTCCCCACTTTCTGTTTTGTTTTATTTCAGTTTTCCAGCACCCGCAGTAGTTTGCTTTTGTTTGAGAGAAAATAAAAACAAAACAAAGCTTTTGTGTTCAAGTCAAAAACTGACCACTCTCTATAAACGAGGGGAGGGAGGGATGTTTTCAACATCGCCCAGAAAGAAAGATGTTTTTTTTAAATATAAATGTTGAACATGCAGACCAAACCTGGGGCAGTATAATTATATATCTGGCCTTTGATATGGAAATACCACCTCAGCTCTCTGCAACCTCTCACTTTTAGTTCCCCCTCCTCCAATCTGAAACATGAATATTAAATAGTCTTGTCAACACCTGATTGTGAGAGGTAAACAAGGCTGGCTGGCTGGGGGCGGGGGGGGGGGGGGGGGGGGGGGCTGCTGCTACAGGATGTCCACGGTTACACAGAGTGACCAGATTATAGGCGCTTTGTTCTCTTCCCTCCCTCTCTCTCAGAGTGGCCCTGTGTGCCAGAGAGCTCACTTCGGATCGAAACGGATGAAAGCTGTCATGTACAGTTACCCCAGCCATTGTCATCTGCTTATTGCACTGACTCCCAGCTCTGCTTTAATTATTAATTGCCCTTGTCAACTGTCATTAATTCCTCTTTAGCTTCCCTATCTCGAAGTAATTAGACAGGATGGCCCCGGTGCACTCAATTGTTTTGAGAGTTCCCCCCCCACCCCACCCCCGCTCTCCAAAATAGCCCGCCAGATACTGCTGAGGCCAAACAACACAAAAAAAAATCAGCACTGACGAGAGAGATCTCCCACCTTACCCCAATTTTATGAGCTTTATCAGGATCATCTGGCGCAAAAAAAATCTACCACCCTGAAATCCGTTCACTGAGCACTAAAGGCTTATTTCTGTTTATTGAACTAAAAAGGTCACCGTTTTCTCTGGATATACAGCCTGTGGTGCTGATAATTTTATGCATAAACAAATGGCAAATTTGTGCCCCATAAATATGTATTAGCAATTATTCTCCTTGGGTGATGCTGGCCGCATGCAAATCCACCGATCGCAGGCACAGGTCCGTCTTTGTCTCCAGTCGAGCAGGAAACAAAGAGCACAATAAAACAGTTTAAAGATCAGCTATCAATAGGTGATGCAAATGCACGAGAAATTGTGCGTTAAAAGAAACCTGCTGGCAAATGGATTGTGCTCCAGAGAGGAGGAGAGAGAGGGAGAGAGAGAACTGGAAAGGCTTTATTCCTTTTCACCTCTGAGGTTTGAAGTACTCTTGATCAGCTAGGCTGGTGCTAAAACTCGCTGCCAGATGGGATGTTACGGTTACCCAGGTTGTGTCAACATCGAGTCAGAATAGTTCGCGCAAAAGTGCTGCTGCGTCCAAGGCCAATGGCCATCCGTACAAGGTCAGCAGCCCCTTCTCAATACTTGCATCCACATTGTTGATCGATCACCTTCAGAACCCGCACATGGAATCAAATAAAATATGCAACAAGGCCTTTTTGTTTTTTGGATGTGGTAAACTTTTCACATATGCCCCCCCCCCCCCCCCCCCCCCTCCCGGCACTTTAAAAAAAAAACAATTGATGTGGGCGATTCGTTAAAGGCCATCCAGCCCTCTCTGCTTTCAAACAGCCTGTTCTATGAATCCTCATCTCCCCTCCAATCACCGGCTTTTTGAATTCAGAATCCACGGCATATAATATACTTTAAAAAAAAACAAGTATACACAATTTGAGTTTACACACTGCCTTTAAACGTACTGTAAGACAAAAGTTCCATTCGAGGTTTCGGAGCAGCCAAGCAAAGGAAAATGATACGAGAAGACCTTAGAGCAGTGATCCCCCTCCCCCCCCCCCCCCCCCCAAGTCTAGAGGTATGGGGTTTAAAAGTAGTGATTTATAATATCCTGCAGACACGAGGATAGCCGTGTCTTGCCTTTTGGTTTAACCAAAAGGATTAAAGTGTTTGTTAATAGGGTGGGGGGATACAAACCTGTTAACATCTTTTGAATTCGTCTCTTTTATAACAATAAAAAAAGGATAAAATTTCACATCCTAATTCACACACATGTGGTTGAACTACTAGTCCGCGCTTCCTCTCCTGGTGTCTGAGAGTGGGCGGTTCAATGAAGCAGGGATGTAAATCGAATCGTTGCCATTGTTTTCTGAATCCCAGTACAGTCGAGGCGGATCGCAGGTTCAACTGGTTCAACTTTGACCCTTTTCTGTTGCAGGCATCAGAAGGATCTATCCTCAAGCCATGTGGCCCTCGCAAAGTTCAGAGTCCTCCTCCTTGTCAAAATCCCAAGTTCAGGAGAAGCTGCACCATCACATTACCAGCAACGGCGCCTGCTTATCGGGGATTAAAAAATAAATATATATATATAACTTTGAGGGGGGTTTTCAGGAGGGGTGGGAGCATAAATTAAATCAATGGGGTATCTACCTGGGTCAAATTAGATGATCGCAATGCACATTGTCACCCTGTCGTGCATCATCTGTAACTCAACTCAAGGTTCTACAACGAGAATGCACAGCAGATCCTGACAGGAAAGACATGTGATCGCATTTTCTTTCACATTTGTGCAGCCTTGTATTTACATGTCAGTAATTACATTTTTTAAAAATGTGTCTCCACCACAGCGGCCCAGAGAGCTGAACGAACAGATTAAAAGGTTGTCATTTTGGGAGTTAAATTTTAAGCAAAAGGTTTTGTTTTGGTTTGAAGGGGAGAAGGTGGAAAATAAAGGTAAACACGTAATCTGAATCAATTATAAATATTTTCAGAGCATTTAAAGAAAAACAAGAAACACTCAGGTCACAGTATGTTTGGCCAGTTTAAACAATCCCTTGTGCTGTTAGTACACCGTGCTTGTGCGTGTCACTGTCTCTCTGTCTCCCAAGTTCAGACCCACATTTCAGCATGTATCTAATTTAATAAACTGCGCAATTTCTGTTGCTTTCAAATTAAGTGGCCACCACAACAACCCCTCTCTTCAAAATCCTTTTCACAGGCTTCCCATTCTTGCATTCAGGCTTCGCTGTCTCGGCGGCCATTAGCCTACTTTTGACAGCTTGACAGGCTAGAATAAGGGAATAAAACACGTAAACACGGATTCCTGATGTATGCATTCATCTCTGCTGCCAAACACAGATATTGAGGAGATTTTTCACTCCCACTTTCAGCTCTGTAAATTATACCCTGCCCACAGGAGGATGTAACTCTTCATGTCTTCAAATAGCCTCAATCATTTTAACTTCCCTTTAACAGCACATCACACCCATCATCCCACTAACCTCCCCTCCACTCATCCTGAATATCTACCCCCCCCCCCCCCCCACACACACACACACCCCCACTCGCGGCGAAAGAAAGCTTTTAGGCATTTTCGGTTGCAACAAAAACAGTGTTGCGCTAACAAAATGATTCATTGTAATGACATTCATATCTATTATTACTGACTGATTCAATCTTCACTTTTTTTTAAGAGCATTTCGGTGCTACGTCGTAACTGTCTTTCAGTTTCAATAGCAGCAGCACCCTAACTCATCTGCTCTCATTTTAACCCATTTTAACAATGCAGACTTTTAGTCAAGTCGGCCAACTACGCTTAAAGACGGGTCCCTTCTGCTGCTTTAGTCCATCGCAGGAAGAACTGATTGCATGGCCTTGCATTTGCAAGTCACCACCCGAATTGGGGTAGACAAGTCTCCTGAAAGTATGATTTGCTGAGACTTCATTATGAATTTATTCAGAGATGTTCAAGACAATTTTTAAAAAAAGGCTCCTAATTAGTCCAGCGTGTAAAAACAGTTAATATGCTGCCATTTATCTGAGACAGCGTCGAGCTGATTTTACAGAGGCAACTTCACATTATACTGTAATCAAGGCCGAGAGATTAGTATGTGAAGTGACTGCTGCAGATTAAGGACAGCAGGGACCTGCACTTTTACTGATCTGTCACTCTCTTAAATCCAGATGTTTGTCTTTCTTAAATCATCGTAATCTTGTCACCATGTCCTCCCCTTTCTTTTTCCCTTCTGCCTTCCCTTTTTCCTAGCTGTGTCCATCTCTCTATCCTCTTTGCTCAGTCCTCACCAGTTGCTGGGAGCAGGGTACAAGATAAAGTGCATCCTCTATGTTAAGACGCCCACGTCCTGTTGAACAGCTATTGCGAGTGGACCCAGATCATTCCCGATGTGTGTGAGCAGTGGATTTCCCTAAATCCAGCCTCGCATCCACAGTCAGGTCGATGGAGCTGGACAATGTTTATCAACGAAGAAATGGAAACTTGGATCAGAGCCATGCTTTCACGTTACCCTTGAACTGCAGGAGGAAATTGTACATTTAATGGTTTGGTTTTTTGCTTGGATTTAGCAGGACCTGTTTACTCGTCCCCAGTAAACATCCTGACTTGGCAGGATTCTGGCCTGCCACTGGGGAAATGCAAAGCACAAGTCTCAAAGGGCCTGTGCTGGAGACCTCAAACACAGTCTTCCCCCAGCTACCTCACGTTGCTGTTCGATCCGTCAGCCCAGGCAATTTCACAGATGCCTTGCCTACACTGAACAGCTGGTCTGATGGTACTTGGGCTCTGAGCACTTCACTACCAGAATCCTTCACTGAAGCACTAACTGGAGCTCACATCCCTGTCAGCATGCTCCAAAAGTGCAATATAGCAGTCGACCCAACACCACAGTAATTACAGCTGGTCTGTTCCCTACAGAGCACCAAGCATTTGAAGTCCACAATTATACCGGTAGAACCTACAACAGCACAAATTTAATTTACTCTTAAAGAAAAAGAGCTTGTATCTACACAGAGCATTCCACAATCCTAAGTGCTTTACAACCAATGAACTAAGTGATGTTGGTGAGGACAACAGGAATAACTCCCTTGCTCTTCCTCAAACTGCTGTGGGATCTTTTGCATTCACCTGAGAAGGAAGGTAGGAATTCAGTTGAATGTACAGCACTGTGTAGCAATGGTTATTAAAGGGTAGTTCATGGACCATATAATCCACACAGTGTAGGAGGAGGCCATTAAGCACATCAAGTCTGCACCAATCCTCTGAAGGAGGCCCACTCCCCTGCCCTATCCCCGAACCCTATAACCCCACCTAACATCTTTGGACTGTGGGAGGAAACCAAAGCACCCAGCAGAAACCCACGCAGACACGGGGAGAACATACAAACTCTACACAGTGATCCAAGGCCAGAATCAAACCCAGGTCCCTGATGCTGTGAGGCAGCAGTGCTAACCACTGCTTCACTGTGCACTGGTAGCCTGCGTGAGGGTGGTCCTTGGCCTGGTCCAAAATGCAAGTTACTGATACACAATGTCACGGGTAATGCCATCCAAGAGAACAGGCCAGAATCCTCATCCCCACTCTTCTCTTTTCTTGGGCAGTCCTTCAGGGTCGAGGATGACTTGCTTCCGCTCCAGGAATATGGGTTCTGCGGTGGCTGAATAGTCCAATCCTAGATTCGCAGACTCTGCTCCAGGTTTGGCAGGTGGTGTTTGATGAGATGGGTGGCTAGGATGCTATGGATTCTGTGCTCTCTTTCCGCTGTTTACACTTGGCCTCTGCGTGCTCCACCCTGCGACGCTTGAAGTGACTGGAGTCTTTGAGGATGCTACTCCTCCAGTTTGTGTGTTCTAAGGCAAGTGATTCCCACGTGTGGATGGGGGTGTTACATTTATTTAGGGAGGCTTTCAGAGTGTCCTTGTAGTGTTTCCTCTGTCCTCCTAGTGACCGCTTGCCATTGCGGAGCTCGGAGTAGAGCACTTGTTTCGGGAGTGGCCCGAATGTGGCTCACCTATCGCAGCTGGTCGAGAATGACCAGTGCCTCAATACTGGGGATATTGGCCTGGGAGGGAATGCTCACTTTGGTACGCCTATCCTGCCAGTGGATTTGCAGGATTTTGCGGGAGGTTGGTGCTATCACTCCAGGGATTTGAGGTATCTGCTGTACATGTCCATGCAAGTCACTGATGCACAATGCCATGGGTAACACCATCCGAGAGCACAGGCCAGAATCCTCATCACGACTAATCGTGTGGCATCACACAACCAGACCTTCTCCCATGCACATGGCAACAGCTGTCATAAACAGGAGCAACAACTATGTAGTTTTATAAGCAGGATTTATGTCATTGCTGATTTTGTTTGATTAACATAGATGTAAGAAAAGTATTAGTTTCTCAGAAGAAGACGGTTGTGATGATTTTATGACACAGATGGGAATATTTCAAATAAATGTGTTCTCTTTTAGTATTAATGTTTATGATATGAAAATCTATACTTTTGTTTCTGGCATGAATTCATAATTTACTTATGATATTTAATAACAAAAGTAATGCACATAAAGTTATTAAAACGTAGTAGCAAAAAAGAATGAAATCTTTATAGCTTCCATAAGTTCCCAGTAATTCCGCTGAGTTTTTTAATGACGGCAATTGAACATGGGTGGGGTAGGTGATTTGCAGGGTCTGTTGCCCCCATTCAAGTGATCTGCAGACAAAGGGATTTGAGAACCATTGCCTTATTGTAGTGTTCGCCTTGATTCATTGCTCAAGCTTCCAGAATGGGAATTGAGCCCACAGTCTTCTGACTCTAAGATATGGCAGTGGTTTGCCTTTGACTTCTGGACCTGGATGGTGCCCTTGTCACAGCAGCCAGGACTATACACAATATCCTCGGTGCAACCTTTTTAAAAAATAAATTAAGAATATCCAATTCTTTTTTTTTTCAATTAAGGGGCAATTTTTTGTGGTCAATCCACCTACCCTGCACATCATTTTGGGTTGTGGGGGTGTGACCCACGCAGACATGGGGAGAATGTGCAAACTCCACATGGACAGTAACCATGGGCCAGGATTGAACCTGGGACCTCAGCGCTGTGAGGCAGCAGTGTTAACCACTGCGCCACTGTGACGCTCCTCGGTGCAACCTAACCACAGCATTGGATAGTTCAGCATGATTCTGAGCCCAACTGATTTAATAATATAACCTGAGGTCCTATTTGTGTCATTTATTGCTGCCTCATGAGAATTCAAAGTCTGGGTTTGCTTTATCTATAGTGAATATTATTTTATATATTTCTCAATTCCCTTTATTCTCTATCACCTTCGCTCCACCGTTGGTTGCCCTGCCTTCAGTCATGCACCAACATGCTCTGCAGTTCCTTCCCACGAACCCATTCACCTTTCCACTCTTGTCTCTCATCTTTTGATCCTCATTAAAATTCACCTTTTTAGCCAAGTTTTTGATCACCTCTTCTAATTTCTCCTTTTATTTGACTTTTTTTTAGACACACCACCATGAAGCCCTTTGGTTCATTTTTCTGTCTTGAAGGTGCAGAACTGTTATAGTGGTTGGAGAGCTGAAGCTTCTCCAATTGTTCTTGACAGCTCACCCCTCTTGTACTTGGGATCTGTAAGTTGCTCTTTTATCTGTGCGTGTTATAATGCATGTATATGTTTTATGGCATGGAGACTAAAATGGAACAGTTTTCGAAGTGTAACTTTGGGCGACATATTCTACAGTTTTGGCAATAATCCCAGCATTCTATTAAACCTCGCTCATTCCATAGAATGCCTACAGTGCAGAAGGAGGCCATTCGGCCCATCGACTCTGCACCGACCGTCTGAAAGAGCACCTGACCTAGGCCCACTCCCCTGCCCTTTCCCCGCAACCTCGCCTAACTTACGCATCTTTGGACACTAAGGGGACCATTTAGCATAGCCAATCCACCTAAACTGCACTTCTTAGTCTAGTCTTTGATAGCAGTGGCTCAGTCGTAGCAGACTTGCCTCTGAATCAGAAGGTTGTGGATTCGCCTCGACTGATGTTAGAGGCTAGTTTGAAGAGCTATCTTTCAGATGTATTGTGAAAATCAAGACTGCCTGCCCTCTCAGGTGAATATAAAAGATCCCACGCGATATGTTGTAGAGGTGCAGGGGAGTTCTCTCCTGCATTCTTGTCAATTCAATCTCCAGACCAATATCACTAAAACAGATTATTTGATTGTTCAACTCATTGCTGTGTGTGAGAGGCCTTGCTGTGTGTAAAATTGCCATGTTTTGTACATTATAGCAGTAGCTACACTTCACAACCACTTAATTAACTGTAAAGCACTTTGGGATATCCTGAAGTCAAAAAAGGCGCTACCTAAATGCCTGTCAACTGTTACTTCCAGGTCCCCTTCCAGGTCCCTGTGTGCTAATGCAGTTCTATTCATTAAGTCATAAGCCTTACAGTTTGTTAGTTCTATGCCGGATTCACCCCAGCACAAATTAATCTAAACTTAACTGCTGCTTAAGTGCAGAAATATGGGGAGTTGTACATTGCTGGGAACTGGATTAAAACTGCCCTCTTAGGAGCCTTAATAACAAAGACTCTATTATCGAGTCAGTCTGGTCTGGAAGCAAAGCCAGGTCCCAGAGGAAAGGACAATGTGTTAATCCAGTGCTCCACCAAGCTCCCTCAGGTATTGATTCATAACAAGTTTTCTTCTGACTTCCTGTCAAGTATGAACTGTGTCTCGTCAATGTTTTCTTAAAACTGTTTTTGTTTAAAAGTGAATTAAAGCTGAATGTTTGGAGACTTCTGAGTGTATATTAAATACGTACTGGACAGATGGTAACAAAGCCAGGTTCAAAATCAGACCACAAATCTGACGTAATGAAACACTGCAGTGGGAGGATTTTCAAAGACTGGTGTATTACAACTGTTCGAGTGACACTGTGCTACAATATCTGTATATACATTCTGAATATCTCTGTGTTTAATTCTACTGCCTGCTGTTTGAACAGGCTTAAATGTGATTAAAGGAGCAGACAAAGGCATTCCATACAAGCATGTTCAATGTTCTTGCATGTTATCACCCCATAGGTGTGGAGGTGTAGAAAGGACTGGGGTTTAAATGTTCAATTTTACTCAATAGTTTGTTCTCCATTTTTGAATGAGGCCTTAAACTGAAACTCCATCTGCTCACGGGTGGAAGCAAAAAAACCACAGCACAATTTTGAAAGAGAACAGGGAGCTCTTCCCAGGGTCCTGGATGATGTTTATCCCTCGATCGAAATCACCAAGAAGATTATCTAGCCTCTAATCTCCTCGCTGGCTGTGGGACCTTGCTGTGTGCAAATTGGCTGCTGTGTTTCCCACAATACCAGAGCGAAGACACATAAACGGCTGTGAAGTATTTTTGAGACATCCTGAAATTGTGAAAGGCCCTAAATAAATACAAGTCTGTCTTTCCTTCTGTCTGAAAAACTTTTCGATCCACAAGTTAGCGGATCAAGACAGAAATAAAGGTAAGGGCATCTACAACAAGGCACACTTTGTGCCATGTTATTGTATTCTCAGCATAAACAAAGAACAGCTGTGTTGTTCTTACAGTGTTCTACATCATCCATTTCTTTTGACTAATGATACAACTGTATCCATGGTCACTAACAACTGACAGTGGGTATGAAACCAAACACTCACATCATGGCTGCAGTGCGGAGAATTTCTGCTTGTTACATTTATAAGCCGGACCCAGTTTCATTGAAAAGAAAACGGCAGTGTAAGTTTATCAACACCAGTAAATCGTTAAACATGACAGTTTTAATGGCCTCAAACAAATGGTTAAATTAAATTATATGAATATTTAATTTGCCAGCTCAATTACCTACTTCAATTAACAATGCAAAACATTAGCCATTATGTGTGCTGTCAACATCATATATTCTACTAAACGTCACCTCGTTTACATTAAGTGCACCATACATGGACACTTTCAATTTTCACTAACTCTGTTCAAAGTGCTTCAGGTAAGGAGGGAAGTGTTCATAATGGGCCATGACTCAACTAATTTATTCATGTTCCAGTTAACAATCCATTTCCTATTCTATTCAGATTTGCTAACGCCTAACGATCTAATCTAAACTCAGAATATTGTATTAGAGCAGGTGGGCTAGTGATTCAATGTTCTTTTCTTGCTGCAATTTGCATTGGTGGATCTTGTAGTGCAATGGGTATTGTCTTGGCCTTTGAGTCAGAGGCGGGAGTTAAGTGGTGGAGTAGTGGTTACTGCTTTGGGTTACCAACTGTTCAGCTCCAATGGTTCCAATCTGGCTTGTGGCAGATGTTTGGTCCATGTGTCAACGAGTGAAGTATGCTGAGTGATCAGCTTTCTTTCCCAGTGAAAGCCAAGGTCTCTGCCAGTTTACCAATATTCCCTTTGAGTCAGAGGCTCTGGGTTCAGATCCCACCTATCAGGAATTGACGGTCAAGGAAGGTGCGTTCATAACGAGGCCAAACAGCCTGATTATCAACCTGTAAATCCATTATCCAACACACCAATTGCAGGCTCTAAGCGGGGGAGAGATTCCTGGTCAGCCATGTGATGGAGAGAAATTGAAGCCTCTACCATCACTATCATTTGGCTCCAGGCTACAACATGTTGTAAAAGAGTATGCTGCCACAGCAACCAGGAGTCCCTGAGTGACCTGTAACACACCACCAGCACATTGCACGTAAGCCCACAGTAGCAAATGAAGGATGGAAGCTGCCTTTGTATGTCATCTTCAGGACGTCTTCAAAGCACTTCACAGCCAACTAAGTACTTTTTGAAGTGTAATTCTGGAAATGCAGCAGCTAATCTATGCAGAGCAAGCCCCAATGTGATAAATGGTCAGATAATCTGGGTTTTTTTGTGATGATGTTTGGATTAATATCAAATCACTAGGGGAAAATTCCTTTGTCCTTCTTCAACATAGTGCCGTAGAATCTTTTCAGTCCAGCTGAAAGATTAGATGAGGTTTTAATTTAACGTCTCCCCTGAAAGATGGTATGCTGCATGCCAGCACTTTATGAGGACTCAGAGTCAAACACAAAATGAGGGCAATGTGTGGCAGGCAGGACAATAGGATCTGGTGGTGCCAGGCTTAAAGCCAGTCTAGAGTGTTCGAATCATTACCTATGCGACCCTTGGCAGCCTATATCATGAACTAACTTAAGTGCATTGCTTTGGAAGGTGAGACTTTGGCTGATTCAAGGATTACTCTAAAAGGCAGTGCAATTATTATTTCACTGCAGCTGGCTATGTCTTCAGATGCTGTTTGTTCAAATCCCTCCATGGTCCCACCTTCCTTAATTCTGAAACCTACACCAGACCTACAATTCTCCGAGATCTCTGTGCTCCTCCAAATCCAACCTCTTGTCCATCCCCAATTTCCTTAACTCCACCATTCGCGCTTCAGACATCTAGCTGCTCGCTCTGGAATATACCCTGCCGACCTCTGCACAGCTCGCTTCCCCTTTAAGTAAAAATCCCTTTGACCAAATGTTGGGTCGCCTGTCCTAATGTCTCCTTTAATGGCCGAGTGTTTATTTTCCTCTAATAATCCTCCATGGAACATTTTATTATGCCAAAGGCACTACAGCAATGCAAGTAGTTGGTGGGGAACCAGTTAAATTGGACACTCCCAGTTGGCTGGAATTCTGACCTTGTTGTAGCCGGCATTCCTGAGTGAATCAAGTACAGCATATTCCAGGCACCACTGCGAGCAGGCCTGAGTTTTGCAGTACTTGGAATCACAGAGTCATAGAGACGTACAGCACAGAAAGAGGCTCTTCAGTCCATCGTGTGTGTGCTGGCCATCAAGCACATATCTATTCTAACCACATTTGCCAGTACTTGCTCCATAGCCTTGTATGCCATGGTATTTAAATGCTTCTTAAATGTTGTGAGGGTCCTGGCCTCTACCACCCTTTCAGGCAGTGAGTTCTGGATTCCCCACACCCTCTGGGTGAAAATGTTTTTCCTCAAATCACCTTCAAATCTCCTGCCCCATATCATAAATCTATGCCCCCTGGTTATTGACCCCTCTACTGAGGGGAACAGTTTCTTCCTATCTACTCTATCTAAGTCCCTCATAATTTTGTACGTCAATCAGGTAGCCCCCTGTTTGGGAAAAAAATTTCAATAAAACATATTTAAAAAAAATAAAAAATCAGGTAGCCCCTTCAGCTTTCTCTGCTCGAAGCAACACAACCGTGGGCGGCACGGTAGCACAGTGGTTAGCACTGTTACTTCACAGCACAAGGGTCCCAGGTTCAATTCCCGGCTTGGGTCACTGTCTGCGCAGAGTCTGCACGTTCTCCCTGTGTCTGCGTGGGTTTCCTCCGGGTGCTCGGTTTCCTCCCACAAGTCCCGAAAGATGTGCTGTTAGGTGAATTGGACATTCTGAATTCTCCCTCTGTGTACCCGAACAGGTGCCAGAATGTGGCGACTAGGGGATTTTCACAGTAACTTCATTGCAGTGTTAATGTAAGCCTACTTGTGACAATAAAAAATATTATTATTGTAAAACAACCCCAGCCTATCCAGCTCTCTTCATAGCTGAAACACTCCAGCCCAGGTAACATCCTGGTAAACCTCCTCTGCACCCACTCCAGTGCAATCACTTCCTTTCTATAGTGTGGTGACCAAAACTGCACGCAATCCTCTAGCTGTGGCCTAACACACGTTTTATACAGCTCCATCATAACCTCGCTGCTCCTCTTTTCTGTGCCGCAGGTAATAAAACAAGTATCCCATATGCCTTCTGGACCACATTATCTACCTGCCCTGCTGTCTTCAGGGACCTGCGGACATGCATCCCAAGGTTCCTCTGGTCCTCTGTACTTCCTAGCTTCCTACTGTTCATTGCCTATTCCCTTGTCTTGTTAGTCCCCCCAAAATTGATGATCTCACACTTTTCCGGGTTAAATTCCATTTGCCACTGTTCTGCCCATCTGGCCTATTTCATCCTGTAATCTAAGGCTTTCCTCCTTACTTACCACACTACACACCTCAGACCAAAAGATCCAGCTGTACAGGTGCCAGACGGGTGGCAGTTCAGGAATGACACACCGTTCACTGTAGTGCCAACAGATTCCTACAGGCAAGTCAAAACCTGGTGTCATTCCAACTCCACATTCATCCTGTGTTAACTGCATAACAGGACTGAGCTTCGGAATCAGAAAGGGCCCAATATGAAGAGAAGATCTTTACAGCCAAAATGTTCCTCTTAGTGTAGCCGATCAGTGTACATCTGGCATAAGAACATAACAGGAGCAGAGGAGGATATTCAACCCCTCGAGCCTGCTCCACCATTCAATAAGATCATGGCTGATCTGCCTGTGTTTCAATTTCCAGATTCCCAACTACCTCTCGATAACCCTTGATCCCCTTGACCAACATGAATCTATGTACTCCTGCAGTCAAAATATTCAGTGACAGGGCAGCGCGGTGGCACAGTGGGTTAGCCCTGCTGCCTCACGGCGCTGAGGTCCCAGGTTCGATCCTGGCTCTGGGTCACTGTCTGTGTGGAGTTTGCACATTCTCCCCGTGTCTGCGTGGGTTTCGCCCCCACAACCCAAAAATGTGCAGAGTAGGTGGATTGGCCACGCTAAATTGCCCCTTAATTGGAAAAAATAATTGGGTAATCTAAATTTTAAAAAAAGATGTGCAGGACAGGTGGATTGGCCACATTAAATTGCCCCTTAATTGGAAAAATGAATTGGGTATGCTAAATTAAAAAAATATATATTCAGTGACCCTCGGGCTCCACCGTCTCCTGAAGCAGAGAGTTCCAAAGTTGCTTATCCCTCTGAGGGAAATGGGCAGCAAGGTACTGTAGTGGTTAGCACTGCTGCCTCATGGTGCTGAGGACCTGGGTTCAATCCCTGCCCCCGGGACACTGTCCAAGTGGAGTTTGCACATTCTCCCTGTGTCTGCATAGGTCTCACCCATACAACCCAAAAAGATGTGCAGGTAGGTGGATTGGCCACACTAAATTACCCTCATAATTGGAAAAAAAAGAATTGGGTGCTCTAAGTTTATTAAAGAAAAACCTCTGAGGGAAAAAAATTCTTCTCATCCCTGTCCTATAAGGGGGACCCCCTAATCTTAAAACAGTGCCCCGTAGCTCTGACCAATCTGTGATCCAGACTCGAAACGCTAGCTCCATTCTGTCTCCACAGATGCTGTCAGAAATGCTGAGATTGGCCAGCATTTTCTGTTTCTGGGTTTCAGATCCCAGCATCACCCTAGCTCTGGAGTCACCCGCAAGAGGAAACATCCTTTCCATGCCAACCTTGCCAATATTGTTCGGGATCTTGTATACATCGATCCAGTTACCCCTCACTCTTCTAAACTCCAGTGGAAATAAGCCCAACCTGTCCAACCTTTCCTCATAAGACAAACTATCCCCTCCAGGGGTCCTCCAAGGTTCCCATTTCACCTTGAGCAGAAACTACATGTACCACGGAAGCTGTTAACTTAATATTCCATGTGAATAAAGCTTTGTTGAAGAATGTAACATTCTGTGCAGCACAGGGCGTATTCACCTAATATTTTGTTCAAACAAGATGTGATTTGTTCCAAACTGACTTCCATACAAATTGGAGATAAACCCATGAAGACGTTCGTAACTTCTGAGGAATTTATCTTGCTGGCGATGCCTTTCAAACGCTCAGCTGCAATTATATCGCAAGTCCAGGAGTTTACATGTGGAGGAAGCACAGAGGCACAGCTTTACTCCCTACATCTAAATCAACCATTCCTTGTGTGAATGAACGCTAAACAGAATTGCATTCAGCTGTCTTGAGCAGGTTCATTTTGAACCACAAAAGACAAACTAATTTTAATCGCCCTAGTGTTAGAACTGCGTGAGAGTTGATCAGATCCTCCCATCTGCTGATTGAAATCTATTTGTTGCAAAGCTAGTCTAGGTTTTCACCTCTCCCAGGAGATTACGTGGCTCTGTGTGAGTTGGGAATATCTGTATTGTGATACACAAGGCATCACAACTATTTGGATGAGGCTAACTGATCTTCTGTTTTTGTACGTTTGAGTGTTTCCTTTGATTGTTTTTATTTTCTTTCCATCTACTCAGTTCTTCCTGTGCCCACGTGTTCCCCTAGGCTTTGTCTATCATTGTCTTCAGCCAACCACTAGGGGTGCGGTTTAATGGGAGAAAAAACAGAGTCACATGTCAAGTGCCTTTAGCGAGGTGTTTCCCGGCACTTGCAGCGCTGAGATCAACCCCGCTATTAAACAGGATTCTGTTCTTTTTTCAGGTCACGGCGAGGAAGGCACCACCGAGGATGCACTTACCTTAATTTCCTGCACTGAGCAGCTCAGCTCATCAGTGCAGGAAGAGATCGGGACCCCATTTTCCGACCTCCCACTCAATCTCAGACCCCACAAATGCACCGATTACAGGATCTTCAAGTCCACCTCATCCCACCTCATTAGGGCAGGGCAGCCCCAGGCCCAATCCCCATCATGGGCAAGATGCCACCTGGGCACTGTCAGCCAGGTGGCACCCTGGCAGTGCCAGGGTGGCATCTGGGTGGCACTGCCAGAGTGTCAGGCTGGCAATGCCAAGGTGCCCATGTGGCATCAGCAGTGCCAGTGTACCACCCTGACCCAGAGGCCGACCATCTGGGGATCTCTGATCATCTGGGAGACGCTTTCAAGTGCAGTTCCATCTGGTCCACGTTTGTGGAGACCCAGTACTAAACGGCGCCTATCCGGGGTCTCCGAGATGAGGGGATTCGATCCCAGGTGCTGGGTAAATCCGGTGTAGACACATTCAAGTGAGGCTAACTACTCATTTCAATATGCAATCTGGGACCCACCCATTGTGGGCAGGATCCAGATTGTGACGCCTCTTGAGATTGCATTATATCTTGCGAGAACTAACGAGCCGGGTAGATCTCACAAAAGGCCTCTCATGAGATTTACTGGCCGCCTCACATCCCCAAGTTAGGAGTGGCGCAGCCATTAGATCACGTGGGACTCCTTTCAAACACAATATTCTCTCCCTGTGCATAGATGAAATTAGCCTCTTATCCATGGTGCTCTCATTGACAAAGTCATGGTGAATGGGAGTGAAGACCTGTACGCTGCCACCCTAGGCACATCATGTTATATGGCATTCTCCCACATTCACTACTCTCACACAAAGCTTTCCTTACAATCAAAACAGAAATCAAGATCTGTGAATGACTGTAGCCTGCAGGGATCCACATTCAGTATGTAATTAGTTAACAGCGATTACCTATCAACAACTAACCAAACTGACCTTCAATCATGTGGGCATCATGGATAGATGTCATTCATAGACGGGTATCACTCAATTACATAAAATTGCATAGAATGTTTTAAAAAATAAATAAATTTAGAGTACCCAATTCATTCTTTCCAATTAAGGGGCAATTTATCGAGGTTAATCCACCTACCTTGCACATCTTTGGGTTGTGGGGGTGAAACCCACGCAAACATGGGGAGAGTGTGCAAACTCCACACGGACAGTGACCCAGAGCCGGAATCGAACCTGGGACCGCGGCACCTTGAGGCAGCCAAGCTAACCACAGCATCACCATGCTGCCCGAAAATTACATAGAATTAACAGCGTGGTAAATGTCCATTCAGGCCAACACGTCTGGGCTGGTGTTTATTATACACATGACCAACTCTCACCCTGCACTATCTCACCCTATCAACAGATCCTTCTATATCTTCCTCCCTCATGTACATAGATAGCTTCCCCTGAAGCAAACTCTACATTCTCACTGGTCTCAGAGTAAAGACGTTTCTCTGGAGTTTCTTAATGGATTTTTAGTGACAGTCCAAAGATGTGCAGGTAAGGTGGATTGGCCATGATAAATTGCCCCTTGGTGTCCAGGGTTGTGCAGGTTATGTGGCCGAAGAGGGTTGGTGCAGATTCAATGGGCCGAATGACCTCCTTCTTCAGTGGAGAGGTTCTATAATCCTCTATTTAATTTTGGGTTCCCCACAATTGGAAACGGCTTCTCTCCTGCTCTCCTGTTCTGGGATCCAGCATCGTCTCACATTTGTACTGTGGTCGAAGCAGATTTGTTCCTTCAAGCCTAATTAACTGGAAGATAGTACCCGCCCCCCCACCCCCATAGAGGGCTTGTGTTTATCACATACTGCGAACCATAATGATATATGGAGAGTATCATAAAAATTATACCAAATGAATCAACCTGCAACAATGCAGATCCTACAGGAGTGCTTTGAAATGTGATGTATTGATGCTTGAATAAAAGATAAATCTAGAATTTATGGGAAATTTCTAAGTCAACATAGATCCCAAAATAATGTAGACGTAGCAATTGAGAATTGTGATATCCTACACTGTGGCAATAGGACATAGGCTTGAAGCAGAGGTAATTCTCGAGCTAAGTGTTCAAATGAAATAAATACAACTCAGGAGGTGCTGAGCAAGGGTTAGAGCTTTTCTCTAGTGGGTAGGAGGAGGGATTACAAATCCAATTCGACTTGAGGTGCAGGAGCACAGCCCTCTCGCAGCAATGATGGGTCTGTCACTCCGAGTCAGAGGTGTAGAGTGGTATATTCCAGAGGGCAGAAGACATGCAGCCAACCGGGAATGAAAAATGTTCAGGATTTGGGGGTAGAAATTATTTGGGGTTGGATCTGCTTTCGAAGTAGAAAATAGGGATTAATCTGAGCCATAAGGATATCTGAAATACCTCTGGCTTCATATTTAGTCAGACAGTTTCTCAGACGTCCCTAATAGTTGCCTCTCACGCACATTGGGCCTCTTGCATCAGTTAATGAGCACCCCGGGTTTCAGGAGCTCTCTCTGTGTCGAACATCTGGAATCAGCCTAACAAACAGCTGCCAGTGATAAGATGAACCAAAATTGTTTTACAGCTAAATGTAGAGTTAGGACAAGCATCTATGTTCCTCATGCCAAGACAACAAAATTAAAGGCCTCAGCCAAGCCACAATCATCCTCTCTTCCCCACCTCGCATTGCTGTCCTTACCACTACTGAAGACTGAACTGAGGCCTGCTGCCGGTGAAGCAGGCCTGCTCTGAATTGCTCTTTTTGGAATGTTTGAGCTACCCCTGGAGTATTCAACTCACGCGCAAGGTCCAACTTAAAGGCATATCTTGAGCCTTCTGGTTCAAGCTGCCTGTGCACATGAGTCAGACCAATGTTTCTTAAATCGGACACTGCAGAGATTGTCCAGGTCTCCACAGTATGAGGATTAATCTTGGGACATGTGCACTCCATGCTGCTGTTAAACAGACGAGTGCTTATGCATACGTGCATCATGAGGGCTGGATCACATTAGGGCTGCGAGGTAACAGGACTACCCTGAAGCATGTTTGGAGGCAAAATATTTCACCAATTAAATCGCGGTGATTTTCAAAGTGAAGGGAGCAGAGAGGGGTTATAGTCTGTTTCCGGACTCTGAGCCCAGTGATTCTCAACCCTTTCTGGTTGAGGGCCCTTTTCCAAATGGATTCGATGGAGCAGTGTGCGAATGAGCAGCGGCCTGAGGCAAGCCTGCTGCAAGTGGAGGCATGGAAATGGTGTGGTGACCGCCATACGTGCAGCGCAGAGTGGGCTGGCTGTCAAACCTCCGAAGAAAACCCGCCTGGAGGAACATTAAGAGCAGCAGGAAAATTGACGGGCAAACCCCGAGGTAAGAAGGTTGGTGATGGGTGCCAAGTAAGTTCAGCCTCATTCAGGAGGAGGGAGTTTTAAGCATATTGAAGTACAATTTAAACTCAAAGAGAGGGTATCGTGAGTGCTATATTGTATTATAATTTAGGTGGGGAATTAATGAGTCTGAACATCCCTTACCCCAAAGACAG